>NC_138860.1:156196124-156633572 GCF_965194805.1 Balaenoptera borealis
GAAAGAGGTCACAGCATTTGGCAACTGGCCAGTTAGTTCTTTGGTGACTTTTGCCTGAAATGTTTCAGTGGAATAATGGGAAGGGAAAGTAGAAGGCAAGAGACTGAATAGTGAACAGGTTGTAAGGAAAGAAATATAGCAAATGAAGACCATTAAAAAAAACTGGTTATGCAATGAAAAGAGAGGTTGGGCACTTGATGAAATCTTGTTCTTTCTTTTAACACGCAGCTCAAATATCAACTTTGTGAAGCCTCATCTAAGTCCCCTGCCCACATACACACACACACACACACACACACACACAAACGAAGAACAAGAAGTAACGGCTCCTTTTTCTATGTTTTCCTAGCTGTTTGCTCACAGCACATGGTACTAGCATGTTGTTTTACAATTAATTGTCTGTCTCTACAGGTACACTGTAGGGCCTTGTGAGTAGAGAGGCTATGTCGCCTAGCACAGGTGCCTCTTATATAGCAGATGTCAATGCTTATTGACTAAGTATTTGAAAGTGTACGATCTTAGGCTCTGGAATAAGTAACCTGGGTTTGGGTGCTAGCTCTGCTACTCAAGAAATGAGTTACCTTGGGCTAACTTGGCCCTTTTAAGGTTTGGTTTCCTCATCTGCATATTTAGAGAATAATAATAATACCTTCCTTACAGTGTTGTTGTGAAGATTAAATTAGACAATGTAGTGCCTAGCAAATTCATCTACCAGGGTTTCCCTGCAGACATCCTTCACTCTAGTCATGCCAAACTACTTTACCTGCAATTCCTGAAATGAACCAACTTCCTCCACACCTCTGAAAGGTTGTTTATACTGCTTTCTAGGTCCAGTGAACTCCTACCTACTCATCAAGACTCAGCTTTTCCTGAACTCTCCATGCAGAGTCAGCACGTCCTCCTCTGTGCTCAGAACTGATCTCTGTTTAGTGCTCATCAATCACACTTACTATAATAAACAAAAGTGAGGTAATTCATATAGAGCACTCACTGTGGTGTGTGGCATACAGTATACTTTGATAAACGATAGTTATTATTTTTACTGTAATACATATTGATGGGTCTGTAAACCCCAGTCAACAGCAAATTCCTTGAGCCAGAACCAGCACTGAACTTCTTCTCTGCATTCCCAGGGCCCAGCAAATGAGAGAACATATGAATGCACTGGCTCCATGTTCAGTGCTCTTCCCACTGCCAGGGGCAATGCATCTGGGAAATGCCTGAAGCTTTTGGGCAAAGCTCTGACTTGAGCATTTCAGAAGATCCATCTTAGATGTGCAAGCAACCTTGGAAGTCACTCTAGTTGATTTATCTGATGCCTCAATCCCTGATTCCTACGTATTGTTGGAGAACAGTTAGAAAGTTATTCTTGAACAGAAACAAACAGCCGCCAGTGATGTTTCATGGGACTTCAGCTTTTTAAACTCATATTTCTGCAATGTTTAAATTTAAGTATTACTTTTGAAATCAGAAAAAGACATTTTTGTAGAAGGAAGAACTTTTTCATTAAATCAAAACCTTTCTCGCCGTAACTCTTGTCCACTGGGCTAGTATGCCTTTTAGGGGACAGAGAAACTGCCACATATTACATATGCTAAAACTCCTAATATTTGACAGCAATAATCGTGATCATCTTTAGTCATCCTTTCTCTAGATTCAACTGTTTCCTAAATTAAAAAAACAAACAAACAACTTCCTGCTCCTAATTTCTGGACTAACACACCGGAGTCGTTTGAGCCCATTAGCCTGGGCTCTCAGATCAGTTGGTCCTACAAAAGCATGAAGGCACATGTCTGGAGGTAACAGGGGTCTGGACTGGGACATATTCTAGTGACATTAAGAGGAGACAGCACATCTCCTCTCCCCTAAGCTGTACTAATGGTGTGATATGGGCAACTGTAGTCTGAGTGGGAAGGCGTCCGATCACCCTATCGGAGAGGCAGAGAGGAAAGCGAAGAGCGGAGCACGAAGCAGCGAGAAGAACTCAGTGGTCTCTGGATTACTTTGCCCAGAGACTTTTTACACTGGGGAGGATCAGGTCTCTAAACACATCAGTCCCCACTGGAGAACTTCTGCTACGCAAACAGAATATCGGCAAATGGATAAACCCGTAGTGCAGTCCTCGGGTCTGTTTTCCCTCGACTGAGGAGAAGCAGTCTCAAGGTTCTGCTTACACCAGTATGTCTACCAAAAGAGAGCCCACTACAGCCACTGGGGCCTCTTTTTGGCTCTGGGTTACAAATCTCCTAGGCAAATATTTATGAACACTACCAACGTTGGAGCCTCGGGAAGAGTAATTGGTATTAGAAAAGGAAAGGACTCACAGCACTGAGTTCTGACACCGAACAGGCTTCTCTGCGAAATGCAGGGGACTGAGGAGGAACCAAAGCCCAGCAGCAGCAGCACATGTGGGGTGGGTCCCGCATACCAGCAGGGAGGTGGCAAGCAGGCTGGGAACACCATGACTGCCTTAATCTTAGCTGGGGACTAAAAACCACTACTATACGGATTCACCAGAGTTCCAGAACAAGGACACTCACATCTTGCAGAAGCTTCTCTAAATTCTCTTGAAGTTCATAGAAGTAGTGTGAGGTAATGAGGCCACTCCGAGATTTATCCAGGCAGTCTCGGGCCATCTCAATCACCTGATGATGAATAAAACTCAAGGTTCCGTCTGCCAAGGGCAACACGTTGTCTGGAGTGTTGGAGGAAATGAACTCTGCTAGATGCTCTTCCATTTGTGCGGTGGCCTGCAAATCAAAGCAGGACAAGTGACTCTTCCCTTCTGATCCAGCTCGGCTGGAGCTAAGCCTGAAGGGCCTGGTCAGAGCCTAAGGATGGGCTCTGTGATCCTGGTTTCCTGATGTTGCATTTGGGGAACCTGATGACTGGAGACGTGAAAGGTCACCTTCAAGTCAAGTCAAAACATTACAATCAAGGCCCTCTCTCACCTGGCCTTGTCCACCTCCCCACTCCTTGAAGGGCACATTCTTTTGCTCTAAGGACACTGAGGTTCTGTTGTTCCTTTATCATGCTATCTCATGCCTCTGTCCATTTATGCTGTTCCCTGTGTGTAGCTTTTTCTTCTGCCAAGCCTGCCTGGCAAACTCCTACTACTCCTTCTAATCTCAGTTCAAGCATCACCTTTCCTCTGGGAAGTCTTTGATTCCTCCAGGAAAACTAGGGTTTCCTTTCCTCTGTGCTTCCACTGGACCTCCCAACTGTATAAACTTGGTGTGTGGACACTCCTGGTTTCGAAATCTTTCTCCAGACTGGGAACTTCTTCAAGTCAGTGGGAGTTTGATTTATCTCAGGATCCTCTTACTTGGACTTAGGACCCAACTGAGCTAAGCAGATGTTCAGAGAGTGTTTATTGAAGGTGTGAACCTGCCTGCTCACGGACCTGGATCCCCAGCAGAGCAGCATGAGGTCTGGCTCAGAAGCCTCGTGGGGACCTAACTGCACAGGAGTGTCAAAACGACAACTACACATCAGCTAACAAGTTCCTAACTGCCTATCTAGGGCTTGGCTTTCTTTCCTTTGCCACCAGGTGGTGATTTCTGATTTTCAGTGTGTGTTTAAGTGGGTGTTTGTATATATATGTGTGTGTATACACACACACATATTTATGGTGTAGCGGTGTGGTAGGGAGAGAGGCAGGGGAGGGGAGGTGAAAGAGGAGAGGGAGTGGAAGGAATCTTAACATGCTTTTTCTAACATGAGTTCATCTTACATACAAACGTGCAATGCTAGAATAACAATACAACACCTAATATAGAAGGAGGAGGAGGAGGAAACACGTGAGATGCATTTCTAAACACTATACACATCCAAACTTTTTTATGAAGAACCAAGGCACAACAGAATGATTTCCTAGCTGTTCATTCTGCCCCTCTTCCTTGCTCTTACTCTCCAGTGCCCATTTGAAGGCTAGAAAGTGCAGACCACAGGGCAGCAAAGAAATAACAGCTAACACTTACTGAGTGCTTACTATGTCCTGGGCACAGTTAGAAAAGCTTAATGTTCACTAATCTTCACAAACTCCCTATGAGATAGATACTCTTATTATCCCAGATTACAGATGAGGCAAATGAAGCTCAGAGAAGTTAAATAATCTGCCCAGGGTCATGAGGCTAATAAATGGTAGAAACAAACTTGAACCCAGTCGGCCTGGTCCCAGAGTCTGAGCTCCTCCTCACTGCTCTGCTTCACTGTGAATGTCAAGAGGGAAAGCACAAGGGCTTCACACTTTTTCCCTAAGCCACCCGTGTGTGCCCAGGAGACTACTCGAGGCTCGAAAAAGGACACTCTTGGAGGAGCAGGGAACCACACACTGTAGACCCTAGATACAGATGAACAGGTAGAGCTGGGGGTCTGGATGGAGGATGAAGAAAGAGGCTTGAAGACCCCATGCTTGCTGTTGTCATGGAGAGGGAGCCTCTGTCAGGCCCTGATTCTCTCTCGGACAGAACTGGCTGTGTTCTGCAGGAACAGGGCCTATCATTAGAAAGCCAGGTCAGAGTGTTTAGGCATGTGGTGTTCAAAAGAAATGCAAATGGGAAACAAGGTCCTCATTCTACATACAAGGAGGTTTACAGTCAAACTGCAGTTGTGAAGACCATTTCTCAACCATCTCAGGACAGTAACCTACCTTCCTCCCTCAGCATTTCCATGCTTGAAAACACAAGTCCAAATGTGAATAGCAACTCTGAGCTGTCTTACTGTCTTACTCTGAGACCTTACTGCTCTCTCTGGCCAACTTCTTGCCAGAGGAAATTTCCAGCGTAGCTCTGTTTGTGCTTGGTAATGGGAGTGCTGCTTTAGAAATCTGCATTAAATGAAGGTGCTCTCAGAGGGCAAATCTCCTTCTGGGGGACCCCGACTCATGGATCCTGATGTGCATGGTTAGAAACAAGGTCTCTGCTCTTTCCTTCCCACTAATGTACAGTGGGATATGTTTTTGACATTTCCCTCTGGATACCCCTTTCTCTGGGGAGTGGAGAAATAGAGGCTCTGCAAGTACGATCCCCAAACTCAAAGTCCTCTGCTGCCTTCCTCTTCTCCAGCAGTCTGAAAGCCCTCATGCTTGTGTCCTCCTCCTCCTGGTGCCTCCCCGCTCTCCTTCCGGATTGCCTCTGGCGACTCCCCCACCCCCAGTCTTCCCACTGGGGCTGGCTGGAGGTGGCATCCTCAGAGGCGTTACCAGTCTCCTTTAAACTGGATCCTTACCTTGGGGAATCTTTCCTTGTACACATGATTCATCATTATTATTTCACTGTCAAAGGAAACTGGTGACCGTCCAGGACTAAATAAGAAAGAAACAACTGTATTACTTTAGTGCCAGGGAACCTTCAAGGAGAAAGATGCCCATCCCCAGAGCCCGTGCCCACCCACTGTCTGCAACACCCACACACTCCCACCTTAAGGAGTGCTGAGTTCCAGAGGCTTTCTTATTCCTGGAGCTGCCAGCACTGTTCAGCTCAAAATTGTGCCATCTGGAGCTAGACTACCTTCCTGTAAGAGGCCTGGCCTTCACAAAGACTTCTGCCAGGGCCTGAAAAGGCCCAGACAGGAGGAGACCACTCTTGAGGCCACTGGTGGTTCTTCTAGGATCATCTCCTCCAGAACAGGACTCTCTGGGTCTTCTTTGCTTTGGCCAGTGGGGTTGGGCATACCCCAGCATGTTCTAGGAATCAAATCAAATCAAACCACCACCAAAACAACCAAAGGAAGAACAGTGTATACCTGTATCTTTTCTAAACAAGCTGCATCTAATGGGGCTAACTTAGCTCTCACCTGGGAAATGAATGAGGCCAGTCCAGCCAGCCCATAGTGAATTATAAACCTGGGTCATCTAAATCTTCCCCTTTGGCCCATGTGTGATTACATCCTCTTAAAGGATTTCAGAGTTTGAGCCACACAACTGAATGGCTATTTGGGTCCTGCCCAGTTTGGTGCCCGACATGTGATCCCAGCTGAGCTATGTTCAGAACTGTTCTTTTCTGCCTTTCCTCCCTACAGTAGGCCATGGTCTGCCTGCTACATTAATGCACATTACCCAGCATTTTAAGAGTAATCCTCAGGGATTTCCCAGAGGTACTGTAGTCCTCTCAGTCTCAAATGGCCTAAAAGGCGCCCCTGTCTCTGTGTGGAGTGTGAAGAGCATCAAGATTCAGACGTTCCTCTGTATGAGACAAAGAAACACACTGGGCTCCACACTCCACACTCCTTCAGTTGTATGTCTGACCCTTTGCACTGCAGTCCCAGTCATTATTCTCACCAATCTGAACTTGAACCAGTCTTTGTGGTCTGGCTCAGCTCACTGGCACTTGCAGTGCCAACATGACCTGAGGGGATTCTTCCTGGAAGGCACTGCTCCTCTGGGCCCCCACCCTGAACATGTTAACCAACTTCTTATTTCCCAGGGACCCTGGAAATCTGAGCTCGACCATTTAAAGCCATGATCATTTTATTCTCCACCCTCTCCCTTAACCTGGAATTCTGGCACAGATTTACCACCTAATGCCAAAGAGAAGAGCTGATTTAATCTATGGAATACACAAGATAAATCAGCTGTTAAGGTTTGTTTGGTTTGATGAGCCCAGGTGATTCAGGGAAATGAGATAGATTTAGATGGGCATTTAGTTCTGCTTCTGCAATGGGCTTCTTCCCCGAGTCAGCCATAAGTGTCCTCAGAAGCAACTTTCTTAGTTGGCCTAGTTTATATATGCTGGGCCTCTGGGTTCCATCAGAGGAACCCATCACCATCACCATCAGTTCCATCACCATCAGAATGGATGATACTATTACTCTCCTTTTACTGAATGGAGTCCAAAGTACATTTCTACTGCCAACTACTTGCAAAGGGAAAAAGAGGGACCCCTTGACAGCATCTTCAGGCACCTCTTGTGATGGTGAGTTGAGCTGTACCCAATACCAAAGGGCTTGAGCTTCACTGCACTTGACTCATTTGAGCTGTGCCCATGTGCTAGGCCAGGGGTTGGCAAACTATGGCCCGCAGACCAAATCTGGCCCGCCAGCTGCTTTTATAAATAAAGTTTACATAATGTCTGTGGATGATTCTGCACAACAGCAGAGTAAGTAGCTGCCAGAGATGATATGGCCTACAAAGTGTGAATTATTTACTACCTTGCCCTTTATGGAATAAGTTTGTTGACTCCTAGGCTGTGCAGACAAGCTGAACTCCACGGGTACCAGGGCAGTGGGTGGAGAGCACCCTCACCTGAGGCTGCGGGAGCGAGGCCGCAGGGCCGGGGACTGCCGTCCTTCTTCATCGGGTACACTCTCTGTGCTGAAATGCTTCGTCAGAAAGTGCAGCTCATCGGCTGTAGGCTGGAAGGGCAACTGGTGCAGCTTTTCCTGCGAGGAGCATGATGACTAGAGGGGACAACATTTTTAAAAAGCATTAAAGACATGTCTAAGGCAGTCTAGAAGTGGAGAAGGACTGAAAATGGTCAGGGGCTCCCCAGTCAACGTAAACCTGAAGTCAGCCCACAGTCAGCATGCTTCCCCTCGCCCCCTTGAGCCTCCACTGTGCATGATCCCGTTCATCTCTATCCTTCAGAGCTCTCAGTTCTGACGAAGCCAAGATACTATTGTCCTTCATGAGCCTTGCAGGGGGCCAGACCCAGACATTCATGAGGTGTGACAGCTCCCCAACTACCTAGGGAGCCTCTTTAGGTGGCAAAAAGCAGATTCTTCCACGTGGACCCTCTGCCCTCAGTGAAGCTTTTGGCTAGTTAGAATGGAAAGTAATTATAATAAATCATGCTTCCTGGCTTATTAGGAAATGTTCCAGGTATGCCCAGCCTACAAATGACAATCCCGTAAGTTTTCCCTTCTACAACACCTTGGGAGAGCCCCAGGATGGCTCAGCAATGTTTCCTTTAGGCTGTTACCCAGAGGGCAACTGGCTTTGCTGCAGCTGTGAAGGCTTTGCCCAGGCTCTAGGGACACCAATAGGCAAGAAAATCCAGCAGGGAAGAAAATTATTTTTAGATCTAGAACCCAAAGATTAGACTTGACCTGAAAACAATTAAGAATTCTAAACATGGCCCAGCGACTGAGATTCCACAATCACAAGAGCCCATTTGAGGGAGTGAGCTGTGCTATTACAGGCATCCCACCAATGCAGCCATTGCCGTGGCAGCCCCGGTCAGCACCTGGATCAGTGAACTCCCGCCCTTACCTGACAAGACTAGCTACAGCAGCAGCAAATCTAACACTATTGGCTCAATTTCTGTTCACCAACTGATGAAGGATCTGGGGTTAAATGTCTAAATTCATTTACACTCAAAGCTGCAGTGCCACACCAAGAAAACTCTGTTGCCACATGTAAGCCTTAATACCAAGTGAGAAATCAAAATTTTTTTTGACTTACAGTGCACACTTCTCTCATGGAATCCTATAATACATAAAGTTGTAAACAGCTAGTGGGAAGTTTTCATGAGGCTCTGTCTTGGTCACATTTTTATAAATGATTTGGATAGAAGTTGCAAAAAGTATTCTCACCCAAATGCAACTAACATGAAGCAAAATTGGTATTTTAAGGTATTCCAATAAAATAAGCTGGAGCAATGGGTTGAGTCTATTAAAACTTATTGAACAGGAATATATATATATAATAAATACATGACTCTTTGGGTCTCAAAAATCACCTGTTTGAGTAAAGGATTATGGGGAAGGGATATTCACTAGGGAAAGATCTGAAACTAAACAGCTGCCAAAAGACCAGTGAGATCTTTGGATTAATTTAAGAGTAAAATCTAGGACTTTCCTGGCGGTCCAGTGGTTAAGACTCCGTGCTTTCACTGCAGGGGGCACGGGTTCGATCCCTGGTTGGGGAACTAAGATCCCACATGCAGCACAGAGCAGCCAAAAAAATAATAAATAAAAAATTTTAAAATAGAGTAATATCTAGGTCAAGGGAGGAAATGATAACTTCTTTTACCTGCTTGGGATTTATGGATACAAACTGAGCTGAGAAGACCTGAAGAATGGTGGAAGACACGGAGAAACGGGTCATCCAGTCTGTGGCCTACAAAGCCTAAAATATGTGCCCTTTACAGAACGTGTTTGACAACCTGTCATCCTGGCTTCAATTAAATGTCGCTCAATGAGGAAGACTCATTTTAGGGTCAATTGTGCATAGTGACAGTTAGGACATTTGTTGTGTTTTAGGCTAAAATCTTCTCTAAAAGAGATATAACTAGAAGTTTTAGAGACAGGCCCAATATTTTTTTTTTGCTGATATACAATCAAACTTGAATATCAAATCACATTCATCCTCCCCTTCTTTTTTTGAAAGGAAAAGGTGAAAAAGTTGGAGGAGGGTCTACCAGGCCTTTGTGACATGGGGGGGGGGGTGTTATCTGCTCTTGGTTGCAGTTCTACAAATAAAATAGGGGAGCAAGGGAACCGTGCTTAGGAGTCCCTGTGCCTGGCCTCGTGGGCAAAGCAAAAATCCATCCTCAAGCCCTCTTCTGACTCCACTAGGAATAACTGATGCTCAGAAACATGCTGGTTAATTCTTTCCAAAGGCACTTAATGGATCTGACTATGGCTGTTAAGGGCCACCAGACCTCAGCAACCTCTTTGAGTTGGGCTTTGGAGAAAAAGTTGAGAACCATGTTGCAACACTGTAGGGACAGGGAGCAATACCTGTAGGGAAGTATTTCCTCAGGGTGAAGGAGGTACGGCCACAGATTTGGCTACTTACTGAGACAGTAGAACTAGGAGTGTTAGTTCCATAGCCTGAAGAAGGCAAAGAGGCCAAAGACCAGCGCCGTCCATCGGTCCTATGTAAGAAAAGAATGTTAGGCAGTTTCTACCGAACCCCACCCTGAGCCCAGGACCTGCCTGTCTTTCCATCAGGTTTTTTGGGGCAGTTGATTCATTGGTAGGCTCTTCTTGTCTCAAGACAGTACTGCTCAGTCCAGCACACACTTTCATATCTCTTTCCTACAAGAGGCCTATTGTTGTGTGTTTTCCACTGCAAAGACAGACATCTCTGACTATAAAGGAGTCCATAACTTTAAATAAGAATATCTGTTATGCAATACTATGGTTTTGGAATAAAAATCTTTATACTCTCAACTTATTCACTTTTAGCAATGACAGAGAAGCAATGACAGAGGACTGCAGCTAAAGGCATCATCACAAGGAGAGAACTGCCACTGAAATGCTAGTTCCTTTTTTGAAGGCTCCATGCGAAGGGTCCTTTGGTGTTCCCCAGGCCACTGGGTTGATAACCGGGAAGAAGCGAAACTACCACCTGGGTCTGAGTATGAATCAATAGATTGCAAATAGTCAAAGGCTACCCAGGACCCATTAGGACTCATAAATCCAATCTTTGAGAATGTTTGCCAAAGAGTGACAGCAACCTTATGAAAGAAGAGTGAAGTGGCATAGCCTTGGCCATATATGAGACTTTGGGGCAGGCTTCTAGCTGCTCTTTAGAGGATGTGCTCTGAAGCTCTCATCACAGAGAACCACAGTTATCTGCTTTGCTTTAGAGAAGAAAGATCAAGCAAGTATCTGGTTTGAAGCTTTTATAACATGGACAAGTGATTCTTTCCTGGACTACAGGATATGTTGTAACACAAATGTTCTTTCTTGTGGAGCTTAGGGGTACAGCCTGCTCTGGTTGAAGTTATAGAAAAACTTCTTTGATGTGACCCACAGAACCTAAGAACATTAGCAATGGAGGACCTTTAGAAGTTAAGTTCAATACTCTCAATCTTCAGAGAAAACATTAAGACCCAGAGATCTGGATGAATTGTCCCAGGCTCCACAGTTAAAGGTGGGTGCGGGGAGGCATGGAGAGGAAGAAGGAAAAAAAGGAATCAATCTTGCCAAGGCTTCTCTTTTGGAAGCACTCCTCTCCACCCCCACCAATACCAAGCAGCTTTTCCTACTATGTTCTGTAAGGTGACAGCCGGGGGTTCCATGCCACATGCACATGACTCAAAGTTCATGCCACCCAGGCAGCCGGTCCTGCTGGAACCTAGTCTCTGAGGCAAAGAAATGTCCAGGAGGCTGCTCAAACATGATATTCTCTCTGCTCTCTCTTTTGGGTCCTGAGAGCTCTACACAAGGAAGCAAGTCAATTCCAGGAAAACACAGCTCAGCAAAGATGGGACTAGTCTAACTCAGGGAGGCATTTCCCAAACCCTTGTCAGATACACTTCTCCACACGTGATTTTTCCTCCTTCATACAGAAATGGGAACCAACTGCATGGCAGCCATTTTTCTGTAAACTGAAGAGCAGGGACCACCAGAGTCAGAAATGCCACTACAGGATGCCTCCATTTCCTCTGCCTGGTCATCCCACTGAGTGACTGAGGAAAGTTGTGGGAATGAGGGTGACCTGTCCCTACGCTCAGAAGCTTGGAACTAAATATTTAGCAAATCCTGCCTTCTAAACATATGAGCACGGAGCCTTGGTTCCAGCAGGTAGAGGGGGCTCCCTTAGGGCCTCTTTGATAGAAATGAAAGGCCAAATGTTCATACCCACAGTCAGAGAAGACTCATCACAGCCAGTTCTCACCAAGCATAAAACCACAAACCATACTGTCTGGCCATGCATAGCAGTTTCCCAGCCCCTCTCCCCATCACGTCCGCTATTACCTGTCTGCTCTGTGGCCATGGCTGTAGTGAAAAGACATACATTAAAGTGAGAATCAAAGGGAACCAGAGAGACTGCTCTGTTTGACGCTTGGCATTTGGTCTAGCTTGGCAGAGACAAACCTTTTGTTTACGAATGTGTGTAAGTTAGTAGTGAAATTGTGTGACTAATGGGTCTATCCCTAGAGTTTCATTAAATCTGCCTTTTGTGTGATATTCCAAACTAATGTGATGCTATAAAGCTCATGCCCAACTTCAGTGATAGGAAACACAATTCCTGAGTACCTTGTTTCGCAGGGTTGAAGTCTTCCTCCCCTCCCCCACCAATACCTAGCTACTTTTCCTACTATGTCTGGTAAGGGGACAGCCCGGGGTTCTGTCTTCCACACATACGACTCAGACTTCAGGCCACCTAGCACAGACCTGTGTGGATCTCAGTGGTAATACCAGGTCCCAAAGCCCCCGGCTGATCCTACTCCTAAAGCCCAGGGAATGATGCAGGCACAGGACACCAATGGAACATGCTATTCCCTCTGCATGGATTGGTCTACACACCTGCATCCTCACTCCCAACATGGCAGGCTCCTTCTTATCCTTCAGGTTGGCTTAAAAGTCACTCCTTCCGAGAGGCCTTACATGACCACCCAGTACAGACTCTCCAGCCTCATTCCTTTCCTACTCTTTTAGGCAAGCATCATGTTCTTTCCCTTCACGGTGCTTATCACAGGTTACAGCTATGTATTTGTTTGTTTGCTTGTTCGTTATTCTTCCCCACCACTCATTCAATCAATAAGCACCGACTGAGTGCTTATTATATACTAGCAGACATATTTTCAACATATTAAGGCATCTCTATTAAAGGTGCTTTGATTCTGGTTGAGAGGAAACAGAAAACAAATAAGAAACTACAGTCAGCCCTCCTTATCCACGGGTTCTGCATCTGTAGATTCAACCAACACTGAATCAAAAATATTCAGGGGAAAAAAAATCCAGAAAGTTCCACAAAGCCAAACTTGAATGTGCTCCGTGTCAGCAACTATTCACACTGTATTTAAAACTATTTACATAGCATTTACATTGCATTAGGTATTATAAGTAATCTAGAGATGATTTAAAGTATACAAGAGGATGTGCATAGGTTATATGCAAATACTATGCCATTTTATATAAGGGATTTAAACACCTGTAGACTTTGGTATCCACCAGGGTCCTGGAACCAATCCCCTCCGGATACCGAGGGGTGACTGTATCAGGTATTGAAAAGTACTAGTTTGGAAATAAAACTGGATGGTTTGCTGGAGAATGATGAGGGGGCTCCTTTATGGTGAGGGAAGCCCTCTCTGGGGAGTTGACATTTAAGATGAGAAATGAAAGACAAGAAGGAGTTAACTAAGCGAAGACCTGAGGGAACAGCATTCCCTCAAAGGGAACAACAAGTGCACAGACTCTACTAAGTCTACTAAGTTTCTAGAAAGTTAGGGCTCTGTCTGTCTGGTTCCCACTATATAACTAAGTACCCAGCATGTGCCTGGGCTTACTGGGTACTCAGTAAACATTTATTGAATGAATGGGAAATGACTCAATGCCATTTACAGAGAATGGTCACAGGTCCTACTGTCCCAGCTCAGACCTAATCTGAGGCTACAGTTCAAACACAATCAAGGCAGGAAGTCTGGAATAAGTTAGACTTTCAGCTGGGCTGGAAAGCAAATGCATCCATCCATTATATGCCTATACTGTAAGTGTTCCTATCTGGATCCTTAGTTAACTAACGAAGTTACACAGGGTAGGAGAGGTGAGTCCATGGAACAAACTCTGACGATACTTGCTTTGAGTAAGGCAATTGGGTCAGGAGGGGCACCCAAGTCAGCCATCAAACTTCTCCCAACCTGTCCACGTCCTTTTCAGCTCACAGAATCCTGGAGAGGAAGGGGGTGGATTTCTTCTGGGTTGCCATTTTAACAGTGAGTTAATGCTGTTAAATTAGGAATCTGTTCTTTTTCTGTTATCTCTTTTAAAAAAGTAGTCTGAGTACTACTACTACTACTCTGACCTCAAGATGTATATATCATTCTCCATCCATTAGAGGCTCCAAATCTGGAGCCATGATTTTTCTGGAGGTCTTAATACCAAAGACTGACTCTAACCAAGAATATTTTTAAAAATAAAAATAAAGTCAAAGAACGTGAATGCTGCCAAGAAAGAATTTTAAAGATGTTCTGAAAAGTAAATAATTTGTATAAGAAGTCTTGGGGTACTTCCCTGGTGGCGCAGTGGTTAAGAATCTGCCTGCCAATGCAGGGGACATGGGTTCGAGCCCTGGTCTGGGAAGATCCCACATGCTGCGGAGCAACTAAGCCCGTGTGCCACAACTACTGAGCCTGCGCTCCAGAGCCCGCGAGCCACAACTACTGAGCCCGCGTGCCACAGCTACTGAAGCCTGTGCGCCTAGAGCCCATGCTCCGCAACAAGAGAAGCCACCGCAATGAGAAGCCCGCACACCACAATGAAGAGTAGCCCCCACTCACCGCAACTAGAGAAAGCCCACATGCAGCAACGAAGACCCAACACAGCCAAAAATAAACAATAAATAAATGTATTTAAAAAAAAACAAAAAGAAGAAGTCTTGGTATATGGATTGACTCATGTCAATCAGCTCAGTACTTCTCAAGAGGCCAGGTGATAACGCTGGCAATGGGCTGAACTGTCAGGATTGCTACCATGGGCCAGGGATAAGTTGATATCATTTCCAGAAATAAGTGAAATGTGAGGAATACCAGCACGGCTCTGCAACACACCAAATCTTTCTAAATTCATGGGAGGATAAGTGAAGACCTGGTAGTCTCTTTATCCCCAAGGAGGGAGGCATAAATGGCCTCTTCTAGTTCCCTGGAACTACCTGAGTTAGAGGAATAAGAGTATAACTTTGGGTCCTCCTGGGAGGAGAACCCATTTTCTCATCGATCACTCTAGGATAGCTTTCAATCAAGAGTATAATGTTTTCGAACATACCCTCAGGAAACCAGGGACTTGTGTTTAAGATTATAAAATAAATTCACTTGTAATATCTACTTGCCCATTTGAACATTCAAACACAAATACCTATGGTGTTTGGAAAGCAAAGCTTGAACAAGATGTTTATGACCTGGGCGAGGAAAGCAGGAAAGGAATTTTGATGGCTGGTAGACCAAGGTAACACACTTGGAAGGGCAGTGCCTCAAAGGAGGAAGCTGATATTTAACTGACATTCATGCAAATGCCACACGTTAGTCACAGAGGAGTTTTTCTATCAACTTACCTACGGGCAGGAACAAAGGAAAAGTGAGCAGGTGCATTTGGAGAGAAATTCCGGGGGCTGTCCAAAGGACTGTTACCTGTGGACAAGGAAAGTAAAAGAAATCCTCTGTGAGGTTTGCTTCTGAGGAGGGTTGAGATGATAATAACCTTCAGGGAAGAAATCAGCCCCTAGCACCGGCAATTAGCATTATATGGTTATTTTTCCAGGTCCACCATTAGTTTAGTGATTCTCTCTGCAAAAATTGGCAGCCCAGAGGTTTCTCCCTTGTTCCCAAGTTGCCTGTAACCATCTATGTTTCTCAGACATCTGTTTTAGATCTAGCAGCAACCTGCCCTCCTTGGAACACCTCAGGTTCCAATCTGCCTATTCAAGTTAACCCAACTTTCCAAAGGCTTGAACTCATTCAGTACAGATAGCATGGCCAAACGCTCACACTTCTCAAAGGGCAACGGGACTCCTGGCCTGAAGGTCTCTTGCACATATATCTCTGCACACTGCATCCAAGGGGCTAACCCAGAAATATGTGTGCTTAAGCGAAAATGAAGTTCTCAGGAGAGCAGTGTTCCTTAAACAGTCCATACACAAGCCCCCAAGTCTGCAAAGCATGCCCAACCCCTTCACAGTGTAGGAATTATCTCTATCTCTTTATTAGTTTTCACATGTCCCTTATAACTTGTAAACTTATAGCTCAGAAGCTTTGAACAAAACTGTGTGCTTACCTTAGCACTATGACCACAATTCTCAAACTTAAGCCTGCCATACTTCTTTGGTCTAACTTCCAGCTGGGGGCTGGTATTTAGGAGGAACTGCCAACATGTCTCTACCCAAAAATCATGTTGAAGTAAGCACCATACTCTATGATGTGCTAACCACTCTGCCAATCCCTGCCCACCTCCCCACTTCTGTGCTCACCTCTATGAACCAACACTGGCTATGAGGAACTGCTATCCAGGGACCTGGTAGTTCACCATGCCCTGGATTTTTCTTGGGCAGTTTATTTCCTGTATAGGGTATGACTGTTCCAAGGTGCCATGAAGCTGTCCAGGTGTTTCTCATTACCTCCATTCAGCAGGTGTGGATAGCACTTGCCTTTCTGTACTGATCTTGGAAAAACCAGCCTCTCAAACAATGCCCCCCAACCCTATGCAGCACCTCTGTATCAATTATATAAAGGCACTCTCTTTAGGAGAACTAGTGAAGAAGAGGCATTTTCAGCTTCCACTCATTCCCCTGACAGGGATCCCCAATGAGGTGTACAACCTTATGCTCTCAACCTAGTACCAACTCTGGGTTTCCCATGTGTCTAGGGCTATCTCCTACAATCTATCCCACCTCCTGGCTGGCACATGCCACCAGGGTGTGAGAAAAGTGATTTAGAACAACTGTTTCCTTAGGCAGGACTTAAAAAGAATCAGGCCTCCTCAGAATTATCAAGGTCTTAAAAAAAAAAAAAACCCTATTCTTTTTAAATAGTGTCATCTCAGAGATTAAAAAGTACCTTCAGTTTGATCCCTGACATGTAAAACTAGATGCCCTTTGTTGGTTCCCAAAACCACCCAGCTAAAGCCTCAAGGAAATCGCCGGACATGAGTATCCTACAAACAATGACCAGCCTTCCAAGGACCAGGTGTGGTGATCGTTATCGGGAAGAACATGAATCTTCCAGGTGCTCACAGTAAAGCTAGGGATTCACAGAACACACATATGTCAGAAATAACTAACACTAAGAGGAAATAAAGCTGTAAACAACAACAACAACAATAATAAAAACCAGCACATCACTGAGCTGTGAGACAACTTCAAGCAGACTAATAATCCTTAAAGGAGAAGAGAGTGGGGGAGCAGAAAACATATTTGAAGAAATAATGGCTGACAGTTTTCCAAATTTGGTGGAAAAAAACTATAAACGCACATATCTAAGAATCTCCAAGAACCCTGAGAGAAAGAGGAAGAAAACTATACCAAAGCACATTATAATCATATTGCTCAAAACTCATGATAAAAAGAAAAATCTTAGAAGCAGTTGGGAGGTGGATAGGGGGGTAAGAAAGACATGTTATATACAGAGAAACAAAGATAAGGATTATAGCAGACTTCTCATTGAAAACAATGCATGAAGGCAATGGAACATCTTTAAATTCATGAAAAAAAACACAAATCCTACCAACCTAGAATTCTATACCAGCTATTGTGTAATAAAGAATCTGGTGGCGTTTGTCCCCAGTTCCTGGGAATGTGCCTCTAAATCTTTGCAATTTCCCAAGTGATGGGAGTGTCTTTGTTATTTATGGTGGGGCCAGACAGTTTATGCAAATGAGATGACCAATCATGTGACTAGAGGGCTGGGGCTTTACGCCATCTGATGTTACTCTGACCTCCAGGGAATGGAGGGGTGCTAGAGACTGAGTTCAATCACATAGCCAATGAATCAATCAATCACATCTACATAATGAAACCCCAATAAGCACTCTGGACACCAAAGCTTTGATGAGCTTTCCTGGTTAATAATACTCTGCGTACTGTTACACACCAGCGTGCCGGGGGATTGATGCATCTAGACTTCATGGAGAGAAGGCACTGGAAGCTTCACACGTGGGACCCTCCCAGACCTCACCTTATAAGTCTCTTTTTTTGGCTGATTCTTTTATTTATTTGGCTGCATTGGGTCTTAGTTGTGGTGCGCGCAGGCTCTTTGTTGTGGCGCACAGGCTCAGTACTTGTAGTGCGCAGCCTCTCTAGCTGTGGCGCGTGGGCTCCAGAGTGCACAGGCTCAGTAGTTGTGGCGTGTGGGTTCTCCAGTTGTGGTAAGCAGGCTCCAGAGCGTGCTGGCTTAGTTGCCCCATGGCATGTGGGATCTTAGTTCCCCGACCAGGGATCAAATCCATGTCCCCTACATTGGAAGGCGGATTCTTAACCACTGGACCACCGGGGAAGTCCCTGGCTGGTTCTTAATGTACCCTTTTTGCTATAATAAAACTGTATTTGTAAGTATAGTGCTTTCCTGAGTTCTGTAAGTCATTCTGGCAAATTATTAAACCTGAGGAGGTAGTGGGAACCCTTGAATTTGTATCCAATTGGTCAGAATTATGGGTGGCCTGGGAATCACCAAGCATGGATGTCTAAAGTAATGATAGTTTTGTGGAGGACTGTGCCCATAACCTGAGAAGTCTCGCCTAATTCTGGGCAGTTAGTGTCAGAAGTCATTGCACCAGTGAAAATATTTTTAAAATATTTTTAAAAAACAAAGGTGAAATAAAGATATTTTCAGATAAAAAAGCCAAACGAAATCCTCAACAGAAGATTGCACTACAAGAAATATTTTTAAAATTTCCTTTAGGCAGAAGGAAAATAATACCAGGAGGAAATATAGATCTATACAAAAGAATGAAGAGCACTGGAAAAGTTAGCTATATGTGAAGTGGTTTAGTATGGTGATAAAGATATATACTATACATGCTAATCCAACCACTAAATAACAAAGAGTTATAGCTCATAAGCCAATAAAGGATATGAAATGGAATAAAAAACACTGAACCCCAAATAAAAGAGCAAAAGAGCAAAGAAGAAAAAACAGATGGTACAATTAGAAAACAAATAGGAAGGTGACAGATTTAAACCAAACCATATCAACAACAATAGTAAGTAAATGTAAATAGTCTAAAAGCCCCAATTAAAAGACAGAGGTTGTAAGACTGGATAAAAAAAGAAAGAACTTATTAAAGAAAGTATCAATATTCATAATCATTCAAAAAAGAAAAGATCAGTCTCAGATATTTCACTGATAAATTTGACCAAACACTTAAGGAAAAAATACCAAACAACAGCAGAATATACATTCTTTTCAAGTGAACATGGAACATGTACTAAGAAGGATCATATTCTGGTCCATAAAACAAGATCCAATAAATTTAAAAGAATTCAAGACATATAAAGTATGTTTTCTGACCACAATGAAATTTAATTAGAAATCAGTAACAGAAAGACCTTTGGAAAATCTCTAAATATTTGGAAACTAAACAACACACTTCTGAATAATCTGTGGGTCAAAGCAGAAACGAAAAGGGAAATTAGAAAAGTATTTTAAACTAAATAAAAATGAAAACATATCATATCAGTTAAAGCAATTCCATAGCAGGAAAATTATATCACTAAAATACCTGTATTAGAAAAGAATGACTCAATTCAGTGACCTCAGCTTCTATCTTAAGAAATTAGAAAAAGAGCAAATGAAACCCAGAATAAAGGAAAGCACAAAGATAACTGAAGAAATCAATTAAAAAACAAAGAAAAACAATAGAGAAAATTAGCAAAATCATATACAGATCTTTTAAGATCAATAAACTATAGACATACTGATCAGGAAAAAAAGAGAGAAGACACAAAATACTGACATCAGGAATGAAAGAGGTGACATCCTACAGATTGTACAGATATCAGAAGAATAATCAGGCAATATTATGAACAAGCTTATGTCAATTAATTTGACAACTTAGATGGAATTGAAATTTTTATTAAAGATACAAACCACCAAAGCTCATTCAGAAATAGATTACCTGAATAGCCTTGTATCTATTAAACAAATTAAATTTATTCTTTAGAACCTTCCCACGAAGAAAACTCCAGGCCAAGATGGCTTAACTGGAGAATTCTACCAAACATTTAAGGAAGAAATAATAACAATTCTACACAAACTCTTCCAGAACACTGAGAAGGGAATCCTTCCCAACTCATTGTAGGAAGTTACCATTACTCTTAATACTAAAACCAGCCAAAGATGAATATATTGTACATTCTCAACAAAATTTCAACAAATCAAATCCAACAATATATTAAAAGGATAATACATTATGACCAAGTAGGGTTTATCCCAGGAATACAAGTTGGTTTAAAATCTGAAAAATCAATGAATAAAACCCACCATAATAATAGGCTAAAAAAGAAAAACCGTAATATCATTGCATTAGACACAGAAAAAGCATTTGGCAAAAATCCAACAACCATTTTTCATAAAAACTTTCTCCAAACTAGGAATAGAAGGAAACATTCTTAAATTGATAAAAGGCATCTATGACAAACCCATAGCTAACATTTCCTTAATGGTGAAGACAAAATGGTCTAGGATCGGAAATAAGGTAAGGACGTCCATGCTCACTATTTCCATTCAAAACTGTACTGGAGGATCTAGTGAGTGAAATAGGCGATAAAGAGAAATTTTAAAAAGTATCCAGATCAGAAAGGAAGAAAAAAAATTGTATTTATTCATAGACAACATGATCGTCTATGTAGAAAATCTGACAGAATCTACAATAAAGCTACTTATAATAAGCAAGTTTAGCAAGGCTACAGGATATAAGATCAATATACAAAAATCGACTATATTTCTATATACTAGCAACAATCAGAAATTGAAAATAAAAGCAATACCATTTACTGCATTAAAAATATGGAATACTTAAGAGGTAAACTTGACAAAAGATGTACAAGAGCTATACAAAAGTGTTAAGAGAAATTAAAGACAGCCTAAATAAATGGGGAAATAGCCCATGAGTAAGAAGGGTCAATATTAAGAAGTCACTTCTCCCCTAACTGATCTACACGTTTAGCATAATCAAAATCAAAATCCCAACTGCCTTAAAAAAAAAAAAAAAAGACTATTTTAAAGAGCAGTTTTAGGTTCACAGCAAAATTGAGCCAAAAGTACAGAGACTTTCCATATATCCCCTGCCCTCACTCATGCACAACCTTCCCCACCAGTTGCCTTTTGGATAAGCTGCTTTTAAAATTCACATGGAAATGCAAAGGACAAGAAGCCAGACAAAAAAAAGAATACATACTATGTGATTCCACTTAGATAAAAATTCTACAAAATTCATACTAATCTATAAGTGACAGAAAGCAGATCAGTGGTTGCCTGGAGATGGAAGGAATTATAAAAGGACACTGCAGAAACTTTTGGACATGATGGATATATTCACTATTTTGATGGTGGTGATAGTTTCACAGATGTATAAGTATGTCAAAAGTTATCAAAATGTATGCCTTAAAACAAATATTTTAAAAATTAAAATTTATTTTATTCATGTTACACAATTTTTTGCTTTTTTAAAAAAAGTGCAGTGTGACTGAAGATGGTTCATATTTTTAGAAATCTTAGGTCTTTTGCAGTTTGGTTTTTAAATTTAGATTTTGTGATTGGTTTTATTATAGGTGGAAAATAAACCTCACAGACATGTAGCTCCCAATGAAAGTAGTACATTATTGGCTCTGTTTATTAGATCATTTCAATTTTATTCAAAGGGTGATAAAACTTTCTTCTGTCTTCTGTGACGTCAAGCAGTTTTTCTCGGAAACTAATGGAAATATTTAATAAATTTTTTTAAAGTTTATTTATTTATTTATGGCTGCATTGGGTCTTTGTTGCTGCACACGGGCTTTCTCTAGTTGCAGTGAGCGGGGAATACTCTTCGTTGTGGTGTGCGGGCTTCTCATTGCGGTGGCTTCTCTTGTTGTGGAACATGGGCCCTAGAGCACGCGGGCTTCAGGAGTTGCGGTGCATGGGCTCAGTAGGTGCAGTGCGCGGGCTCTAGGGCACGCAGGCTTCAGTAGTTGTGGCATGCGTTCAGTAGTTGTGGTGCACGGGCTTAGCTGCTCCTCAGCATGTGGAATCTTCCCGGACCAGGGATGGAACCCGTGTACCTGGGGTTGGCAGGCGGATTCTTAACCACTGCACCACCAGGGAAGTCCCTATAATGTTTTTTTAATTCTTAACAAATAGGTTCAAAATCTATTGAACTTTTCATTTGGAAGATAAGAAATATTCTATTTCCAATGTTTTTTAAAAAGTGGCAGATTTACCTGTTTCAATAGGTGACATCATTTTTGTCAATAAAATCACATATAGATGGGAACATTTCAAAACATCCATTTTCAAAATGCTCTCTCTGTGGCACAAACTTCTTTCAAACTGTAGCTACTTTTTCACTCATTGTTAAAATGTCACCTTCACCCAGGAGTATTTGCCTCCCCTCACCCCGCAAATACCTCCTAGTCAGCATATTACAACCAGTAAATTTCCTTCTTATACAAACTTTCCAAAAGTCCCTCCACACCGTTCTACAAGTGTACAAAAATTAATTAATTAATTAAATTAAAAAAAAAAAAGAAAAGTAAAAGTTTTTATATTTTCCCCCATACCCAAGGGGATCACCTTTAGAGAACCACTTCGATGAATGCTGCTATTTGAAAATTCTAAGCAGTAGAATGACAGGTACAAAGTGATATATCACAAAAAATGTCCAGCTTCAAAATTTAGACTGGATTCAGTAGAAAGAGAAAAGGAATTAAGGGGTTTCTTCAATAAGTCAAATGATAGATGATTAAGGCCTCCATAAAGCCAAAGTCGGACTGTATTCACCCAGAGTTAGTTTGCAACAGCTTCTATATCAAAGGCTTTTTCTGAGTTTTAAACTATGTCCTCTTTCTCCTCTGCTTGCTTATTATTTTTTAAATTTATTATTTGTTTATTTTATTTTTGGCTGCATTGGGTCTTTGTTGCTGCGTGCAGGCTCTTCTCTAGTTGCAGCGAGCGGGCGCTCCTCTTCGTTGCGGTACGCCGGCTTCTCATTGTGGTGGCTTCTCTTGTTGCGGAGCACGGGCTCTCGGCGCACAGGCTTCAGTAGCTGTGGTACGCAGGCTCAGTAGTTGTGGCTCGCGGGCTCTAGAGCGCAGGCTCAGTAATTGTGGCTCATGGGCTTAGTTGCTCCGCGGCATGTGGGATCTTCCCGGACCAGGGCTCCAACCCGTGTCCCCTGCATTGGCAGGTGGATTCTTAACCACTGCGCCACCAGAGAGGTCCCTACTTGCCTGTTTTTGAACCCCTGATGGCATTTACCCGAATTAAGGGTACCATATGGTACATCTTTATTCCAGTGTCAATGAAGTAAGTACTTATTAATTTATCAGTTATTAAGGTTTATACATTTGTTCGTTAGAACATTTTAGAGTTGGTTCACAATTCAACATCTTATATTCCAAATACTGCCAACATCACAGAAAGTAAATGGCTTGCAAGTTATGGGGGTAGTTGCCAGGACATAGTCCCAAACAGATCTCTATGTATGTGATTGTAATCTTTGGCAAAAAGCATCTATGGTTCAGGGGTAAGTAACAATGGATTCCTACCACCTGGAAGCTGATGAAATAATAAACAGATTATAACAAGCATTCCTCCCAACTGGCCAGGCTCCAATACACTTTTCAAAAAAGGTACTATTCTGACACTAACTGGGTGTACTGCAATTCCATTCTGACACCAACCACACACAGTTAGCACAGACCCAACAGGTTTAGGGCAAAGTCCTTAACGAGACTGCCTCACTTCCTATACCAGCCATAAATCTTGGGAGGAGGGAGGTGCCTGTAGTTGTGACCCACTGACTATAAATTTGGAAGTTTCCTTGCCTTCCTTGCCTTCCCCCAGCTGCAATAATTCACTAGAACAACTCACAGAACTCCGAAAGTATTATATTTACTATTACAGTTTTAGTTTAGAGGATGTACACAGGTGAAGTCAGGGAAGGAATGCAGAACTCCTGTGTCCTCTCCTTGCGGAATCTGGGTACGTCCCCCTTCCAGCACATAAATGTGTTCACCAACCAGGAAGCTCTGCTCTGAGCTTTGGTGTCTACAGTTTTCAATGGAGTTTCACTACACAGGCATAATTGATTAAATCACTGGCTACACAATTGAACTCAATCTCCAGCTCCTTCCCCTCCCCATGAGGTTGGTCTGGACCAAAGTCCTAACTTTCTAATCATATGGTTGGTTTTCCTGATGACCAGCTGCCATCCTGAAGCTATCTAGGGGGCCACCCTGAGTTACCTCATTGGCATAACAAAGACACTATCACTCAGGAAATGCCAAGGCTTTTAGAAGCTCTGTGCCAGGAACCTGGGATAAAAACTGTAGAAATTGTTTATTATACAGGTGCTAAGGCCTAAAAAGTTTGTGCTACCTTACTGTGTTTTCTCTACTTCTCCAATATTCATTTTGCCAAACAGCCAAAAATTACTAATATGAAGATTGTGACAGAATAAAATCAATAATTTGAATTGGTCTTCTTTTGAGGGAAGATCAAGATATTAGACTGTTAACATTTGAAGAAAATATTTAAATTGACCCTTCTTACTGAATTACATTCACAGTTCTGGCTCCAGAAAAAAACAAAAACAAAAACAAAACACATCATTGAGAAGAACTTTTCCTTAAAAACAACCAGAAATGGCTCAACAGGACAAAAAATTGATGGAAAATCCAGCAGCCCAGAAAGCAGGCTTTTTCAACTTTACCAAGCAGTTTAGCAGTTGGAAAAAATAGTCAAAGACAAGTAATCAACCATCCCAGCAAAACAAGTTATAATAAAACATATAAACAAACAACTGGGATCTGTCACCTACAAACCGGCACTTGCCATCTACCTCTATAAGGATCAAATTAGCCGATGCAGCTGCTGACCATCAACACCCCCTGAAAGGAGTTCAGGGTGGAGATCAGGAATGAGGCACTCTGTGCTCTAGGAAAAACTGGCAGAACAGGTTTTCAGATGGTTAGATATTTTCAGGAGAAGATTTTATGAACCCAATTCTTGCATCTATTCGTATCTAGAAAAGCACTAAAATCCTTCATGGTGACGCCTGCTCCTCGTAACTAACAGTAACCTTCAAGAGACTAGCAGAAACCTTCTGCAAAAATATGTGCTTGACTGCATGTACTCACCCTTTATCAAAATCACATATACACTGACCTCCCCCCCACCTCTTTGGAGAAGTTTCTCGGAGCTATCTGAAATGCTGTCTCCAAGGCCATAGTCCTCATTTTGCCCCCCAATAAAACTTAACTCACAACTCTCACGTTGTGTATTTTTTTCAGTTGACAGTCAGTTGACCTTGAACTAGTTGTTTCATTTATACAGTTTAGCTAGTTATAAAATAATATAATTATATAGCAAGCACCTGTATAAATACCATCCAGGTTAACAATGCCATCTTCCAAAATCCCTCTGCATAATCCTTCCAGTCAAAACGCCTCCCCATCCCCATTAAAGGTAAACATTACCCTGACTTTTATGGCAATCATTTCCTTATAGCTTTACCAACTAAATATGCAGCTCTAAATACTTGAGTTTAGTTTTTCTCAATTTAAAAAATTGATATGTAGGGAATTCCCTAGTGGTCCAGTGATTAGGCTCTGCACTTCCACTGCTGGGGGCCCAGGTTCGATCCCTGTTAGGGGAATTAAGATCCCACAAGCCACGTGGAGTGGCCAAAAAAAAGAGATAAGTCACATATCATAAAATTCACCCTTTTAAAGTGCACAGTGTAGCAGTTTTAGTATATTCACAAAGCTGTGCAACCATCACCACTATCTACTTCCAGAACATTTTTTATCACTCAAAAAAGAAACTGTACCTGTTGATAGTCACTCCTGATTCTGCTCTCCCCCAAGAATCTGGCAACCACTAATCTACTTTCTGTTCCTATGGAATTGCCTATCCTGGACATTTCATAAAAATGGAATCATACAATATGTGACCTTTTGTGCTCTAGTTTGTCTATTTTTAAACTTTACGTAAGAAAATGCCAAACTGTTTTTGCAAAATGGATGTACCAATTTATAGTTCCACCAGTGATGCTTAAGAGTTCCCACTGTTTCATATACTTATCTATACTTTGTTCTGTCATTTAAATTTAAGCCATGTTTGACAGTAATATAATGGCATTTCACTGTGATTTTATTTTGCATTTCCATAATTACCAATGAGATTAAGGTATCTTTTCACGTACTTATTGGCCATTTGGATTGCTTCTGTGAACTGCCTGTTCAAGTCTCTTGGCCATTTTTCAATCATACTATCTTTTTATTTTATTGATTTGCTGGAGTCCTTTAAATGTTCTGAATCCAAGCCCTTTGTCAATTTTAAGTGTCATAATTATCTTCTCTCACTTTGTGGCTTGCCTTTTCATGGTACCTTTTGGTGACTAAAAATTCTAATGTATTCAAATGTATTACCTTTTTCCTTTATGTCCTTTACAAAAAATTCCCTTTATGTATTTCCAATTCCCTTTATGTCCTTTTAAAAAAATGAAGATGTTCTACCGCATACCTTCTAAAAGTTTAGTGTTTTGGCTTTCACATTTACATCTACAATTCACGTATATGAAATCGTCATGTGTATACTTTAAATATCTTACCATTTTATTTATCAATTTTACCTTACTGAAGCTGAAAAAAAACACTACAGTTCACCTGAACTGATTTTTGTGAAGTAAGAGCTAATTCTTTCAATTTCTCCATATGAACATCCAATTGTCCCAGTGTCACCTCTGTCATAAATCAAGTGTCCATATATGTATGGATTTGTTTCTGGGATCTTCTTTCTCCTTTCCCTAAATATATTCTTCTCTTCAATACTGCTTATTTAAGTTAAGGGTATCATCACTCATTAATCACCCAAACAGGAAATCTGGAGACAATCTAATCCCTGCTGATTTGATCTCATAAATTTTCCCATATTCAAATATTTTCTCCATTTCTAATACTTCCTTACATCTTGACAATGGCCAGGGCCTCTGAACTGGTCTTCTAAATGCCAGTTTTGTACTCCCAAGCACCCTGGACATACATTTAGTATAGCCTTTAACAAATTAGGTGAAACTTGACTGTCCCCTGTGGACACAGCTCTCCTTGCAGCTCTCTCAAGTAATGACTGCTTTCACACACCCCTTTGTATACCACCGGGCCGAAATATGGGGTAGGTATCCTGCTAGCTCCTCATGTTTTCTTCCAGGCACTCTTCAGCCCTACTTCTCTGTCCTGAAATCAAGACTAATATATTGACTGGCCCATACCAGTGTCTAAAATGCATTTCAAACTTAAAATATTTAAGGGTTCCAAGGATCAGAGGTCCTGGAATCAAATGATTGGTTTTCGGGGGATGAGGTTTCTAGATGGCACAAGGTAGAAAGACTGGGTTAGTGCTTGGAGAGCAGGAAGAATGAAACTAAAGTTATGGAGACAGGGTCTAAAGTATAGGTATAGGGCATATGTGACCAAGGAAGTATGGAGGAGAAGCTCACTGGAAGACAGGAGTTCAAAGAACTGAAAGTCCTAAGAACTGAAAAGAGCCTCAACATAAGTGTATTGAAACTATCAAGAATAACAGAGGAGTTAGAACTGAAGAGTAATAGTGAGTCAAGAACTAAGATATTTACAGCTGCAATGATGGGTAGTGAGTGATATAATTTAATGGCATAAGATTCAAAGTTTTAGGGCATTAGGAAGAAGAGAGGGAGAATAATGAAAAGACAAGGCCCAATGGTAGGAGGCCATGGGAGCGGTAAGAGCTAACACTTCAGAGGGCTGCAGACAGCCAGTGTTCTAACCCTTCCCTTTTCCCCAGGATTTCATTAGAACAAGATTGATGGACTATGAATTCCAGAAGGTACATTGGAAGAGTTTCAAGAGTCAGAGAGGGATGAGAAAAAGGGTCAGAGCAGGGAATGTTCAGAGATTTATAGGAGCTAGGAGTGTAGGAGACAGAAGGGGCAAATACCTGGGGGTTCCTGTGGTGACTGACAGGGATAAGGGATAATGAAACTTGCCCTAGTGGATTCAAGACTGATAAGAGGTGAGGAGGCTGCAAGTGTTAGGGAGTAAAGAGGAGTGGATTACTGGGGATTGCTCTTGACCCTGGAAGATAGGGGCTGAAGGCTTAAGGAAGACACACTTTTAGTCCCATTACACTAGTTTAAAATCAGATGACATGTAACAAACATCATATAAACATGCATGCCCACTGACCTGTTAATCTTATTCTGAAAATATGACTCAGCAAGTTCACGCCTACATATAATTTTTAGACAGTGTTTATACATATATACAAGAAGAACATAAGGAAGGATGTTTGTTGCAACATTGACCATAACAGTGAAAAATTGAAAACAATCTAAATGTCTGTGCTAGTTACCAACTTAATACCTCTCAACTCCAAATTCATCCTTTAATACCTGCTCTGCCACAGAGGAGAGAATTCCTTTAGGTACTTCCTTTATAGTGAACATAATATTAAACTTTCGCAGTATAGGGTGCTGGAGGGACACTGTAGAAGGAAGAGGCTCTGGGTGCAGTCCCAGCAACTGCGCCTTCAGTCAGTAGTGTGGCTCAGTAGTGTGTCAGTGAGGACAGGCAGGGGTGCTCTGACCTAATCACATGCTCGCAACCTGGCATTGCTGATCTGACCTGATGATCACCTTTCCACAGCCCTCCCTGCAAGGATACTGTATGCCCCAGGCATGCCCACACTAGTGCCCTGACTCCCTCTGTTTGCCTGGTCCACTCCCTGCACTCCAGGGTTTGTCTTCCATGTTGTTCCTGAGGGATATAATATGCACTATGCCTCCCACTCTCTGTGCAGGCCTGGATACTGGTTGCCATGCTAGTGCTCCGGAGGGCTGCTTTGCTGATTGCTCAGCGGCTATGGACCAGCTCTGGCCTTCTTTTATTGTCATAGTTTATAATTCTATTCAACTTCACCTGTTTAAACCACTGTGTGGTTTCTGTCTCCTGATTAGGTCCAGACTAATACAATGTCCATCAATAAAAAAATTAATATGTAATTTTTGTACAGTTATATAATGGAATACTCTATAGGCAATAAAAATAAATGAACTAACTTCCCATGTATGGTCTGGCACGTTAGGGGTTTAGAGGTTGCTGCTTCATCCTAACAAGTAAAAAGCTGAACAAATCAAACAAACAAACAGCTCTTCTCTTCTGTCAGAGAAGTGAAGTCCCAGGGCAAACCACTGCCCCTAAAATGAGAGAGAGAGACAGGCAGATACAGAGTATCACAACTTAACACAGCAGAAACCCCTGTTGGTTCCTCCCCGGGAACCAGTGCCAAGGTAGGAAAACCTGAACTGTAATTGATGAGTTGCTAGAGGCTCAGTGTGCACAACTTTGAGAGTTAAAAACTCCCAGGGGATGTAGTCACAGAGGGGTCCCCACAGTATTTTGAGTTTTACCTACAAGAGTCCTACCAGGTTCTCACAGTGAAGATCTGAGAAAAATCCCCTCAAGCTTCCAGCAGGGGAAGGGGTAAAGGAACCATTTCGAAATAGGCCAGAGCATTCTGTTCTTCTTACCAAGGTCTGTTCACAGGAGAAACTATTTTTACCAGAGCTTAGCCTTCTGAGGTTTGATCAGAGCCTAACCTACCTGGGAGAGGGGAAATACCTAACTCCAGCACCCTCCAGCCATATCCTATCTAAGGTTGGGAGAGAACTAAGAAGCACTGGTGAAGTTCACAGTTCAAGGGCACAGGCTCACCGAAAGACTGAGGACTGCAGAACACTTCCCCTCTCCCGACACCTTACTACTACATTACTAAAGGCCTATTTATAGTGATTCCTTTTATTCCTTTTACATCAGGTTTGCTTTTCAACCAAAAATTACAAGGCACTCTAAAAGGCAAAAAACACAGTCTGAAGAGACTGAATAAGCATCAGAACCAGAGTCAGATATGATAGGAATGTGGGAATTATCAGAACAAGAATTTTTTTAAAACTATGATTAATATGCTAAGGGCTTTAAAAAAATAAATAAATAAATAAATAAATTTATTTGTTTTTGGCTGTGTTGGGTCTTCGTTGCTACGTGCAGGCTTTCTCTAGTTGTGGCGAGCGTGGGCTGCTCTTCGTGTGGTGGTGAGTGGGGGCTACTCTTTGTTGCGGTGCATGTGCTGCTTCTCATTGCGGTGGCTTCTCTTGTTGCGAAGCATGGGCTCTAGGTGTGCGGGCTTCAGTAGCTGTGGCACACGGGCTCAGCAGTTGTGGCTCATGGGCTCTAGAGCTCAAGCTCAGTAGTTGTGGCGCACGGGCTTAGTTGCTCCATGGCATGTGGGATCTTTCCAGACAAGGGATCAAACTCATGTTCCCTGCATTGGCAAGCGGATTCTTAACCACTGCGCCACCAGGGAAGTCCCTATGCTAAGGGCTTTAATGGAAAAAGTAGACAACAAGAAGGACAGATGGATAATATAATCAGAGAGATGGAAATTCTAAGAAAGAATCAGAAATACTAGATGTCAAAAACACTGTAACAGAATTAAGAATGCCTTTGAAAGGCTCATTAGTGGAACTGACACAGGTGAGAAAAGAATCTCTGACCCTGAGGATATGATACTAGAAACTTCCAATACTAAAAAGCAAAGAGAAAAAAAAAAAAAAGAGAGACTGAAATTAATAGAACAGAATATCCAAGAACTGTGGGACAACTACAAAAGGTGTAAGACTTGTGTAATGGAAATACCAGAGAAGAAACAGAAGAAATATTTGAAAGAATAATGACTGAGAATTTCCCCAAATTAATGTCAGACACCAAACCACAGATGCAGGAAACTCAGAGAACACAAAGCAGGATTAAATGCCAAAAAAACTACACCTAGGCACATCATATTCAAACTTCGGAAAAATCAAAGATAATGAAAAAATCTTGAAAGAAACCAGAGGGTAAAAACATCTTACCTATAGAGGAGCAAAAGATAAGAATTATATTCTTCTTCTCAGACACCATGCAAACAAGAGAGTTGATAGGAAAAAAAAAACTCTACCAACCTAAAATTCTGTGCCCTGCAGTACTATCCTTCAAAAGTGAAGGAGAAACTAGGGCTTTCTCAGACAATCAAAAATTGAGGGAATTTGTTGCCAGTAGACCTGCCTTACAAGGAATGTTGGAAGTTCTAAGGGAATTCCCTGAGGGTCCAGTGGTTAGGACTTGGTGCTTTCATTGCCGTGGCCCAGGTTCAATCCCTGGTCAGGGAACTAAGATCCTGCGAGCTGCAGGGCATGGCCAAAAAAAAGTTCTAAGAGAAGTAAAATGATACAGGTCAGAAACTTGGATCTATATAAAGGAATAGCATTAGAGAAGGAGTAAGTGAAGGTAAAATTAAAATTTTGATCTTTTATATTCTTCATTGATTTAACAGACAACAGTTTGTTCAAAATAATAATGCAAAAATGTATTCAATTATGTATTCTTATGTGTTTATATGCTTATGGATAAGTGAAATGAATGCCTTCAGTGATACAAAGGATTGGAGGGAGGAATTAGGATTATTTTGTTATTATAAGGAATTTACACCACTGTGAAGCAGTATAACGTTTTTTAAAGTGGATTTGGATCAGTTGTAAATGTATATTGCAAACTCTAAAACAAACACACACACACACAAAAAGGAAAGGAAAATACAGCTGATACGCTAACAAGGAGAGAGTATGGAATCATCTAAAATGCTCCATTAAGACCACAAAAGAGTAGAAGACAAAAATAGGAACAAAGACCACACGCAACCAATGGAAAACAGTAGCAAATATGGTAGATACTAATCTATCTATATCAATAATCACCTTAAATATCTATGGTCTAAATTAAAAGATAGAGATTGTCACATAGACTTAAAACAAAAACAAAAACAAGACCCAACTAAGTGTAGTTTACAAGGAAGTCATTTAAAATATAAAGGCACATGTAAATTAAAAGCACGTGGATAGAAGAAGAGATATCATCCTAACACTAATCAAAAGAATGTGGAAGTAGGTACATTAAATTCAGACAGCAGACTTCAGAGGAATAAAAGTTATTGAGATAAAGAGGGGCATCATATAATGATAGAGGGGTCAGTATTCCAAGACATCATAATAATCCTTAATGTGCATGCGCCTAACAACAGAGCTTCAAAATACATTAGGCAAAAAACTGTTAGAGCTGCAAGGAGAAATAGATGAATCCACAACTATAGTTGGAGACTTCAACATTCCTCTATCCAAAACTGAAAAATACAGCAGGTAGAAAATCAGTAAGGAGAGAGTTGAAGTCTATGGCATCATCAATCAACTAAACATAATTGACATCTATAGACTACTTCATCCAATAACAGTGGAATACACACTCTTCTCAAGCTCACATGGAACTTTCAACAATACAGACCACATTCTGGGCCATAAGACACACCTTAACAAATTTAAGAGAAAAGAATTCATACGCCTGCTTTCAGATCACAATGGAATTGAACTAGTAATCAATAACAGAAAGACAACTGGGAAAACCCCAAAATACTTGGAGATTAAACAACACAGTTCAAAATAACATATGGGTCAAAGAAGAAATCTCAACAGAAATTTTAAAATATTTTTAACTAAATGAAAATGAAAATGTAGCTTATCAAAATTTGTGGAATGGGCAATATAGGGGTGGGGGAGTGGGAGTGGGAGATATAAACTACTGGGTGTAAGACATGCTACAAGGGGGACTTCCCTGGCAGTCCAGTGGTTAAGACTCTGTGCTTCCACTGCAGGGAGCACAGGTTCGATCCCTGGTTGGGGAACTAAGATCCTGCATGGCCAAAAAAAAAAAAAGATAGGCTACAAGGATGTATTGTACAACATGGGAATATAGACAATATTTTATAGTAACTGTAAATGGAGTGTAATCTTTAAAAATTGAATATTAATTAATTAAGGAAGATCTAAGATTAATCATCTAAGCCTTCACCTTAAGAAACCAGAAAAAGAGCAAATTAAATCTAACATAAGCAGATGAAAAAAGAGAGAAGACACAAGTCACTACCATCAGAACAGATGCTATATCACTACAGATTCCACGGGCATTAAAAGGATAATAAAGGAATATTATGAACAACTCTATGCCCACAAATTTGATACCCAGGTTAAACACACCAATTATTTTAACACAAAATCTGCCAAATCTCACATAAGAAGAAACAGACAATCTGAATAGGCTTATATCTATTAAAGAAATTTCATCAATAATGAATAATCTTCCAAAACAGAAAGCACCAGGCCCAGATAGGTTCGCTTGTGAATTCTACCAAACATTCAAAAAGAAATTATACCAACTCTCCAGAATCTCTTCCAGAAGACAGAAGTGGAGGGAACACTTCCTAACTTATTCTATGAGGCCATTATCCTAACACCAAAACCAGGCAAAGACATTATAAGAAAAGAAAACTACAGACCAGTATCTCTCATGAACATGGATACAAAATCCTTAACAAAATATTAGCAAATCCAATCCAACAATGCATAAAAGGAATTATACACCATAACTAAGTAGGATTTAATCCCAGGTATGCAAGGCTGGTTCAACATTTGAAAATCAATTAATGTAATCCATCATATCAACAGCTAAAGAAGCAAAATCAAATGATCATATCAACAGATGCAGAAAAAGCATTTGACAAAATCCAGAACACATTAAAGAAAAAAAAAACTTTCAGTAAATTAGGAATAGAAGGGAAGTTCCTCAATTTGATAAAGAACATCTACAAACAAACTACAGCTAACATCATATTTAATGGTGAGAAACTTCAAGCTTTCCTGCCAAAATCAGGAAAATGGAATGTTTTCCATTACCATTGTCTTCCAACATCATACTGGAAGTTCCAGCTAATGCAATAAGATAAGAAAAGAAATTAAAAGGTATACAGATTGGGAAGGAAGGAGGTATAAACTGTCTTTGTTTGCAGATGACATGATGGCCTATGTAGAAAATCTGAAAAAAAAAATCAACAAAAATCCTCTGAAACTCTTAAGTGATTATATCAAAGTTGCAGGATTCAAGGTTACTGTACGGAAGTCAACACTTTATACCATCAATGAACAAGTGGAATTTGAAATTAAAAACATTACCAATCACATTAGCACCCCAAAAATGAAATACTTAGGTATAAATCTAACAAATTATATATGTACAAGATCTACATGAGGAAAACTTCAAAACTCTGATGAAAGATATCAAAGAAGAACTACATAAATGGAGAGAGATTCCATGTTCAAGGATAGGAAGACTCAATACTGTCAAGATGTCAGCTCTTCCCACTCGATCTATAGATTCGACGCAATCCCAAATCAAAATCTCAACAAATTATTCTGTGGATGGACAAACTGATTCTAAAGTTCATATGCAGAGGTAAAAGATCCAGGATAGCCAACTCAATACTGAAGAAGAAAACAGAGTTGTAAGACTGTTATTACCCAACTCAAGACTTACTATAAAGCTACAGTAATCAAAACTGTGTGGTATTAGAGAAAGAACAAATAGATTAATGGAACAGAACAGAAACAGAATAGAGAGCCAGAAACAACCCACATCAGTTAAATATACTTAACTGATGTCTGACAAAGGAGCAAAAGTAATACAATAGAAAAAAGACAATCCTTCCAACAAATAGTGCTACAACGACTGTATAGCCACATGCAAAAAAAGAATAGACACAGACCTTCATAAAAATTATCTCAAAATGGATCACAAACCTAATCATGAAACACAAAACTATAAAACTCCTAGAATATAACATAGGACTGAACCTTGATGACCTTCGGCAGGACAATGACATTTCAGATGCAATACCAGATGCACAATCCATGAAAGAAATAATTGATAAGTTGGTCTACATTAAAATGAAAAACTTCTGCTCTGCAAAAGAGAATGAGAAAACAAGCCACAGGCTAGGGGACATACTTGCAAGAGACATCTGATAAAGGACTGTTATCCAAAAATACACAAAAAACCACTTAAAACTCAACAATAAGAAAACAAACAACCTGATTAAAAAACAAGCAAAAGATCTGGACACTTCATCAACAAAGATATACAGATGGGAAGTAAGCATATAGAAAGATGTGCAATACCATATGTCACTAGGGATATGCAAATGGAAACAATAAGATACCACTGCAAAACTATTAGAATGGCCAAATTATAAAACACTGGCAACACCAAAAGTTGGAAAGCATGTGGAGCAACAGAAACTCTCATTTGTTGCTGGTGGGAATGCCAAAATAGTTCAGCCATTTTGGAAGACAATTTGGCAGTTTCTTATAAAACTACCCTTAACCATACAATCCAGTAATGACCCTCCTTGGTATTTAATCAGATGAATTGAAAATTTATGCCCACATAAAAACTTGCACACAGATGTTTATAGCAGCTTTATTCATAACTGCCAAAACCTGGAGTCACCAAGATGTGCTTCAGTAAGTCAGTGAGTAAGTTAACTGGTATATCCAGACAATGGAATATTATTCAGCACTAAAAAGAAATGAGCTATCAAGCCATGATAAGACATGGAGGAAAGTTAAATGTATATTACTAAGTGAAATAAGCCAATCTGAAAAGGCTACATACTGTATGATTCTAACTATATGACATTTTGGAAAAGGCAAAACTACGGAGACAGTGAAAAGACTAGTGGATGTCAGGGGTTGGGGGAGGGACTGATGAATAGACAGGACATAGGGGATTTTTAGGGCAGTAAAACTACTCTGTATGATACTACAATGATAGATACATGTCATAATACATTTGTCAAAACCCATATAATGTACACCAAGAGTGAATCCTAATGTAAACTATGGGTTTTGGGTAATAATCATGTGTCAATGTAGGTTCATCAGTTGTAACAAATGTGCCACTCTGGTGCTGGATACTGATAGTGGGGAGGCTGTACATGTGTGCGGACAAGTATATGGGAACTCTGTACTCTCTGCTCAATTTTGCCGTGAATCTAAAACTGCTCTAAAAAACAGCTTATTAATTAAAAGAAAAAAACAATAAACTAGGAAGGTTCCATTTCCAGAATGGCTAAGTAAGTGCCTACTGAATTGACCTTACTGTAGTTATAATCTAATTATATATAGTAAACATTTAATATTGAACTGAACTGTATGGAATAAATGAACCTACTTTCAAATCAACAGGCCCCATATTATTCAACATATTCCAGACTTTACAGTGAAAATAAAGAGTCTTAGAATACCCTGTGGACCCAAATATCAGTATGTATAAATTTTAGAATTAATCTGATATGAAGTTTGATCTGTATGGAACAATTAACGCTGCCTTTCTCAACATCTGGTTAAGTATAGAGTCTACAGCCATGAATTGGGCTTTTAAATCAATTCTTCCTCCCTGTATCTGAGGCCTGCCTAGATTTTCTGCATTAATTTAAGGAGAGATGATGATGATGATAGCTAACATTTATGGAGTACTAAGCATGCTATACATATTAACACAAGGCTAGAGTCCACAGACCCAGGCAGGCTGAAAAAGCCAGATGATGTTCTCAATCAAAGCCCCTTGAGTAGGGAAGCTTTAGTCCTAAACTCTGTCAGGAATCTAAATAGCATCTCAGAGAGAAGCTGCAAGTAGTAATTACTACCTAGCACTCACAATACAGTTGAGAAACTATGTTCAAGGTCTAGACATGCTAAATTAATTTCTATATGATAAAAAGGCCAAGTCAGATATATGCTGAGTTTTTACAAAGTTCATGACTAGAATTCACTATCTGAGCTAACACCTAATCCAGTCAATTCTGAGGGAAGTACCTAAGCACAACGAGAGCTTTGCTTTAAAAGCCAAGGGCAGCAATGGCTTCCTATGGGTCCAAGCCTGCTCTATTTCCATTATCTCCAGGTCTGGAACTTCCACTGTAAACAGAATAGCAGTGAACAGTGTTGCAGAGCAACAACTCCTTCAACAAAGCTGAGTTCCCTGGTCTGGCTCCCCTGGGATTTAAGAATACATGTCTAGACCAAAATACATGATTAACCCAAATGAGGTCTCTGCCTCATAATTTTTATATATTCCTTAGTCAGAGGCAAGTAAATCAGTCCTTACACTGCCTGGAAGAGCCCATAATTCAGATGGAGCAAAGTCTGAATGCATGAGATCACTGATTTCACATATTGGAATTGAAGCAAATGTCAACATGAAACAAACAGTCCTCTCACTTTTGTTGCCTCCTGTTGTAACAGAGGCAAAGTTGTTAGGAGTCCCATAAGGCAGAAACCCGTCTCTGTGAGCCCTAATTCTTGGGCATGATAGGACAAAATGTTAATGGAGCCCTCATCACATGGCCCCAGATGACTGGAGCCATAATACACTCTCAACACACCAGAACAAAGGTGGTAGACCCAGGATATGTACAAGACCAAAAGGACTGTTGACAGGTCAAGGCAAGAAATAACTAAGAGTCAAAAACAGACTGAACACATTCTCCCATGGAAAGCATGCCCATGAGCCCTATATGCTTCAGTCAGCCACGTGAAGTGACAACGTAGTACGTTGAACCTCACAAAGTGAGAAGTAGGAAAGAAATTGGGCATCTGTGCCCACTCTTTTATTCCACCTTTCTTAATCTTCAAGCACTCACCTGTGTGGCCATGGAGTGGTGAGTGTGGCCGTGGTAGTGTAGGTGATGTGCTAGAGGTCACAATCAAACTCTTGCGGTTACTTGTCCGACAACTGCAATGAAAACACAAATGTCAGTTATAACAGGGTTGCATCATGGGCCCAGAGAACTTGAATGGCTATCGAGGAAAAAAAGAGTGACATCATTCCATGAGCTGAGCAGTATAATACTTTAAACTGAACTGGCTCAGCAATTATTGTTTGCACAGTGAGATTTCATTATTCACTGTGTTCCATCTTGGAATAACTTTTGTCACTGTCTTGACTTTTATCTTGTATTGCCACTGCACTTTTCTAACGTGTAGGTTTTGCTTCCTAAGCAAATACCCAAGGAGCTCCTTAAACGTAACAACCATGTCTTAAATGGTATCTAATGAAGAATGACCACTGCAAATTTGATTCAGAAAACAAAAAACATGAGTCATAAATATTCTCATATCTCATAAAAATTAATGTTCTTGCCATAAAAATGAAACTATTAACTTAATCTATAAAACTTATCTTTTAAAAACTGCTTAATCAATGGATATTTACATATCCATTCTCATTTCACCATAAATTAAGTAATATTCTCATTTCACCATAAATTTCAGAACAGGCCTGTGTTCCTTCTACAAAGTTGGCTTTCCTTTACATGTTAATGGCTGAGGCTTTTCCTTGAGACTGGAGAAAGCCAAATCATGATGAAAGGCCATTTCATGCTGTACCTGCTATTGAAAAGTATGTATAAATTTATATGAAAGTCAGCCCATCTTTCTTTTTTAAAAATATTTATTTATTTGGCCGCATCAGGTCTTAGCTGTGGCATGCGGAATCTAGTTCCCTGACCAGGGATTGAACCTGGGCCCCCTGAATTGGGAGCGCAGTCTTAGCCACTGGACCACCAGGGAAGTCCCCAGCCCATCTTTTAAAGGCATTAAAGAAGCCTGTCATTTATATTCATCCAAACAAATATTTACTGAACACCTACTATGCACCAGGCACCATTCTAGGTGCTAGGGAAGTAGTAGGGAACAAGAGGAATTATCTGTCCTCAAACTGGAGTGAAAAGTGCTATGAAGAAAGAGAGAGAGAATGTTCAAGAAACAGCAAAGAAGGCAAGTAGGTGGCAGGAAGGGAGAATGACAGGAAAAGAAGTAGGTTATAGAAACTATGGGTATAGGCCACAGCCAGACTCTGTAGGGCTGGTAGACTACTGCAAAGAACCACTGGAAATGTGATAAGGAACCGCTGGAAGGACTGTGATCAATCTCAAGAGATTATGATTAGAAATGATAAGCGACTTTCCCTAAGATACCATCAGGACTAATCTAATCATGTCTCACACCCCCTCCTTACCGCCGTTACCATCAAATGCCCAAGACTTCCATCTCTAATTTGATACAGTCTCTACTCCTTGATCTTTAAAAAAAGCTTACGCTCTGCCTCCCTGAACTCAGTCTGTCATCAGCAAACTCTATATCCGTAACTTCTTTTCTCAACATTCAGTTTAAATTCTAGCTCTAACTGAAACCTTGCTATCCCCCAGGACACCACAGTCCTGGTGAAATCCCAATCCTTTTAAACCCAACTTTCCATCTATTTTGCAACTGCACTCGGGCAGCTAAAGGTGAATGAAGAAAAATCCAAAATCATGCTGGCTGGTGTTTCTTTATGTTTATGATGATAAATATCAAGTGGGTCCATACTACATCTACCTAGGCAACGTGCTCTCTCTCCAAGAAAACTAATTCAGAAATTCTCCCCAAACCTCTAGCACTCCTTCCCCAAATCCTACCCTGATCTGCTGACTTTGCTTTTTATTCAACTAGGGGTAAAAACAATCAACACAAAAAGAAGTACTACATATTTCTGCTACAAAAATCCATTAGCCTGGGACTTCCCTGGTGGCACAATGGTTAAGAATCTGCCTGCCAACGCAGGGGACACAGGTTTGATCCCTGGCCTGAGAAGATCCCACATGCCGTGGAGCAACTAAGCCGGTGCGTCACAACTACTGAGCCTGTGCTCTAGAGCCCACGAGCCACAACTACTGAAGTTCGCGCGCCTAGAGCCCGTGCTCCACAACAAGAGAAGCCACCACAATGAGAAGCCCACACACTGCAATGAAGAGTAGCCCCCGCTCACCGCAACTAGAGAAAGCCTGTGCGCAGCAAAGAAGACCCAACACAGCCAAAAAATATAAAAGTAGCCATTAAAAATCTATTATCCTAAATCTGTGTCCATATACTGTACTTTCCCATCTGTAACAGCAGAAGGAAAGACCATGTTCCTATCAAAGTCAACTCCCCCAACTCCCTATTCAAGAAGTCTGTACCTGCACTGTCCTCCTTTTATGAATTTTTACTTCCTAATGGATCATTCTCATCATCATAAAAATATGCTGTCATTTCTCGTATCTCAAGAAAATAAGAAAAAAACTTTCATAGACCTCTCCCAACTTGCCTGTTTCTTTGCTCCCCTGTTTGGGAAAAATCCCATGCAGGGATTCTGTACTTGTCATCTTCATACCCTCATTTCCTATTCTCTCTTTAACCCACTCTAGACTATACAATCATCCTCATCTTTCTTGCCTGTTATCAAGGTCACCACTGACAACAGGCAATTCTCAGTCCTTGTCTTACGTAACCTCTCAACATCATTCGACAGTTATAACTCCCTCTTCTAAAAAACAAATTGGGATATAATTTATATTCAATTATTCAATTAAGTGTTCTGTTCAATGAACCTTGAACAACTGTATACATTCATATAACACATCCAAAACAAAAGTCAGAATAATTCTGTTACCCCAGAAAGTCCCCATGTGCCCCTTCCGGTCAATCCCCCAACTACTTTCTTCTATCACTATAAATTAATTTTGTTTTGCTGGATTTCCTGTAAGTAGAATTATACACTATGTATTTTTTTGTGTTTGACTGCTTTTGTTCAACCTAACATCTGTGTAACTTTTCTTGAGATACTTCTTTATTTAGCGTCTAGGACATGAGGCTTTCCTGGTCTTCCTCCTAGCTCACTAGCTGCTCACTTTTCATTCCCCTTTGCTAGTTCCTGCTCTTCCTGATCTCTAAACCATGTAGTACTACTCTGGGGCTCAAATGTGGAATATCTTTTCTTCTTTCCCTGCACTCACTCCCTAAATGATTTTTTCCTGTATTATAACTTTAAATCTATGATGTTGATGATACCCAGCTTTTTATTGCAAACTCTGTGCTCTTACCTCTGAGTGTGAGACTCATATCCAAAAACCTACTTGACATCTCTAACTGGATGTCTAAAAGGCATCTCAAACTTAACAACAGAGTTAGTGAATTTCCCTCTAAAACCTGCTAACTCCTCCCTATCTATTTCATTACATGGCACCACCATTCATCCAGATGCTCAGGCAAGTCCTTCAGGCAGAAGGAACATGATACTAGATGGAAATCTGGATCCACATAAAGAAAAGCACCAAAAATGGTAAATGTGTGGGTAAATATAAATCACTTGTTTTTATTTTTAAAATCTCTTCTTGGGACTTCCCTGGCGGTCCAGTGGTTAAGACTCTGCGCTTCCACTGCAAGGGGCACGGGTTCAATTCCTGGTCAGGAAACTAAGATCCTGCAAGTTGCGTGGCGCAGCCAAAAAAAAAAAAATCTCTTCTTGAATTTTAAAGGAAATATAATAATTTACTGTGGGGTTTACAACATATGTAGATATAAAATGTAGGTCAGCCACAGCAGCAAGGCTGGAAGGGAAGAATGGACGTATACTATTGTGAGGCTCTTACATTAAGTATGAAGCGGTATAATACGACTTGAAGATAAACTAAAAGTTAAAATTTTATATTATAAACACTAATGCAACTACTACAAAAGAAAAACAAACAAAAAAAAGGAAATAAAATGGTCTCATAAAAAAGTCTAAAAGAAGGCAGAAAAAGAAGTAAGAACAAGTACAGTAGGCCCACACAGAAAACAGATAGCAAGAGAACAGATTTTAACCCAATTACACTAATAATCACATAAAATGTAAATGTTCTAAATACATATTTAATTAAGACAAAGACTGTCAGATTGGATAAAACAGCAGGACCCAACTATATGTTGTTTATTACTTGTGACAGCCAAAAAACTAGAAATCACCTCAAATGTCTACTAACAGATGAAGGATAAACAAATCATAATATATCCATACAATGGACTACTACTCATCAATAAAAAGGAATGAACTATTGATTCACACAATAAATGAATCTCAAAATAATTATGCTAAAACCAAGAAGCTAGACATAAAAGAGTACATACTGAACAATTCCATTTATATAAAATTCAAGAAAACACTAACTAATCTAGAGTGACAGACAAAAGATTAGTGGTTCCTGACCAGAGGCAGGGGAGGTATTATAACAAGGCATAAGGAAATTTGGGAGAGTTATAGTTATGTTTACTGTCTTGACTGTACTAATGGTTTCAGAGATGCATACATGTATCAAGACCCACTAAATTGTACATTTTAAACATGTACAGTCTATTATATTTCAATCATACTTAAATAAAGCTATAAAATTTTTTCAATATAAATAATATCAAAGTCACTCTTCTGCTTAAAATTCTCCCTGTCTCACTGAGAGTAAAAGTCAACGTTCTTACAATGGCCGACAAGCTTTACGCGGTCTGGATCTCCATTACCTCTTTCCCTCCTACTCACTCTACTCCAGTCACATGGGCCTCCGCACTGTTCTTAGAATATGCCAAGCATGCCACTGCCTCAGGGCCTTTACAAAGGAAGCTTCCTTTGTCTGTTTCCCTCATGGCCTGCTCCCTCACCTCTTTCAGGTCTTTGCTCAAGTACAATCTCCTGAATGGATTTTCCTTTGACCATTCTATTTAAAAAGGTAACACCGGCCCTCCCAAACACTCTTTTCCTTCTTTCCTGATATATTTTCTCAGTAGCACTTACTGTTATCTAACATACTATGGATTTTGCATTCATTCTGTTTGTTGTCTCTCCTCCCATTAGAATCTTAAGCTCTATGAGATCAGGGGCTTGCACAATCTTTGCTTACTGCTGTATTTCTCAGTGCCTAGAATTCAGCCAGGCACATGGCAGACTCAATAAATATTTGTTAAATGGATGAATGGATGAGTGTAATTTGTTACAAGAATTATAATAAAAGAGGATATTTGCACACGTGGCACCTGTAAGGTATATCAAACCACTATGTCTAAACTCCTTTTGTATAAAAACTAAGATCTCTTAAAACTGCAGGGACAGGACTTCCCTGGTGGTGCAGTGGTTAAGAATCCGCCTGCCAATGCAGGGGACACAGGTTCGAGCCCTGGTCCGGGAAGATCCCACGTGTCACTGAGCAACTAAGCCCGTGAGCCACAACTACTGAGCCTGTGCTCTAGAGCCCATGAGCCACAACTACTGAGCCCACGTGCCACAACTACTGAAGCCGGCACGCCTAGAGCCCATGTTCCACAACCAGAGAAGCCACCGCAATGAGAAGCCCTTGCACCGCAACCAAGAGTAGCCCCCACTCACTGCAACTAGAGAAAGCTCGCGTGCAGCAACGAAGACCCAAGGCAGCCAAAAATAAATTAATTAATTAATTTTAAAAAAAAGAAAACAGAAAGATCAATAGTCTGTAATAACCTATATGGGAAAAGAATCTGAAAAAGAATGGATACATGTATACGTATAATTGAATCACTGTGCTTAAAAAAAACCCTGCAGGGACAGATAATTGATTCTAATTTCATTTGTCATGATCTTATTAAAATTTAAATTAAATACAAAACACTAAAGATCATATTTCCAGGCCACATGCCTTTGTATGAAGGTACATATAATCTCACTTGGCATATCTGCAACAGCTGCCAGGGGAAAAAAAGGTCAGATACCCTGGTACAGATGCCACGACTCAGCTAAGATCCAAGACAAGGAACTGCTTAATTTTTCCATTTCAACAAGCACTGGCCATTGCCCCCAGGATCCTAGAAGATAAAGGGCAGGTCTTCATTTTTTCATTTCAGAAGATTAAAGTACCAGATGTTTACAGAGTCAGCCACACTAACTCTCAGCCGATGGAAGGTAACCTGGAAGCTCCCTGAGCTGATGTTCTGCTAACCACTGCAAGGACTGGGTTAAACTAGACTGCTGCCCACCACCATGCCAGTCACTTGGTCACTCAGAGCAAGGCCTGGCATTTCATCTTCCTACTTGCTTTACCATGGTCACCCCTCCATGGATAGTGGGAGCAAGGACTAAAGCACCTGTGCAATCTCTGTGAAACTGTTGAATTGTGGCCATATTTGAAGAGTTCCCAGCCTTCAAAAATCCCTTCCCCCAGCAACTAGCAGGTACTCAAAATTTGAGCCCCTGCAGGAGCTGCCGTAAACTTATTTAGTTAGTCTGTTTCCCAGTCTGAAGGAATATAGAATTTAGGGTAGGATGCATGGTTGCAGACCCCTCAGGGTCGCTAATCTCCAATCTGTCAATTCCAGAAGTCCAGCTGCTCCTAGGAATCCAAGCACTCGGTAATGAATTGACTTGCACTTGGCTATTCCTTTCAGAATTCAGAATGAGGAAAAGACCACTTTTGTTTCATTAAGTGTGATCAATACAATAGACAAGAATTTGGGTCCATTTTAAGGTCAAGCACTTCCAGGTGTTATTTCAGAATAACAACCAGAATGATGCCCCTGTAAAGACTGAGAAGCTAGAGTGGGAGAAAATGCATGTTCTCTCAGTAAATAAAGGGTGCTGCTTGGAGATAAATCCATTATTTGTCTTTTTGCCTGGGTTATTTCAACAGCCTCCTAACTAGTCTCTCTGGTTTACTCCTGTCTCCTATTGCCAGTCTGTTCTCAACACAAGCAGCCACAGTGATCCTTTTAAGGCATAAACCAGATGATTTTACTCATTTGCCTAAAACCTTGCAAAGGCTGCTAATTTCACACAGAAACACCAAGCTACTTGGACCAATGCATTAACTGTTCCCTTCACTTGGAATGCCCTTCCCCACCTATACAATGGCAAATATCCCATACCTCCTTCAGTGTCACCTTCCACATTTCCCTATGTAACACTGTGACCTGCCCCTGAGAATCCCCCTTACTCTGCCTTTTTTGGGGATGGCAGCTCTCTTTGGATTAATAAAGTATTTTTTAACTTCTACTCCATTGGTTTGGAAATTATATACTGTTGTGTTGTTTTTTTTTTTAATTTATTTATTTTTGGCTGTGTTGGGTCTTCGTTGCTGTGCGAGGGCTTTCTCCAGTTGCGGCGAGCGGGGGCCACTCCTCATCACGGTGCATGGGCCCCTCACTGTCGCGGCCTCTCCCGTTGTGGAGCACAGGCTCCAGACGCGCAGGCTCAGTAGTTGTGGCTCACGGGCTCAGTTGCTCCGTGGCATGTGGGATCTTCCCAGACCAGGGCACGAACCCGTGTCCCCTGCATTGGCAGGCAGACCCCCAACCACTGTGCCACCAGGGAAGCCCCTGTGTTTTTTTTTAAACGTAGTTATTGTTATTAAGCTTTTAATAGGCATTCTTGTCTTAACAAGAGTCTAAGTCTTAGGTCTAAGGTTAGCTAGCATCTCAACCCTCGCTTCTAAACAAAATTAGATCTTGGGACTTCTTTGGTGGCACAGTGGTTAAGAATCTGCATGCCAATACAGGGGACATAGGTTCGAACCCTAGTCCGGGAAGATCCCACATGCTGCGGAGCAACTAAGCCTGTGCGCCACAACTACTGAGCCTTCACTCTAGAGCCCACGTGCCACAACTACTGAGCCTGCGTGCTACAACTACTGAAGCCCATGAGCCTAGAGCCTGTGCTCTGCAACAAGAGAAGCCACCGCAATGAGAAGCCAGTGCACCGCAAGGAAGAGTAGTCCCCGCTCGCCGCAACTGGAGAAAGCCCGCACACAGCAACAAAGATCCAACGCAGCCAAAAATAAATAAATAAAATAAATAAATTTTTTAAAAATTAGATCTTAACTCCAATTCTCCCCACCCCTTCCAACTTACATGCTAGTTGGTCCAGTGGTTCAGGTCTATCTTGCTTTTATAATGCCAAATTAGTAATTCTTATTGTTTCATACAATAATTGCTTGCTTTGATTTACTCATACTTTCCAATTTCTTTGCTCAGCATTCCCTCTTGGATCTCACAACTTTTGTCTTTCTTTCTTCTTTTCTAAGTGATTATTTCACTGAGAATCTGATATTGATAAACCTTCTCAATTTCACTGTTTGTCTGAAAATGGCTTTATTTTTCTCAGTGACTTCCAACGATAATTACACAGGTATGGAATTCTACAACCTCTTGTTGGGAGTAACTTTTTTCTCAATATCTTAAAGATATTATTCCATTGTCTTATGGCTCCTGCTATTGCTATTGAGAAGCCTGCTCTTAGGATTGCTGTTCTTTTGTAGTTAATTTTTCTTTTCTCTCTCGCTGCTTTGTTTTTTTAAACCATAATTTTTTAGATATATTCACATACCATAGAATTCAACCTTTTAAAGTGTATAATTTAGTGGTTTTTAGTACACTCACAAGGCTGTGCAACCGCCACTGCTAATTCCAGAACATTTTCATTATCCCCCAAAGAACCCCTGTACCCATAAAGCAGTCACTCTCCATCCCCATCTTTCCCAGGCAACCACCAAAGCACTTTCTGTCTCTATGGATTCCACCTATTCTGGATATTTCAAATAAATGGAATCATATATCATGTGGCCTTGAGCCTGGCTTCTTTCGCTTAGCATGTTTTCAAGATTCATCCATGTTGAAGTATTTGTCAGTATTTCATTTCTTTTTATGGCTGAATAATATTCTATTGTGTGAAGAATATACAACATTTCATTTATCCATTCATAAACTGATGGACAATTTGGGTTGTTTCTACTCGTTAGATATTTTAAATGATGTTGCTGTGAATATTTGTGTATTTGTGTGTACAAGATATTTTCAATTTTCTTAGGTAAACTTCCTTGCTGAACTCATTCATTAGAGCTCTTTTAGCTTTTGTGGATTCTTGAGGGTTCTCTAGTTCCTTTGAAGACCTCTGTTTTTTGGTTCTGAAATTTTACTGCAATGTACCTAGATGGACATTTATTTTTACCTATTGTGCTCCATGATGTTATTCTGGTTTCTAATCAATTCTGGAAGGTCTCAATCATTATTTCTATGAGTACTGCCTTTCCCCCATTTCTCTATATTCTGTTGGACCTTATTATTGTATGCTCCATATTTCTTAGTTCTCATTCATATTTTACATCTTTCCATCTCTGTGCTGCACTTTAGATAAAATTTTACTAGCTTTGTCCACAGCTCTACTATATAACCTGACTACTGAGTTTTCAAATTCAATGTTACAATGTATTTAATTCCTTGAATTCTAATTGTCATTTTTTTCAAAATATGCCTCATCTTTTAAAATTAAATGTCTTTTGTTCTCGCATTTTTGTCTCCATTTATATTTTTATTCACTTTACATACACTTATTTTACAGTTTTCATTCATAATGCTACTTTCTAAAGTTCTTAGGGTCTAATCCTACTGTTTCTTTTTTCTTCTGATTTTCACATGTGGTGGACTCCTTCCTTGTATGGTCTATAGTTTTGTACTGTAAACTCACCTTTATTTAGTGTGGCTTTATGGGAATCTTGTGCTACCTGATTTGAAGATATGTCTTTAAAAATTTTTTGAATTTGTTTCTGACAGATTTGTCGGAGTTATTTACAGCCCAGAATCTGCTCTCAAGACCATACATATGGTATAAACTCCAGGCTTCAAATTCAGTTGAATAAAGGTCTATAGTTTAAAATTCTCAAGGAGACTTTTTTTATTTCTTATTAAGAGCCTACTTAAAACCTAGATGAGATTAAAGAACTTCCTTTCATCTCTCCATGTCAGTGGGCAAACTGTTTTCCTAGTGCATTCCTACACTGAGGGTAAAGTCCTTTGAGTGTCCTAATTATATGTGGGGTCTCAATTCTACCCTAACTTAGGGTCTCCCTACCCTAAACAAACCCAAGGCCTCATCCTTTTTCCCCTAACGGATATCAAGACTAATATAATATACCTCCTCTCTGGCCCTCTTTCTTGGAAGTCCCAACACTGATTCCCACTGTTGAGGTGTTGTTTTCCCTCTTAGATTTAGGTCACTTGGGATTTTCCTCACATTCTACTGAATTTAGCTATGCATTTAAAACAATAATCATAATAGCTAGCATTTATTAAGTGCTAACTGGGCACTGTTTAAAGCATTGCATGTAGTATCTCACACCCTATGAAGCAGGTACTACTATAATCCACTTTATACAGACAAGGAACCTGAAACAGAGAGGCTAAGTAGCTTGCCCTAGGTCACAATAACATACCAATAATTTTTGAAAGCCTAATGTAACTTATTTTCTCTTTGCCCTAGGACTTTCTTAATGTGGGTCTCCATCCTAAAGATGACTCAGAAGGCACATATCCAGAAAAACAAGGGCATTTTGCATAATTTGACTAACTTCAGGGGAGAGAAAATGGATGGACAGATAGGTTATTAAGAACTACCCTAGGCGGGCATCTAACGTACAGCATGGTGGCTATGATTGGCAATACTGTATCATATACTTGAAAGCTGCTGTGAGAGTAAAGCTTTAATTTTCTCACCATAATAACAACAAAATGATAATTATGTGAGGTGAAGGATGTGTTAACTAACCATATTGTGGTAAACATTTCACAATATATATGTGTATCAAATCATCACATTGTACAGCTTAAACTTACACAATATTAAATGTCAATTATACCTCAATGAAGCTGGGAAAAAAGGAAGAAAAAAAAAAAACTACCTTAGGGATTGGAACAGAACTTTGACAGAGACACAAATACTGGAGAGGAGACCGGCTATGGCAGAGACTCAGCAAAGACTATGCTCTCACCAAATTCTTTAGTCATGACCATCTTGGCTACCATTGTCAACATCAACAAGGTACAGCAAAGAACTCTCTTGATCCAGACAAAATACAAAGAGGTACAGATTATCTCTACACTGGCCAATCCTGAATCCCTTCACTGTGTTATAGAACAAAAGACCAGCAACAATGCAAAAGAAGCATGATTCAGCTCCTGGCAGAATATAATAGCCAGACCTAAAAGTCTCAGCAACATGGTCCTGCAACAATACTAACTTACAGTGAAAAGAAATAAATTTACCTCTAAAGCTCAAATGCCAATGTCCAAGGTACCACCATGGATTAAACAGACCCATAATGCTCGGAATGAATCAAGTTTTAAAGTAAAAAACATGAGGAAAGTGGGTAACTGGCTAAATGTAAGCCAGCGCAATCTCCTTCCCCGGAATCATGTGACATAGTGGGAAGTTTCCCTAACAGGGCAGCAGCAACATGTCCCCAACCCCAGTCTCAAGATGAAAAAAGAGTTGTGCTCACCACCTAGAAAACTAGATAGTTCTGTCATTGCTGACTGTAGTTGATGTTCACATTCCCAGAGTTCTAACTGAATAAACCTGGCAGAGAAATTTAAAAGCCCTAGAGTGGGCAATGCTTCAGAATTTGTGTATTCTAAGTGTGTCTATATTTCCAGTGCCCAGGACAGTGGCTGATACACAGTTATTATTGTTTGGATAACTAATGAATGGGAGAGAATAGTCCTGTAATGCATTCTTAAAGCAGTGCATTTCTTGGTGATAAAAGGAAAGTGGCCAATGAGACTAGAGATTTTTTCTTTGAATGGAGTACACTTCCACTACAAATATGGGCCTCGGTAAAATGAAGTAGTCTAAGGCTATCCCTAATTACACAGTGTCTGGGAAGTTGTGGTATATTTGGTTTGTCTTTACTAGTTCCCATGGCTTCCGGATTTCTTTGGAAGTTCCAATTTATAAGCCCACTCCCAAGTTACATTTCCAGACCAGCTTCTCTGAGAGACAGTGGTTAAAGGGAAACACAAAATATCTTGTAAGCATTCCATATGTTTGTCCAATATCCAGGTTAAACCCTGAATTGGTAACAACCCTTCTTTTCTGCCTCCTCCCTCAATAAATAGCCCAGCTGTCTGGCCTGTGCCCAAGTTTACTTAATAGAGAAGATTAGAACACTTCTAATCTATACAGGATAGCCTCTGTATCCATGGCTGTTTCTATGAGGCAGCTATGGATACAGAGGATACTTTTAGAACTAACCCCCCACTTTCAGTAGTCAAACACTATATCCCAGTCATTTTTAGTGATAGTTAATTTCAAGGTTCTAGGCCAGGCACTGGAAGGACTAAAATATATGAATGTAATCAATCCTTGGCCTTCAGAGGCCCACAGCTGAAGAAACTTAGATATGTGAGGGAAGAGAGCTCAGGCAATATATACTGAACATAGGTGCCTTTTAAGAATCTGGGTGTCGGGACCAGAGGGCAGATAGCAGAAGCAAGAAGAACTACAACCCTGCAGGCTGTGGAACGGAAACCACATTCACAGAAAGATAGACAAAACGAAAAGGCAGAGGACCATGTACCAGATGAAGGAACAAGATAAAGCCCCAGAAAAACAACTAAATGAAGTGGAGATAGGCAACCTTCCAGAAAAAGAATTCATAATAATGATAGTGAAGATGATCCAGGACCTCGGAAAAAGAATGGAGGCAAAGATCGAGAAGATGCAAGAAATGTTTAACAAAGACCTAGAAGAATTAAAGAACAAACAGAGGTGAACAATACAATAACTGAAATGAAAAATACACTAGAAGGAATCAATAGCAGAATAACTGAGGCAGAAGAATGGATAAGTGACCTGGAAGACAGAACAGTGGAATTCACTGCCATGGAACAGAATAAAGAAAAAAGAATGAAAAGAAATGAAGACAGCCTAAGAGACCTCTGGGACAACATTAAATACAACAACATTCGCATTATAGGGGTCCTGGAAGGAGAAGAGAGAGAGAAAGACCCGAGAAAATATTTGAAGAGATTATAGTCGAAAACTTCCCTAACACGGGAAAGGAAATAGCCATCCAAGTCCAGTAAGCACAGAGAGTCCCAGGCAGGATAAACCCAAGGAGAAACACGCCGAGACACATAGTAATCAAATTGACAAAAATTAAAGACAAAGAAAAATTATTAAAAGCAACAAGGGAAAAACGACAAATAACATACAAGGGAACTCCCATAACGTTAACAGCTGATTTCTCAGCAGAAACTCTACAAGCCAGAAGGGAGTGGTACAATATATTTAAAGTGATGAAAGGGAAGAAACTACAACCAAGATTACTCTACCCGGCAAGGATCTCACTCAGATTTGACGGAGAAATCAAAAGCTTTACAGACAAGCAAAAGCTAAGAAAATTCAGCACCACCAAACCAGCTCTACAACAAATGCTAAAGGAACTCCTCTAAGTGGGAAACACAAGAGAAGAAAAGGACCTACAAAAACAAACACAAAACAATTAAGAAAATGGTCATAGGAGCACACATATCGATAATTACCTTAAATGTGAATGGATTAAATGCTCCAACCAAAGACACAGGCTCACTGAATGGATACAAAAACAAGACCCATATATATGCTGTCTACAAGAGATCCACTTCAGACCTAGGGACACATACAGACTGAAAGTGAGGGGATGGAAAAAGATATTCCATGCAAATGGAAATCAAAAGAAAGCTGGAGTAGCTATACTCATATCAGATAAAATAGACTTTAAAATGAAGAATGTTACAAGAGACAAGGAAGGACACTACATAATGATCAAGGGATCAATCCAAGAGGAAGATATAAAAATTGTAAGTATATATGCACCCAACACAGGAGCACCTCAATACATAAGGCAAATGCTAACAGCTATAAAAGAGGAAATCAACAGTAACACAGTAATAGTGAGGGACTTTAACACCTCACCTACACCAATGGACAGATCATCCAGACAGAAAATTAATAAGGAAACACAAGCTTTAAATGACACAAAAGACCAGATAGATTTAATTGATATTTATAGGACATTCCATCCGAAAACAGCAGATTACACTTTCTTCTCAAGTGCACACGGAACATTCTCCAGGATAGATCACATCTTGGGTCACAAATCAAGCCTCAGTAAATTTAAGAAAATTGAAATCATATCAACCATCTTTTCTGACCACAACGCTATGAGATTAGAAATAAATTACAGGGAAAAAAACGTAAAAAACACAAACACATGGAGGCTAAACAATACGTTACTAAATAACCAAGAGATCACTGAAGAAATCAAAGAGGAAATCAGCAAATACCTAGAGACAAATGACAACAAAAACACGACGATCCAAAACCTATGGGATGCAGCAAAAGCAGTTCTAAGAGGGAAGTTTATAGCAATACAATCCTACCTCAAGAAACAAGAAAAATCTCAAATAAACAATCTAACCTTATACCTAAAGGAACTAGAGGAAGAAGAACAAACAAAACCCAAAGTTAGTAGAAATCATAAAGATCAAAGCAGAAATAAATGAAATGTAAACAAAGAAAACAATAGTATAGATCAATAAAACTTAAAAAAAAAAAAAAAAAGAATCCCAGTGCCAGGACTTCCCTGGTGGTCCAGTGGTTAAGTCTCTGAGCTTCCAATGCAGGGGGCGCAGGTTCCATCCCTGGTCAGGGAACTAAGATCCCACATGCTGTGCGGTGCAGCTGAAAAAGTATTAAAAAAAAAAAAAAAAGAATCTGGGTGTCTATGGTCCACCAAAATGAAGGACTTGACTAAGAGGAAGGCAGAAGATCTGGGGAACTTATTAAAAGCCACAGTGGAAAGAGGTACTGGTAATACCATGATGGCAACTATGCAAGAAGACTAGAAAATAATCAAGATAGACTGGAGTGGAAGATGAGAGGGTTCTAGGAGTAATGATGGGGGTGACGGGGAGGATCATTAGATCATTTAATGTAACCTACTGCATTTTACACTTCTGATGGAAAATTTGGGGATGAACAAATGAATTCTACATAAAATATGAAGCAATGCAAAAGTGAGGTAATTATAACCCTCAAGAAAACAAAAAGTTGTAAAAGAAAACAAACATAATCACAGCATACAGTGCTTGAACTAGGATAATAGTTATGAAGTCATAATTGACACTGATATAGATGAAATAATTTTTTTTGTTTGGTTTCTTCTTTTTTTGTTTCTAACATGAAATAATTTAAAGTGCTTACTTTTGAGAAGGAAAAATTAAGGATGGTAAGAGTGGGGTAAGAGAATATCTAGTTTTCTTTTACAAGCCTTAAAGAAGTCACTGACTTTTGAAATTATGTCCATATATTACTTCAACAAAATAAAAATTAAATTTAAAATGTGGGTGGCTTACACATATGTAAAGTGAACAGGAGGGGGATGGCTGGAGTAGGAAAAGAAATTTGTAGCAATCAGTAATGTAATAGTAGTAATTATATTGCATGTTAATTGGTACAACCATGGTTCAATTCTAAGCTACAGTAGTTTAAAGAAAACTAGTAAATGATCACCTCACATGTCAAATAAATAAATATCTAAATTAGTTATTAGCATGCTATTCAAGGCGCTTCATGATATGGCCAGCCCCTTGCCAATCTGTCCTGCTCATCATCACCTCCTCACAAATCCACTCTCTATATGCTCTACACCCCAGTTATGTCTCCCCTCCCTTGCACATGCTATTGCTTCTCCTTAAATATCCTTGTCTCAAATGACTACCTGACAAATTTATGTTAATTATTCTCAACTCACGAACTTCCTTCTCTCTAAAGCCTTCACTGAATTCTCCAGGGCAGAATTAAAGACTGGTTTCCATACACCAGCACTGAACTTTGTATAACCTTCCATCATAGAATTTATTGGGCATCTCCACACAACTCCTACCACAAGCCAGGTAGCTCTCTACATGGGATAACTAACAAACTTCCAAGGAACAAGTAATCCTTGTCTTATTATAAAGTTGTGCTAGAAAACAGAATAAGTTGGAAAGCTGCCTAAGTTGTTTTATGGCATTAGTATAACTTTGATTCAAAACCGGATAACAACAGCCTAAGAAAATTATATGTCTATTTCCTTTATAAGCATGCATGTTTTAATTCTATACAATTTTAGCAAGTTTAATTTTAAAAAATATCATGATCAAGTTGGTCTGCAAACCCCTGAAGGATCCTGAGGCCCTTTCAGAAGGACAGCAATGTCAAATCTATTTTCATAAGAATACTGAGACATTATTTACTTTTTTCACTGGGTGACATTTGCAGCGATGTTACAGCAGCAATAGTGGGCAAAACTTCTGGCACCTCAGCACAAGTGGAACCAAAATAGTTCTAATAGTCAATTGTATTTTTTGCCACCACTCACTTGCAGTTTAAAAAAAAAAATCAAAAAAATCTATATTGACTCAGAATTATTTGTCACAGAAATAAAAATTAGTAATTAATAAATCTTGACTATTTTTTAAATACTCTGAGTGACACAATAAGAAGTATGCATAAAACACTACTTACTGCTGAATTATCAAAGTACAATGATTATCTTGAAGAAGCCACTTGTGCTGTTGGTTCAGCTGTCAGCCACTTTTTTCATGAACATCATTTCACAGTAATTCAGACTTAAGTATCTGCAAAGACTTTCTTGAAATGAACAAAATAAGCCTATTACTTTAACAAACAACTGATAGTATTTGTTGCCAACGATAAAATTCGACCTTTTAAGTAAAAATCAGATTTTTGAAAAACTTATGAGTTTGACAGCTTCCCAATATTTAGACTTTTCTGATGAGAGTGATGGCAAAATTAGCAAATGTGATTTTTTTATATTGTATAATTGAAATGTATCAACATTTCAGAGAGAAAAGGTATTTGATAAAGTTTAACAGGATTTAAAGAAAAACTCAAAGAAAGTTTTAAAGAAAAATTAAGAAATTTTCTTAATTTTAAAAAAGACCTTTACTCAAAATTTAAAAGAAAATTATTATACTCAAGGGAGAGACTTTAGATATACTACTTTTTAAGGTCAAGGGAAAAAAAACAAGGGTGCCTGCTCTCATTGCTACCCCTGAACCTAATACCAGAAGCTCTGGCCAATGAAAGTAAAAACAAAACTCAAAAAGCTGAGGATAGGATGGAAAGACATGAAACTGTCAGTACTTGCATTATGTGAGCAATAACTACACAGAAAACAAATTACCAGTCACAATAATAACCAAAACACTTAAAAAAAATCTGATGGTAAGAAAGTCAGCCAATAAAATCAATAATGGGAAGATGAATTTCCATGGGATAGGAGTCAATTAATAGAAATCTGAAAAAGACTTGCAAATACAGAATGTTTTAGATCATCATAAGTATAAATGAATAACATAAAAAATTTAAAAAATTAATGAATCAAAACTGGCAATAATGGAACAAGAATAGTTGAATATGGGAAAATTTAATTCAATGTTTTATAAATAAAAATTGTAAGATACTGAATTATAAGATACTGAATGGATGAATGGATAAAGAGAAACACACACACACACACACACACACAGAGTAATATTATTCAGCCATGAAAAAGAATGAAGTCTAAAAACTATAATTCAAAAAGATATATGCACCCCTATGTTCACAGCAGCACTATTCATAATAGCCAAAACATGGAAACAACCTAAATGTCCATCAACAGATGAATGGATAAAGAAGATGTGGTACATATATACAATGGAATACTACTCAGCCATAAAAAAGAACAAAATAATGCCATTTGCAGCAATGGTTGCAATTAGAGATTATCATACTAAGTGAAATAAGTCAGAAAAAGGAAGACAAATACCATACGATATCACTTATATGTGGCACAAATGAACCTATCTACAGGACAGAAACAGACTCAGACATAGTGAACAGACTTGTGGTTGCCAAGGGGAGTGGGGGAGGGAGAGGGATGGACTGGGAGTTTGGGGTTGGTAGATGCAAACTATTACATTTAGAATGGATAAACAACAAGGTCCTAATGTATAGCACAGGGAACTATATTCAATATCCTGGGATAAACCATAATGGCAAAGAATATTAAAAAAACCATGTCTCTATGTGTGTAACTGAGTCACTTTGTTGTACAGCAGAGATTGGCACAACATTGTAAATCAACTCTACTTCAATTTTTTTTAATTGAAAAAAAATTAACAAAAAAAAAAGAATGAAGTCTTGCTATTTGTAAAAACATGGATGGACCTTGAGGGCATTATGCTAAGTGAAACAGTCAGACAGAAAAAGATAAATAGCATATAATCTCACTTTTACATGGAATCTAAAGCAAAGAAACAAATATGTCTGAGCTTATGGATATAGAGAACACATCATCGGTGATTGCCTGAGGCAGGGAGTGTGAAGGGGTGGGCAAAATGGGTTAAGGGGGTTGAAAGGTACAAATTTCCAGTTATAAAATGAGTAAGTCATGGGGATTTAATGGAAGCATGATGACTATAGTTAACAATAACTGTACTACATATCAGAAAGTAGCTAGGAGAGGGAGTGGATCTTGAAAGTTCTCATCACAAGAAAAAAAATTACAACTGTGTATGGTGACGGATGTTAACTGGACTTATTGGGGTGATCATTTCGCAATACATACAAATATTGAATCATACACTGTACACCTGAAGCTAATATAATATTATGTCAGTTGTACCTCAATTAGATGAGGTAAACTCTAGCTTTAACACAATCAAAAAGACAGTACTAAGGAACCCATTCAAGACACAGTGAATGGATGGCTGTGTGAGCTTATTTCCTGGACCCTATTTAGTACCATAGTGCAGTGGCCTAAAGACAGACTTACAGCTAGAGAGAAAAAAAACTGCAATATAATGAGCTTCACTGTAAACCACAGATACTACTTAACAGTCTAATCCACTGTCCTGGTCTTTCTTCTACACAAACTTCTTGTAAACACGTAGATTAGGAAGAACATACCTCTTTCAAAAATAATTAGTAATTCAAAAGGAGCTAGCACAAAATCTATACAAAGATACTATAAAAAATTAATATCCAGGATGTATAAGTAAGTCCTACAACTAAAAAACAACAACAAAAACAATAAACAACACCAGATTTTAAAATGACACAAATAGGCGTTTCTCCAAAGAAGATATACAAATGGCCAACAAGCACATGAAAACCTGCTCCATGTCACTAATCATTAAGGAAATGCGAATCAAAACCACAATAAGATACCACTTCATACTCATCAGGGCAATTATAAACAACAACTATAAAAACAGAAAATAAGAAGTGCTGGCTAGGATGTGCAGAAATTGGAACACTTATGCATTGCTGGTGGGAATGCACTACGGTGCAGCTGCTGTGGAAAATATTAGGGTGGTTCCTCAAAAAATTAAACAAAAAATTACCGTATGATCTAGCAACTCCACTTCTGGGCACATGCCCAAAAGAACTGAAAGCAAGGACTCGAACAGATATCTGTACACCATGTTCAGAGTAGCATTATTCACAATAGTCAAAAGGTGGAAGCTACCCAAGTGTCCTCAAAAGATGAATGGATAAGGAAAATTGTGGTATATACACACAATGGAATATTATTCAGCCTAAAAAAGGAAGGAAATTCTGACGCATGCTACAACAGCAATGACCTTAAAGACATTATGCTAAGTGAAATAAGCCAGTCACAAAAGAACAAACGTTTTATGATTCCACTTATATGAGATGTCTAGAGTAGTCAAATTCATAAAGAAAGTTAAGTAGAATGGTGGTTACCAAGGGCTGGGAGAGGAAGGAATGGGGAATTAGTGTTTAATGGATACAGGGTTTCAGTTTGGGAAGATGAAAATATTCTGGAAATGGATGGGAGTGACACTGCACAATAATGTGAATGTACTTAATGCCACAGAACTATACACTTAAAAATAGTTAAAATGACAAATTTTATGCTCTTTATATTAAGTCACAGTTAAAAATGAAAATAAAATTTAAAAACCATTTTAAAAGAGAAGAAAAATAGAAGGGAAGGGAAAGAAAAAGCAAAAGGATTCTAAACTATGGGATCTATCCTTTGCAAAGTTGGTTTAAAATCAATTAATATATTATACCATATTAATAGAATAAAGGACAAAAACTATATGATCATCTCAACAGATGCAGAAAACACATTTTTTAACAAAGGTCCAACACACATTCACAATAAATGCTCTCAACAAACTCAGAAAAGTTAAGGGAACATCCTCAACCTGATAAAGGGCACCTATGAAAACCTCACAACTAACATATTTAATGGTGAAAGGCAAAATGCTTTCTTCCCTAAGGAAAAAGGCAAGTATGTCTGCTTTTGCTTATTCTATTCAACAGTGTACTGAAGTTTCTTGCCAGTACAATAAGTAAAAAATAAAAAATAAAATCATCCAGGATGGAAAAGAAGAAGTAAAACTGTTATTATTCACAGATAAAATGATCCTGTATGTGGAAAATCTCAAGGAATTAAAAAAAAAAAGACTGCTAAAACCAATAAACAAGTTTGGCACGATCACAGGATACATGAATACACAAAAGCTAACTGTATTTCTATATACTAGCAACCAACAACCTGAAAATGAAATTAAGAAACACTTCCACTCACAATAGCATTAGAAAGAATAAAATTCTTAGGAATAAATTTAACAAAAGAAGTGTAAGACTTGTACACTGGAAACTACAACATACTGCCGAGAGAAATTTTTGCCTATAATCAAGCAAAAAGAATATCTAGTGTTGGTGAAGATGTAAAAAAATGGTCCCTCAAACATTACTGGTAGGAATATAAAATGATACAACTTTCTAAAACGTTAGGGTTTCCCTGTTGGCGCAGTGGTTAAGAATCCGCCTGCCAATGCAGGGGACATGGGTTCGAGCCCTGGTCCGGGAAGATCCCACATGCTGCAGAGCAACTAAGCCCGCGAGCCACAACTACTGAGCCCATGCGCCGCAGCTACTGAAGCCCGCATACTTAGAGCCCGTGCTCTGCAACAAGAGAAGCCACCACAATGAGAAGCCCGCACACCGCAACGAAGAGAAGCCCCCGCTTGCTGCAACTAGAGAAAGCCCGCACAGAGCAATGAAGACCCAACACAGCCAAAAATAATAAATAAATAAAAATTAATAAATTTATATATATGTATTAAAAAAAGATAGGCATAAACTAATCATACAACTAAATTCCATTCCTAGGATTCTACCCAAGAGAAATGAAAACGTATGTCCACACAATGACATGTACACACATGTTCACATCAACATTTCCTCATAATAGTCCCAAACTGGAAACAATCCAGCTGTCCATCAACTGAAGAATGAACTAACAAGATGTGGTCTATCCATACAATGGAACATTATTAAGTAACAAAAGGAATGAACTACTGATGCATGCTACAACATGGATAAAACTCAAAAACATTACGCTAAACGTAAGAAGCCAGAAACAAGAAAACTACAAGGAGTATGATTCCATTTATATTAAATGTTCAGGAATGGCAAATTTATATAACCAAAATCAGATCAGTGGTTGCCTGAGGCTGGGAGAAAGAGTAGGATTAATTGCAAATGGGCACAAGGAAACATTTTGGATTATGGAAATGTTCTGAATTTAGATTCTGGTGATGGCTGCACAATTTTATAAATTTAGTAAAAACCACTGGATAACTTACAATTGGTGAATTTTACAGTATGTAAATTATATCTCAGTAAACTTATTTTTTTTAAATTATGCAGGCTCCTGAGAGTGCATCTGATGTACTTAGTGAACCTAAGAATCCTCCCTCCTCCGCTTCCTTCCTGAATAATTCAGTCTAGAAACCATTATATAATGATGATGGTTGAGTAGTTGGGGGTTGGGGGGACGGTGCGTGGCATGGGATGTCAGAGACTGACGAGGGTAAGGAGGTTGTCCGGTTGCAGAGAACAGTGGTGTCAGTTTGGCATAGGGCATTGGAGATCCAGCAAGCTGAGGAGGGCAAATACACAGGAAGTCAGTGATTACAAAGCCAGACTGGTTTCATACGGGAAGAAGTTATCAAGTAAGTACATAGAGGGTAACGGGAGTCAGGTTTCTCACTATCAAAGAAAGGAGTTACAAATATGGAAATGGAAAAAACTAGAATGAACTAGAATTGGAAGTAAAGATGTCAATGTTAGCTTATAGTTCTCAATATATAGAGATCAAGAAATTTAGAAAGATATATACATGTTACATGTATACATTCTCTGGGAACAGTGAACCCGAATATCAGCAACCATGCCTACCACCCATATCTTGGCTTTTAAAAGGAATCGTGTTCCTTGGAGAAATGACTAATTCAAGGGCTAGGGCAGGGAGGGCACAAAATAAGCCAGCCAGTATCATCTTGACAGGCCAGAAAGAGCAAGTTCCCAAATAATGATGGAGACGTGTGAAAAACACAAAGAAGCCAGTATGAAGAGACTCTCCTTGACCAAATATGGTACAATTTGAGCATCAAAATATATAATGACATTAATAGATTATAACCCATTAAATAAAATAAGAGCCCACTGAGTTCATGCTGATATAATAAAATAAGTGAAAAAATGAACAGGGAGAGGAGAAAGCTTTTCTTTACAGTGCAATTTCAACTGATGAATGTAGAAAGGATGCTGGAATTAGAAAAATACTATTTGGCAACCAGCACAGTATAATAACTCAGCCAAGAAATATAAATGGATGTTAAAAACAGTGGGTTAAAATTTGGTGAGAAATGGGATAGTTATATAATTTCAAGAACCTTCCCACAAAATAGTTATTAATTACAAAGGGAAAATGAGTAACTTTACAGCACAGAAACCTAGCAGACACACCTGAATCAGTGATCAAAGTTAACTTCACAGTAATGAGAAAAAATGAAAGCCTGTATCACCTAATAGGACTGAAGGAGAAGAAGAAACACCATCCTTTTTCAGGAATAGTAATGTTCCTGTCAAAGATGTTGAAGGGGATCAGAATATGCCTCCCCAAAATATGCTACTTTGGCAAAAGGATTATTTTAAGCTGAAGATAAGTGAAAATCAACAGATACAGGAAGAATTCTCTGCCCTCCCCTTATCTGCCTAAAATCCAGCAAATTTTCCTTTGAGGAAGGTGTCCCTTGTACCAGGTAGAGAAGAGCTATGATGCATTTGTGTAAACAGACCTTATCTTCCATTAGTTTCCCCATATATTTCCTAGTTACTTCCCCACGATTTATCATCCCTTGAAGTTCAAACCTTCTTTCCTTTGTTAAAAGGGTATATAAGCTTCGGAGTCTAACCACTTCTTTGAGTTTAATTTCTTTTCTGTGAAATCCCATGCATGTAAATATTAATAAAAATTGTATGCCTTTTCTCCTGTTGATCTGCCTTTTGTCACAGGCCCCCAGGCACCGAATTAAGAGGGTAGAGGAAAAGTTTTTCCTCCCTAGCAATGCATTACCCAAATCTAATACTGAGGAAATATCAGACAAGCCTAAATTAAGGGACATTCTATCAAATAACGGGCCTGTAATTTTCAAAAGTGTCAAGGTCATAAAAGTTGAGAAAAGGCCACAGAATTGTTCCAAATTGAAGGAGACAAAAAAAAATAATAAAATTATAACACACGATCCTGGAAAAAATATAAAAGACGTTACTAGGACACTTGGTAAAATATGAATTAAGTCTGTGAATTAGATGATGGTATTTATCAACGCTAATTTCCTGATTTTAATGGCTGTATTGTAATCATGAAAAAATCTCTGTGGTAAGCACACTCTGAAGTATTCTGGGGTGATGGGATAGCATGTCAGGAACTGATTGTCAAATGGGTTAGGGCAAGGGTTGGCAAACTCTTTCTGAAAAGGGCCAGATAATAAATATTTTAGGCTTTGAGGGCCATATGTGGTCTCTGTCACATAGTCCTTTAAAAAAAAAAAAATCCCTTCAATGGTAAAATCCATTCTCAGCTCATGCATGGGCTACACAAACACAGGTGGCAGAATGCATTTGGCCCATGGCGTTTGCTGACCACTGGTTTGTGGGCTGGAGGGTTCTTTGAACTATCCTTGCAATTTTGAAATTATTTTTTAAAAATATTTCTGCTAAAGTCCAGAGCAATCGCCTGAAAAGTTCTGGGAATGGTTGTAATGGAGATGAATAAGGCCGAAAGCTTTCTGTATCAAAAGCATTCTCTCTTTCTCCAACACATGCTGGGAACTTTCCTACTGCCAACTTGGACCTATACTCCTGCTCAGAGGGCCTAGTATACAGTTGAATGGAAAAATGGGTGCATCCACTTCAATTTCCTAGAAAAGGAAAATTACTTCCCTCCACATAAGGTTGGGAAATAAATTATTCATCCTTAAGGAACGTTTTAGCATGACTTTTTTTAGCTAGCTACTCTGAGAAACCATTTCTCACCCATCAGATTGGCAAAAATTCAAAAGCTTGATGATACATTCTGTTGACAAGGCACTGAGCAAATAGACATTCTCTTACACTGCTGATGGAAATACAAAATGATATAACCACTATAAAGTGAAACTGGTCAATATCTAATAAAACTACATATGCATATATTCTTCGACTCAGCATCCCCAGTTCTAGGAGTTTATCCTGAAGATACACCATGAAAATTAACTCTTATATGCCAAGGATCATTGAAAATTATTTGTGTTTCTCTTTCTCTAGTGTACTAGTTCCTCAACAGAAGGACTCTCTAAGCCCCAACCTATCCTATCTATCAAGACTGGGAAAGGGACTGACCCTAGTCCCTGAGGCAGTCAGGATAAGCAGTGGCCCCTCCTCCTGTAGCATCCAGAGGCATGAAAGAGAAGCCGCTACAAGTGGCCCTCCTAAAGAAACTTAACAAATAACATTTATCTTCTGCAGCTGCCTGGCTCCTGGGTTCCTGCTACCTGGATCAGTTTTTACCTCTCAGAACACCTACATAACAAGAGTCTGTATGACAAGGTGCCTGTCCCAGGATGACTACTAGGAGCCAAAAGAGGAAGCCACGGTTTTGCTCAGCTGAGCATTCAGTCAGCAGCTACTAAAATGGCAAGCCCCAAGGACCTTCACACAGACAAAAATCTCCAGTTGTACTTCTCTGGCTAAACCATCTTTACTACAAATAAAACACCTACCAAGAAACTGGTGACACTCAGGTGTCAGGTTGAAGGCCCAGGAAAGAGTCTAATTAAGTTGACTCAAGAGTAAGGGTACCCAGGGACTTCCATGGCGGTGCAGTGGTTAAGACTCTGTGTTTCCACTGCAGGGGGCATGGGTTCGATCCTTGGTCGGGTAACAGATCCCGCATGCCATGCAGCAAGGCCAAAAAAAAAAAAGAGTAAGGGTACCTAATAGGATCACAGATGTAGAAAACAATCTTATAGTTACCGGGGGTAAAGAGAAGGGAGGGATAAATTGGGAGACTGGGATTGACATATACACACTGCTATATATAAAATAGATAATAAGGACCTACTGTTTAGCACAGGGAACTCTACTCAGTACTCTGTAATGACCTTTATGGGAAAAGAATCTAAAAAAGAGTGGATATATGTACATGTATAATTGATTCACTTTGCTGTAGAGCAGAAACTAACACAACATTGTAAATCAACTATACTCCAATAAAAATTTAAAAAAAAAAAAAAAGAGCAAGGGTACCTAACTGTACCCTAGGGTAACAAATACATAACAAGGGGGAAATTCCTTTCATGTAAGTATTGTAGCTAATAAATGGAAAAGGAATGGGAATATCACCTTTTTTGCAAACTCCTAATAAAATAAACGATCTAAGTAATAATTATCAATGGCCTCTACTATCAAAACAAGGGAGAAACCTGACATTACCTGCCTCCTAATAGCTGTACACTGCATCAACTACTGTATTAAGTATGCTTCCCCAGGCCCCCAAATCAAACCAGAATCAGATCAAGCCCCAGGTTTACAGGAAATATAGAGGTCATAAGAACATGTTAAATACCTTTCAGGGATGCAATCAGCAAAATCCAGAATGTGGGAAAGTATACAAGGACAAACAACTCAGTTGCTTCAACAAATGAAACGCAGGGAAGAAAAAAAAAAAAACAGAGAATGGGAAAACCTAGACTGAAAGAAACTTTTAAAAGTAGAATGACCAGGGACTTCCCTAGTGGTGCAGTAGTTGGGAGTGTGCCTGCCAATGCAGGGAACACGGGTTCGATGCCTGGTCTGGGAAGATCCCACATGCCGCGGAGCAACTGAGCCCATGCGCCACAACTACTGAGCCTGCACTCTAGAGCCCGCGAGCCCCAACTACTAAGCCCGCGTGCCACAACTATGGAAACCCAGGCGCCTAGAGCCCGTGCTCTGCAACAAGAGAAGCCACCACAATGAGAAGGCCGTGAACCACAACAAAGAGCAGTCCTCACTCGCCCCAGCTAGAGAAAGCCCACAGGCAGCAACAAAGACCCAGTGCAGCCAAAAAAAAAAAAAAAGTAGACTGACCTTGGACTTCCCTGGTGGTGCAGTGGTCAAGAATCCGCCTGCCAATGCAGGGGACGCGGGTTCGAACCCAACACAGACAAAAATAAAATAAATAAATTTATAAAAAAAAAAAGTAGAGTGACCAAACATCCCAATTTGTCCATGACAACCCAGGTTTATGTCTGTTGTCCCAGTATAACTCTTAATAGAGTCCTCTTTCATTATTAAAAGTTTCCTAGTTTAGATAATAAATTATATGGTCACCCTACCTAAGAGATACAGTAATCAAATGAACTGTGTTGGCATATTTGGATATTGATTTTAAAAAAACCATCATAAAACATTTGAACACTGGATATTTGATGATATTGATAAATTATTATTAATTGTCTTAGGTGTGCTAATGGTAATATGCTTATGTTTTTAAAGAGTTCTTACCTTTTGAGATACAAACTGAAATATTTACAGATGAAATGACATGGAATTTGCTTTAAAATAATTGAGTGCGGGGGGAATAGGTGGGATGTAGATGAGATAATATTGACCATGGGTTGATAACATAGATACTGGAGATGTAAGACTACTCTCTCTACTTTGGAATATTATGGAGATTTTCCATAATACAAAGTCTAAAAAAGAGAGTAAGTTTTCCAGAAAACAAAATTTTCCTACTAACAGAAACAGAAATACCCTAGAAACCTTCAGCTTCCTGCTCTTAATCCAAGAACAAGCCTTTGACATCTTGCCCAATACAACCATTATGTTTATTCAGAGTCACTGAAGCCAGGATCTATGAATAATTCTCTCCCATACAAAGTTTCCTGAGGTTAAATCACAGCTAGTATTCCTTCATTACTTCACCTTTCCATTAAAAAAAGAAAAAGTACTTTCCCTTCCCTAACAGGAGAATCACATCTGAATATACTCTCAAGCTGTTCTTTCCCTTACATGGTGGAGGGGGGTGTGGGGGGTGGGAAGGGGGTGGGAGGGGGGAAACACCTTGAAACCTGTTTTGATAGACTTTTCCCACTGCCAAAATATGGCCCAAAAAAGAATGTAATTCAGTGTTTCTTGTTTTAGTCCATGTCCTGGTGTGCCCCAACAGGTCAGTTTTAGCTGCAATAATTAGTGAGCCTGCGCAAGAAGGCAGGAGAGCACCCAGCTGCCACAGCCTTATCTTAGCCAATGACAAAGCTTCCATGGGCAGGACATAATGATAAGTGATACCTAGAGCTACTCAAGGGAAAATTAGAATATGAGAAAACTAATGGAAGCCAAAGGAAAATTAATGGAAGCAACATGAAGTGTGAGGATCAGCAACATGTGAATTTTCTAACAAAAATAGCAAAATAACTGCTATAGCAACTATAATTGTTATCCTGAACAATTTTACATGTGTTGACTCATCTAATCCTGACAGCAACACCTGACGTGCTATCACCATCCCCAGTTTAATAATGTAGAAAACTGAGACAGAAAGAAGTGAAGTGATTTGCCTACAACAGGGCCAGGATAAGAACAAGTTCTGGAGACGTTCCTCTTTTAGAGTTACTTTGAAAAGCAGTTTAAAAAAAGACAGATAAGACAAGCAGGTGTTGGTAAAGTGAAAATAGTGCTTTCTCTTTGGTAGGAAACAATCTTGACACTACCAAAAAAGGGTTTCAAAGGCTGCCTAGTTTTGGAGGAGGCCCAAAGGAACACCTGTCCTTTGCCATAAAAGTCTACAGAAAGCTTCTCACACATGTGACACAGGAGGGGACAGCGGGCTGAATTAGTCCCAGCTGCAAACTTCAATAGTGAACTTCTTGTTGCTGAAGATATTCAACCAAAGAATAGCTTTTTCACTAGAGACTATATGAAAAGAATTCCTATGCAGTAGGCAGTAGGCTACAGCCAGAACCCTTCCAACACAAAGTTCACTCTAATGAAGATTTCTTGCTGCACTTTGGGGCCAACAAAGATGATGGCAATTTAAAACTGAACCAAAACCTAAGCCATTCTATGTTCCAGGAAGTTGCCAAGACCAAACTTCTATCCCCAGGAGGTCTACAGCTCCAATGAATGGCCAAAGACACAACTGCCTCCTCTCTCTAGGGGCATCAGTTACACCAAGGACCATATCTAGTACTCCTTCAAATAGGGTTATATCCACAATGCAATACCCATGTCTCAGCACCAATCAGCAGGCTAGAATCATATTCTTAGAAGATGTACAAGTTGACTAAATGTTCAAGGTTAATTAATTCAACTCAAATCACAATCATATTTATTATGCCTCTTAAGGTTGATCATACCCATCCAGGACACTTGAGAGCTAGCATCAAGGCCTGTCTATAACAGACCCATCCCTTCTCATCAAGGAAAAAATGGAAATGTAGTATAAGAGTTAAAGTGGGCATCATTTTAAAACCATGTCTTGATTGTCCTTCAAATTACTATGGACAACAATTTGTAAGGTCCTAAGTCATCACTAAAATGCAGTCAATAAAAAGGGTTAAGATTCTGAGCAGGGCCAGTTCTAATTACTATTTCTAGCCCTTTCCGGCAATGCAACCAAAAGCCTCAACAGTTGTGTTAGTTTGCTAGGGCTGCCATATCAAACTACCACAGATTGGGTGGCTTAAGCAAGAGACATTTATTTCCTACCAGTTCTGGAGACTAGAAGGTGTCAGCAGGGTTAGTTTCTTCTGAGGCCTCACTCCTTGGCTTATAAATGGCTGTCTTCTCCCTCTGTGTCTGTGTCCTACCTAATCTACTCTTCTTATAAGTACACCAGTCATATTACAGCCTACCCCAATGACCATATTTAACCTTAATTACCTGTGTGAAGACTCTGTCTCCAAATACAGTCATATTCTAAGTACTGGGGGTTAAAGCTTCAACATATGAATTTTAGGGGGACACAATTCAGCCCGTAAAAATAGTTATACTCCATGGAAATAAAAGACATCCCAATATGGCCACTGTATGGTGGCAGTATGTAGATCCTAGTTCCCTCTTTCCTGGGTCATCTATTTTTTTTTTTAATTTATTTATTTTATTTATTTATTTTTGGCTGCTTTGGTTCTTCGTTGCTGTGTGCAGCTTTCTCTAGTTGCGGCAAGCAGGGGCTACTCTTTGTTGCAGTGCGCAGGCTTCCCATTGCGGTGGCTTCTATTGTTGCAGAGCATGGGCTCTAGGCACACGGGCTTCAGTAGTTGTGGCACGGGGGCTCTAGAGCGCAGGCTCAGTAGTTATGGTGCACGGGCTTAGTTGCCCCGCGGCATGTGGGATCTTCCCGGGCCAGGGCTCGAACCCGTGTCCCCTGCATTGACAGGCGGATTCTTAACCACTGTGCCACCAGGGAAGCCCCATCTATTTTTAAATAGAGGTCAAATTCACTGCCAGTAGCTCTAGAATTTTCTTCACTTATTCACATTGTTTACTGGAATCATTTTTCTCTTCTTTCGACCTGTATTTGCTCAATTGCTAAATAACAGCATGTTCATTAGGCACATGTATGTGGTAAGGATTTTGCAGAATTTAGATTCATCACTGTGTTCATTAAAAACTGATTCTGTCCTAGATTCTGAATGTGAATTCAGAGAACAAAACTAAATTAGAGGATGACAGCAATGAGCATGGATAAAAGAAAAAATGTAATGACATAAGCCTAAAAGAGGAACAGAGGTTTTTCAAAGAAGGTAATAAAGGTAATGGCCAACCTCTTAAAGTCAGATCACCCCAGGGCTCAATCCATTGACATTTCCTCCTTCTCTACTCACTGGATGATCTCACAAACCTAATGATTCATTTCACTTATACACTGACAATTCCTAATTACAGCTCTTTAGCCCAGACCTCACATATCTCTAACTGAATGTCTAATTAGCTATCTCTTGCAGTTTCCCAGTCTCAGTTCATGGTAACTCCAATTTTCTAGCTGTTCAGCCCCAAACCTTCAGTTATCCTTAACTCATCTTCTTCTCAAATTCTGCATCTAATCCATCAACAAATTCTATCAATTCTACCTCCAAAATAGATCCGCAAATCTGACCACTTCTTACCACCTGCACCATCGTGGGTTCAAACCACTGTCTCTCACCTAGAATATAACAGTAGCCTTCTAACTATAACCATAATGATTCTTTTCATCTAAGTCAGATCATGACATTCTTCTGCTTTAAACCCGTCAATAGCTTCTCATCTTGCTGAGCATAAAAGTAAGAATCCTTATAATGGCTTTAAAGCTCTACTATCTCTGGCTCCCACTACATCTCAGACCTCATTTCCCACCTCTCACCACCTAACTCATTCCACACGAGCTTCACTGGACTTTGCTGCACAAAGAACACACAAAGCAAGCTCTTAGGTCAGGTCTTAGGCACTTACTGTTGCCTCTGTCTGAAACACTCTTCTTTCAGATACCACTATTCTGGCTCCGTGACTTCTTTCAGGTCTTTACTCAAATGTCAACTTATCACTGAGGACCTCCCTGGCCATCTTATATGAAATGTCAACCCCTGGGCCCCACATTTCTTATTGCCCTTAACCTACTCTATTTTCTCAGTATCACTTATGTCCATCTGTTAAATATTTACTCACTAATTTGTTTGCCTCCCTCCACTAAAATCTAAGCTCCCTGAGGGCAGGGACTTTACCTCTTTGTGATCATGGTTTGGTCCTTCATGCTTAAAACAGTGCCCAGCACATAGTATGTACTCAAATAACGTTGAACATAAGGAAGACAGGAAGAAATGCGGAGGCGGTTATTTTCAGCAACGTGAACAAATCCCCTAACCTGTTTTGGAATCAAATTTTCCTTTTGTGTAAAATGTGGGTTTGGACTATTTAACCCTGAGAGAGCTCTAGCATCCTGTCATGCTATGCTTCTCCTATGGGGTGGTTACAGGGCTGTCCATCAGTTAAGATGGACACACAATTATCTAACTACTGATATGCTACGCTATTTTCTCCCTAATTTTGAATGTAACAGAGATCTGTGAAATTCCTTTCACAGAGGGCCATAACTTTCATTCCATTTCTCCCCATTATTAAGGAGAAAGGTCTAGGTTTTACCTATCAGGCCAGAAGCAATCACCAAGGCCCACGTTTATCACAGCAGGTTTCTTACCTCCACTGCAGTGAGCGGCTGGAACTGGGACTGCCAGGACTGCTGTGGGCTTGTGTGTTCAGGAAGAAGGCAAGAGGAGAAGTAGCCAGAGGACAATCAGCACTAAATGGGACTTTAGTGAGGGATAGGGTTGGAGCCGATGTGGGTGAAAGTATGAGCCGGTTTACTTCAGATCCTCGACAAAGAGCAGAGATTCTGACAAGGTACCACAGTAGAAGAAGACAGAGTCAGTGATAATTTCTCAGCCAAAAAGAAACATTCAAGATGGGTTAGTTTAGGCAAGAGGCTCAAGAAAAGTAAGTGGTCAAAAACCATTCTCAAATATCATACCCAGTACCAATGCTGGCACAGAATGACCACTGAGTCTAAAACTTAATCCACAGAATTAAAACCAAAAATTTAAGCTTTGGATATTCCAAGTATTTAGATTGGCTTCTGGGAAAATATTGTAAATTTACTGTAACTCATCAATTAGCAAGCAGTAGATAATATTTTGTGTTCAATGACTAAAATTTCCTAGAAAAATGTGTATGTCAATAAAAGTAAAACATTCTTAATAGTTTTTAAGTTGTTAGATTACATTTACAATAATACCAAGTTACTTAGCTAACTTCTGCCTAAGGAGTACACCAAATAACGTTACTTTACTCTGTATAATAAATTTTGCTTCTATTTAAATTTTCGTTTTGCAGGTTACTTTTTCCCCCTAAAAACAATCTATCCATCTTGACATGTTAAGTCCTAAAGAAGACTATTAAGTGAGATCACTAGACTGAAAACGGACAGATGGTAAATATGAATTTCTATTTTGTTGACCATTTATAGACTTGTCACAGATGTTGAAAAATAACTGACAGATGCACAGCATTTAATTTGCTATAGTAGTGGCATAGCTTTCTATACAAATACCACATTTAACTACAATATTTTATTTCCAAGATAGGAAAAAAATTAAGTATCACATAAGCACCTGTTTTAAAATGATATTAGTTTCCTGTATTGTTATTGCTGCCTGTTTGGATTTGGTGACATCCTGCTTGTGTTTAATTACATATATTCAAAGGAAATCTTCACCTTCCTATGTATTATCCCTCTAGCTGGCTCCAGCATATTTCTCAGATGAGTATTTAATATGAGGATATAATAGGATAGGAAAGTGGATGGCAGATAACTATTTAAAATTACATGCATATCCAAATTTCTACAAATACAACATATTTTTTAAATTACAAGCAAAATATTAATTTTTGATTAATTTTTCACTTTCAAAAAGAATTTTCACTTTGCTAAAGAGCTCTAAATAATTTTAAAAATCTAAGGAATTTTAAAAATCAGCTCCCTAGTACAGGTGACCCTTGAACAACGCAGGGGTTAGGGGTGCCAACACCCCTCGCAGTTGGAAATCCGCCTACTTCACAGTCGGCACTCCGTATCTGAGGTTCTGCATCTGCAGGTTCAACCAACTGTGGATCGTGTAGTACCCTAGGACATATTTATTGAAAAAAATCTGAGGTATAAGTGTGTTGTTCAAGGGTCAACAGTATATATAAGCTAGAGCTAATCAGAACATACAACAAGACACCTTTCTTGTTAACCTGAATAATATTGCTTTTACAAAATTCTGGAGTCTTAAATCTTATCACATAAGACGAGGCTTAGCCATTTGATGAATATATAATAAGGATTATAAAAAATCTATGAAAACCAAATCTCATTCTTTTTTTGCTCTTAATTACCACTCTGCAAACTGGTTAGACTCTGGGCCTAGAGTCTAAAAAGGATTGTTTGGAAAAGGAAAGGTGATTGATAAACTACTTCCTAGATCCTCAGGGAGAGTTTTCGTAACCCAAATTCAAAGTCACTAAAACAGATACAATAATTACAATTACCAGTACACTAATGTTCAGTGAGCATGATTTTTAACCCCTTATGTTTTCTTAAACTACAAACTTAATTGAAATTTTTCCAATTTTGCTCACAAGTTATCTTTACTTTAAATGACACTTTAGTTGATGAAGCTTCTCTATTGTGGTCTTTTACTTCATAGTTTTAATGTGGGGCTAAACCATTTTTTTAAAGTGTGCCAATCCTTCCAATTATTTACTTCAAACAAGTTTGATTTTCCAAGGTCTGGTAGAATCATCAGTTCAATCAATGAGCATCCACTAGCACGGAAGGGCAACGACCCAAAGGAAGCCCACTGACAAAGTCTGCCTACTTGAGTAGCTATGCTGTCTCCACGTAACCACTACCCTTCAGGGGAAGAAAATCTGAAGTGCTCTCCCTCTGCCCTGTGAGTTACAGCAAAGGCAGTTCAAGACAGATCGCTGAGGTGGCATGGACCCTAGGGCACTTCTTTCCCTGGTTCCCTAATTTGCTGATCAATTCACTCAGTACTTCTTCATTAAATAAGCCTGAGCAGCTCTTGGGAAAGCTACCCTGAAGTGAAAGTCTTCTTCCATTCCCCAGCTTCAAAATCCTTACCTAAGTATTATTTCTATATTGGTCAACATAGAAATAAAATTCAGGTCACACCCTGAAAGACTCAGGCTTGGATGTGCAAGGGTAGAGATCTGAGGTCCTGAGCTGACAGGCCAAGGGCAGAAATACAATACCCTCTCTAGTCAAAGGCAGAGATACTTTCATTTCCATTTGTTCTCACATTCATGGGGCTTTGGCACTAACTTTAAATACACATTTGCTTGCAAGACAGGAAAAAAAGATCTTCACTGTTAACCCAGCTTCCCAAGTACCTAAGAATCACTAAAAGACATCTAACTCAGTTTTCAGAATTAGAAAACCCCATATGCCTCTGCCAGGGATCACTGTTTTGACCTTGAATCTATTAAGCCAGCTCAGCCCTCTTCCTGACAGGCATCTCCAAACCAGAGTCTCTTCCAAGCAAATGAAGGCGTGTTAGTTGGCATTAGTTCTTTTCCTGACACCTGCCAGTTTCCACTCAGAGACCCCAGCCTCCTTACTGAATCCGCAGGCATGGTGCTCCCAGTCTCTCTCTCCTCCGTTTCATGATTTTCCTGGCTACTCAAGCTTTTGCCCTCTCACACTTGGAATCTTGGCAGGAAGTTCTCTCACACAAGGGGTATGCAGTCATAAACCAAAAGAAACTTACAAAGGCTTCCCAAATATAAGAGAAAAATTAAAGCACTTTGCTTCAAAAACATGATTTTCAGAACCCCCCCTTAAAAAGACCCAAGAGCACAAAACGCAGCAGTGAGGCAGAGTGAGGAGTCCCAGATCCCAAATGTATCAGCTGTCCTCTGATCCGCCTGACATCATTCACACTCAGCCTGCAACAAATCAGAGCCCCAGGGAGCACCTTGTTCCTCCTCAGTGACAAGCATCAAATCCCCTCCCCCACAAATCAGTTGCAACCTCCAACCCTGAGACCTGGCAACAATAAAGACTCTGGCAGAAACTGCACATACCAACTTGAAAACTCACACTGTGACAGAAATACTATTAACTCAGGAGGCGTGGTCCAGACTAGAACAGCTGTTGCAGTGGGCAGGGGAATGGAACAAAGCATATTAAGGATCCCAAATCAGTAAATAATGAGCTAAGAATATGTGGGCATTTCTGCAACATTATTCATTCTCAAACCTAGGCCTGATGGAGGATGACAGAGTTGTAATGTTGGGGTTCAAGGCATAGTCACTATTCAAATTCAGAATCTGACCAATTTAAGTAAACTCTGTACTCCTTCTTTAGACTAAGTCCAGCATCATTTTAAATTCAATTTCTATTACTCTCCAATCACTTAAATAACCTTGTGGTAAAAAGAAAAAAAAAAGGCATAAGGAAAGTTAAGAAAAATAAGCCTAGAAACTATTTAGTTTAATTTCATCCAGAAACTATTAATGAAATAATTTATATGGCAGATGTTATACAAGGTAAGGTGAGGTAAGCTGCAGAAGAACTGTAAAGAAGGGTAAACCACTGAACTTTTGCATGCTCCAGTTTGCCCATCTGTAGAATGAAAATTACTAAGGTACCTAAGAGGTATGTTGTGGTAAAGACTGATATATGTAAAACAGAAAACTGCCTAGCACAGAGGAAGTGCTACAGAACTGTTAGCTATTATTGTAGGTCTTGCCCTCCCAGGAGGGCAAGCTCCCAATCTAAAGAAGATAAGTGCAAACGCATAAGAAACCATCTGACAAAAGCAGCCTGGCCAATTGATCAAGTAAACTACTGAGCTAATAAACATTGACAGCTAAGGGAGCTGAGATTAAGCAAAAAGCCTTGGTCCCCTGCTTCAGAGCACCTGCCAACTCTGACGGGCTCCTCTCATTCACCTAGATGACAAAGTATGTCAAACTGTTTTTCTAGGGTAACATTCAAAAGATTAATTCATACTCCAACCAGTGCTTTTTTAACTGCAGGTCACAACTCTTTAGTGAGTCATGAGATCAATTTAGGAAGTCGGGACCAATATTTTCTTAAAAGAGAAACAGAATGAAATAGAATAGAAAAGAAAATATTGAAGTGCTTCACACAGAGTAAGGATAAGAATTATTTAGTGAAATTTGTGTGTTTGTGACAACTGTTATTGAAATATGTATAATATATAAGTATAAACATGTGTCATGGGTTACAATGTAAAAATCTATTTACTTTTGAGGGTCATAGTCTAAAAAGTTTGCAAGCCACTGCTCTAATGACCCAAGCAAACCCACCCCACCCGGCAGCTACAGACACTCACTTTCCCTCTCCATGTACCAGCCCAATCATTTGGCTCTCACAGCTCCTTTCCAGAATCCCCTGTTCTCTATAACGAAAATGGAAACACTCTCTCAGAAATCTAGCACCTCTGAACGAGTACTGGGTCCCACTTTGGGAAAGTCTCGTGATGATATGAGGGTCAGTCACAGAAGCCCACACTTCCACATCTAACAGACTAGCTGCGATCTATCCTCATCCCAAGCCGAGGCCATGCAGTTAAGGCCACGGTCCTGAGTTTCTACTCAATATTCTCCACTCGCCAATACCCAACCCCAGGCTACTTAATAATAATAGTAGTAATAATAATAATAACAACAATAACGGAATAACAGCACATATATCATAGGGCTGTGATGAGGACTATTTGGTTATTATGTATAGAGTGCTTAGAATAGAATCTAGTAAACAGTAATTACAAATGTTGGTTGCTTTATGTATTTATTATTAACAGCATTTTTCATCCAAGAAATGCAAGTTAAAACCACAATGAATAACACTATCCACCCACTTAGATTGGCCTTAAAATTTAAAGTCTTACTATAACAATTGTTAGTATAGATATGGGCCAACTAGAGCTCTCAATATCACTGGTAGGAGTATAAAATGGTACAACCATCACAGAAAATTATGTGGTGGTTTTTACAAACCTAAACATACAGTTATCATTTATCATTTGACAAGGATGGGGGAAGGGCAAAAAAACAAAAGAAATCTTAAGTTTGGCTATTTGGCTCTTTCACTTTTTAAAAGGTTAAAAATATTTTAGCCAAAAGAAATTCCACATAGCAGATACAATGAAAGTAACACTGCAATAAAATATAAGGAGATTAAAGCAAAAAAGTGGAAAAAGTAAGTTTGCATGATGTATTCATTTTCTGTTGCATAACCAATTACCACAAACATAGCCACTTAAGACAACACACATTTATTATTTCACAGTTTCTGTCAGTCAAGAATTCAAGCACAGCTTATCTAGGTCCTCTGTTTAGGGTCTCACAAGGCTGCAATCATGTGTCACCCAGGTTGCATTCTTATATGGCAGTTTGGCTAGGGAAGAATCCACTTCTAAGCTCAATCAGGTAGTTAGCCGAATTAATTTCCTTGTGGCTATGGGACTGAGGGCCCTAGCTTCTTGCTGGATATCAAGTGAAAGCCAACCTCAGCTCCTACAGGCTACCATAGTTCCTTGTCACAAGGGCTTTCCCAGCATAGCTGCCTACTTCACCAAACCAGTACAGACTGTTTCTATGGTAAGTCTACTAACTAGACAAAGTCTTATATACCATAATATAGCCACATGAATGACATCTTATCACTTTTATTATGTTTCATTGGTTAGAAGCAAGTCACAGGTACTGCCACACTCAAAGGGAGTAGGATTACACAAAAAAATGAACACCAGGAGGAGGAGACTACAGGGGCTACTTTAGAGTACATTCATCATGCATGACTATGAAGAAGATTCACCAAAAAATAACCCCAAACTGATTTCTATAGACTACTTTATTAGGACCATCACAGATCAAGGTTTAGTCTGCTATTTTTGGTTTTCTTTATAATATCCCAGCACTGAAAACATTAAAGAAGATCTTTTTTTTTTTTTTAAATATTTATTTATTTATTTGGTCACGCCGGGACTTAGTTGCGGCATGCAGGATCTCTAGTTGAGGCATGAGGGATCTAGTTCCCCGACCAGGGATCGAACCCGGGCCCCCTGCATTGGGAGTGTGGAGTCTTAACCACTGGACCACCAGGGAAGTCCCAAAGGAGATCTTAAGACATGTCATATGGCTGCCTAGCTACTGCTTTAAGAGATGGTGAAACTGCAACATAAGTGACAGCAATTTATAAGGTGATATTAAAATATTGCTTAATATCTTCTGTGACAACAATAATTTATCATGAGACTCCATTACAAAGTTTGATGTGTGAAGTTCGTGGTTCATTTCTAAATCCATGTATTGCTTTTAAGAATTTTTTTTTTGCCAACTCCAATTTCTACTGCTACAGCAGAACAAATAACCTCTAATTAAAAAAAAAAAAAACTAAGAAACAAAATGACTCAAGAAAGTCTATTAAGCTGGTATTGTCAAAATAACACAATTTTATATGAAAGTTTGTATTGAAGGACATAAAGTATGCCAAGATGAAATGTCCTGTCCAATGATAATTACTGCTAATTATTTCTTGTATATTCTTAAACATTTGATTTTCTACTCTCTGGAGTTTCTTCTGTGTATATACATTTTTTAAATTAAAAAAAATTTACTATTCAAAAAAAAAATAACACAATTTTAAAATTTTAATATATTTAACCTAGTATATTCAAAATATTCCAATATGTAAACAATATAATTATTAACAACACACTTTACATTCTTTTTCCCTAGTCTTTGTGATATAATTGACATAAAAACAAAACAATTTATAAGAAAATCTTAATTACAATATAGTGGCTTTGCTAATAAAGTCAAGGAAAAGTATGGACATTTTTATAACATGAATTGTTTGCCTTTAGTGCTCAAACAGATGAACACCTAGATGGGTGCAGTATTAATTCAATTATCATCTTTAATATTTTGCCAACTTTCAATCATATAAAATTGATAATGGAAAAATTGATAATTGGTTGTAATATCTGTCTGTTTCTCTAACCTTTAAATGTTTTCATTTTATATCTGGATGAGAGCCATGATTTTATCTTTTTTGGAAAATTACCTGTTAAACAGTGTTGGAAGTCTTCCACCAAAATGTCCAATGGATTCACCTCACAGAGCCACATGAAAGAAGTGCATCTCATGTGGACTGCCCAGGCATTTCTCTTCTTGAATTTGAGAGGTAAATCTGAAGTGGCGATCTGAAGTTGGCCTAGTCTCTCCTTTTCTAATTTTAATTTTCCTCTATATAATTCGGTTTTGTTTTAGGTTTGTTTATGGCTGATAAGTTACTCCCACTGGTGGTAGCAATGACTGGGATACTGTTTTTATGGTCTGACCACTCCTGGCTATACACCCAAGAGAAATGAAAACATATGTCCATAAAAAGACTTGTATATGAATATCATAGCACTTTTATTCACGATATCCAAAAACTGTAAATGAAAACAAGCAGGACCCTGTAGGGCCCTCTGGGTGACAGACCTCTCCATGTCCCCTGTTTCTTGTTTGTAGAAAAAGGCTTTAGTCTCCTAGGCCTTCCCTGAGTTCCAAAGAGCAGACTTAAGCAGTTACTAATTAGGGAAGTAAGGGAATGCAGAAACAAAGGAAAAGCAGTCAAGTAAGAAAAGTAATGATAGCTTAAACAATAGTTCAGCAATAAAACAGAGTCCTAGCTCCTTCTTAAGGGATATACATAACAATCCGATGCATATCTTTGAGTTGTTCTGCAGGAACTAAGACCCCCCCACCCAAGTGGAGGATGGTGACTACATGCTGAGCACAAGCAGGTAGACCCCAGACTGCTCGGAACCAGAAGGTTGATGATTAAGATTAACAAAACATCACCCTGTTACCTCACCACCAACAACCAATCAGAAGACAGTCCATGAGCTGACCAGGCACCCTGCAATCCCACCCCTAATGTTGCCTTAGAAGTCCTTTCCTGAAAGCCATCATGGAGTTTGTGTTTTTAGAACATGAGCTGCCCATTCTCCTTGCTTGGTGCCCTGCAATAAATGCTGTACTTTCCTTCACCACAACCCAGTCAGTGTCAGTAGGCTGGCTTTGCTGTGTGGCGGGCAAGCATACCCAAGTTCAATTCAGTAACAGAAATAACCCAAATATCCATCAAACAAAGAGTGGTCTATTCACACAAGGTATACTAAGTATTAAAATGAACAGGAACACCGAAGCTAAATATAAAAGAGTAGATACTGTATGATTTTCACTTATATGAAATTCTGCCACAGGCAAAACTCATCTAGAGTGCCAAAAAGCAGATCAGTGATTGCCTGGGACCAAGAGGTGAAAGAAGAATTGACTGCAAAACTACACAGGCAATATTTGGGGTAATAAAACTGTTCTATATCCTGGTTGTGGTGGTAATTGCATGGTGTATATGAAACAGGAGGGAAATGGGCAGGGTACAACCTCTAAAAGCATGACATAGCCCTTAAGGACATGACAAAAACTGGTTAGAACCGATTAGGTCCAAGATGGCAGAAGATTCGACTTCCTGTAGATCTTGAGCTTCATTATATGCTCATAATACATTATGAGCATCATAATACCTTAGCATATGCTAAATGACACATCCGCCAGAGCCATGACAGTTTCGAGGCAGACCATAAAAGGCCAAAAAGTGGGCGGTGGCCCAATTCCTATAAATCTCTGCCCCTTTTCCAAAATGGTTGGAATAATCCTCCCACTTGTTAGCCTATGAAATTACCCAGTCCATAAAAACTAACCACCCCATATATCAGGGCCTCTGAGATGGCCCACACTCTGTCTGTGGAGTGTGTTTCTCCCATAGCTGCTCTCACTTTCCAAGATAGCCCCATGCCCTGGGGCTACTCTTACCTTTTGAGACAGACGGCATTCTGTCTATGGAATGTGTTATCTCTCTAAATAAATCCACTTCTTACCTATCACTTTGTCTCTCATTGAATTCTTTCTGCAACTAGACATACAGAACCTGAGTTTCATTAAGTCCTGAGACCAGGTATGTGATCTCAATTAAAAGACAGTGGGTTCAAGTCCCAACCTGGGTTCTGGCCAGGTTCGAGTCCTGCCCCATGGGTTCAAGTCCCAGTCTGGATTCTGGCTAAGTTCGAGTCCCAATCTGAGTTGTGCAGTTTCATATATATTTCTCAAAATTCATCAAGCAAAACTTTTTGGGGACCCCCAAAGAGCTTATTTCTATGGGTAATAACTATCAATAATAACATGTACTATAAATGGAAACTGAAAGGTTTTGTATATGTGTGTTTGGCTTAAACAACAGACATTTATTTCTCACAGTCTGGAGGCTGGGAAGTCCAAGATCAAGGTGCTAGCAGATTTGGTTCCTTGTAGGGCCCACTTCCTGGGTTGTAGCCAGCAGTCACCTTCTCACTGTGTCCTCATGGCAGAGAGAGAGAGGGGAAGGGAGAGGAGGGGGGAGGCAGAGGAAGGGGAGAGCCACAGGTACTTTCTGGTCTCTCTCCCTCTTCTTAAAAGGACACTAATCCCATCATGGGTACCCTACCCTCAGAACTTCATCTAAATCTAATTACCTCTCAGACATTTAAAAATGTTTATCTATTGATTCATTTGAAGAGAGCAATGATAAACACATTACATGTTAATATCATCTCAGTATTACTATAAAATTAAATCTGATCTGACAACACCCTAAGAACTGTCCTCAAGTAAAGTGTAAATATGTTCCAGAATATGAAGCAGAGTAATAAAGAACAAAATTAGGAAAGTGATTTTTGTTTGCCATGGTTTATAATACCATGCCGTGAGTCTGAAAAGCCATGAACTGGTTAAAATCTTAGCCAAGTCTGCTCAATTTTGATGGGCCAGTTTCCCTGGTTTATTGTTTATTGCCTTCACCTACCTTATTAAAGTGTATTCTTTTTTTCTATGTAATATGCCCAGATAGCAAATATTTTGTGTCTTAATAGAATAACTTTCTTTGCTTTATTCTGACTTATTATGCCCTTAATTATTTAAGAAAACACGCAAAATAAGGTTCCTCATGAAAAAGCTGAGGTTATTCAAAATTGTGTTACCTTCTCTGTTTATTTTTAAATGTTTTATTGTCACCTTGGTTAAGTAACCAGGTATTGTTTCTCAAACACCAAACTCTTATCTTTGTGTTTTCACTGACAACTCTTTGCAGTTTAGCCTTCCCCAAATCAGTTCCTAAATATAAGAAACAGTAAAATAAAACTTTCAGTATATTCTTACCACCTAAAAATATCTTTGAGATATCCCAGAACATTCCTGCAAAAATCACAAAGAAGTGTTCTTTCACATTTTTAGAGAGATGCCAGAGATAATTTGGTTTATTTGATGTTTTACTATTGATGAGTTTCATGGGAAAAGTTGTCAAATAAGAAAAGATGCTCAGCCTTCCCTAGTTGAAATATATACAGCTAAAATGCTATGAATATAAATATTCTAGAAACTGTATAACTATGGGACGTTCCTAGAGATTTGTCAATGCCCTTGCTATCCCATAATGTGTTTCTGTTTTATGAGTCCTCATGGCATTTTGCCAGATTTTAGGAAATAATAGTTTAGTGTTTTTAGTCTTAATTTCAGTTATCATTTAAAATGCTTACTTGGTAGAAGCCTTACTTTTAAAATCTAAATCTAGCATCTTCTAGGTCAATGGAATTTTATAAAAATATATTGATAAATGTCCAGCATTTACTGCAGACTTACTAAATCTTTTTACTTGATATCCTTAGTTTGGTCTTGGTATGTTCTCTGCCATAAGATTATTATGTTATATATATATCAAGAATTTTTCCTCTGTAAAAGTTATGTTCATCCATATTTTTTTGAATTGGTTTTATTATTCTTGTTCTGCATGCTACAGAAAAACTTAATTCCCTGTTAGTTGCATTATTCTTGTTATAAACTCTCATCAGAACTTTCACATTTAAAAATTGTCCATAATAAACTGACCACAGCTCTTTTAAGTCTCTGTCATTTACGAAGAGATTTTGTTTTACACTGATGCTAGTCTGAAGGCTCTATAATCAACTAGAAGCCAAAGTCTGTGTTTTCAACAAACAATTGTCTGAGTCCCACGGAAAAGGACTGCAGCAGGTATTTCAAACTATTTGACACTTCAAAGAATAGACTCTTGGGTACAGGCTTCTGATGCTATCACTTGGACAACTGGAAAACTTTCAGACCATTCCAGTGGACTGAGTCAGAATTTCCAGAGCTCTTTTTAGTCAAGAAGCAGACTACCAACCTAAGATCCAGTGAAATGAAAATTAATTACACTACGATTGAATGAACTAATGAGGGATGACTGTAGTTTGTTTGGAATACTGTCTTAAAGTCTATTTTCTGGATATATAAGGAAACCTACTCTTTCTTCTTAATCTATCTAAATCCTTAATAATTTGCTTTTGTAAAAGGAAACATTTCTAAATCATATCTGATTCTCACTGACTACCCCCAGTGGGACTTGCGAAAGTCTTACTAAATTTCCTTATTGAATCCCCTTAAAATAAAATTGTAAAAAATGGTTATGCAACCAAAAGTTTGTCAAAATGTCATATTTGAGAATGCTACTTATTTAATCAGGTATAACAAACCACTTTTAAAGAACTAAGGTTGACTTTTTGAAGCCAATAAACACAAAACCCCCCCAGGAAAAATGGCCTGGTACCTGGCTTTATAGGGTCCAGCAGATCACCTCCTGGCAGACCCAAGACCCTTAGGACATTTTTAAGGACCTTGAAAACAGAAGAATCCACCCAAATTTATAGGTACTACAGAAGAAATCTGATAAAGAGTTTCTTTTTTTAAATTAATTAATTAATTTTATTTTTGGCTGTGTTGGGTCTTCGTTGCTGCGTGTGGGCTTTCTCTAGTTGCGGCGAGTGGGAGCTACTCTTCGTTGCAGTGTGCGGGCTTCTCACTGCGGTGGCTTCTCTTGTTGCAGAGCACGGGCTCTAGGCGCGCAGCCTTCAGTAGTTGTGGTGCACGGGCTTAGTTGCTCCATGGCCTGTGGGGTCTTCCCGGACCAGGGCTCGAACACGTGTCCCCTGCACTGGCAGGCGGATTCTTAACCACTGCGCCACCAGGGAAGTCGCTGATAAAGAGATTCTTAAGCTTGGCTCTCTAGCCTTGAAATACAAGTAACAGTGGCTTTTAAAAGTTCAATCTGAGATTCTTTATAAAATTCCCAGCAAAGCAAACTTAAGAAGGCCAAACAGTAAATTAACCTTATTGCTACCCCTATGTAAAAAACTAGGCCAAATTTAATAAGACCAACCTTGTTTTATGATCAAGAGTAATATTTGAGATTGCTTTAATCAAAAGGGTGGGAGAGGGACTTCCCTGGTGGCACAGTGGTTAAGAATCCGCCCGCCCCAATGCAGGGGACACCGGTTCGATCCCTGGTCCGGGAAGATCCCACATGCCATGGAGCAACTAAGCCCACGCGCCACAACTACTGAGCCTGCGTTCTAGAGCCCGCGAGCCACAACTACTGAGCTTGTGTGCCACAACTACTGAAGCCTGTGCGCCTAGAGCCCGTGCTCCTCAACAAGAGAAGCCACCGCAATGAGAAGCCCGCGCACTGCAACGATGAGTAGTCCCCAGCCCTGCTCGCTGCAACTACAGAAAGCCCGCGTGCAGCAATGAAGACCCAATGCAGCCAAAAATAAATAAATAAAATAAATAAATTTTTTTTAAAAAAAGGGTGGGAGAGACTGTAAGAAAACTTGGTGTAAGTAAAGAAAAAAATAATAATCTTCAGATTGAAAACTATGTATTGTTTAGAGACTAAATTATTTGATTCTAGTCTTTTATTGCCTTTGTGCTATTTTACAGCTCTCTAAGTTACAGATAACTGATAGCAATACAAAATAGCTCTTGTCTATAGATATGCAAATAAATTCTGTATAGTGGAGGTTCAACTGACTTCCCTTCTCCTCACAGAAAAATCCAGGTTTGTAACAATTTATAAATTTATGTCAACATTTCTTTACTACATATAAATTTGTACTTTTTTCACTTCTCCTTTGAATTGGCTGCAACGTCCGCCTGGTACTCATTGTTATTAATAGTTAATAATATTAAATTAAATATTAATAAAATATTTAGCACTTTAAAAATCAATCGTTTCACCCATATTTTTTGTAATTTGTTATTATGAAACTATATTTCTCAAGATAGGAGGGTAGAACATATTTTATTTTACAGTTTGTTAGCTTTACTTAAAATTCTTAAACATTTATATCTCCATTTATATTCTTGTCCCAGATCACACAAATGTTAGGAATGGGCCTAAGTGGCTGCCTACTATGTGTTAAACTCCATACTAGGCCCTAGGCCCATGTACCACACAACATGGTCTTGACCTCATGGAGCTTACTATCTGCTATGGACTGAATTGTGTCCCCCACCCAAAATTCATATGTTGAAGCTCTAACCCCCAATGACTGTACTTGGAGATAGGATCTTCAGGAGGTAATTAAGGTTAAATGAGGTCATAAGAATGGAGCCCTTATCCAATAGGCCTGGTGACCTTATAAGAGAAGGAAGATCTCGATCCTCAACCTTTCTCTTTCTCTCCACCCCCCCTTACACACACACACACACACACACACACACACACACACACACAGAGGAAAGGCTATGTGAGCACACAGTGAGAAGGTGGCTATCTGCAAGCCAGGAAGACAGCCCTCCTTAGAAACCAACTGGCACCTTGATCTTGGACATCTAGCCTCCAGAACTATGAGAAAATTAATTTCTGTTGTTTAAGCCCCTAGCCTGTGGTATTTTGTTGTTCTTTGTTTTTGTTTTTTTTAAATTTTAATAATTTTTGGCTGCGTTGGGTCTTCGCTGCTGTGCGCGGGCTTTCTCTAGTTGTGGTGAGTGGGGGCTACTCTTTGTTGCGGTGCTCGGGCTTCTCATTGTGGTGGCTTCTCTTGTTGCAGAGCACGGGCTCTAGGCACGCAGGTTTCAGTAGTTGCAGCACACGGGCTCAGTAGTTGTGGCATGCGGGCCCTAGAGTGCAGGCTCAGTAGTTGTGGTACACAGGCTTAGTTGTTCCACGGCATGTGGGATGTTCCTGGACCAGGGCTCAAACTCGTGTCCCCTGCATTGGCAGGCAGATTCTTAACCACTGCGCCACCAGGGAAGTCCTGGTATTTTGTTATGACAGCCCAAGCAGACTAATAGACAATCCAATGGGAGAAGACAGACAAGTAATTCCTTATTTACAATTGCTGTGAGAACTATAAAGGGAAAGTACAGGGTTTAATCAAAGTACATTCTGGGAAACTCAACTTAGCCTAGGGACAGCAAGGTATGGGTGAGATCAGAAAAACCTTTCATAAGGAAGTGAGATGTAAGCTGAGACTTAAAGAATAAGTAGGAGCTAGCCAGGCACAGATGAAGAAAAGAACATTCCAGGAACAGAGAACACACTGTGCAAAATATAGAGACAAAGGCAGGAATCAGATTGTACAGACAGTTTTATGGACCATGTCAAGACTTTCAGATGTGATCCTAAGAGTAATAAAAAATGCACTAAATGAGTTTAAATAAACATCTAATAATCAAATCCGTACTTTAAAAAACTTTTTCTGGCTATTCTATAATGGATGGGTGGACTGGGGGGTAAGCAATGCTAGACAAAGAAAAACTGGTTAGAAAGTTACAGCAGTAGCAGAGCCAAGAGATTACAATGGCTTGGACAATATGGACACACCAGTGGTAGCAGAAAGAAGTAGAAGAACTTAAGAGATATTTAGAGGTATTAAAGAAAGGAGTTGGTGTGAGGCAGAGACAGGTGACAAGAATAACTGAGTTTTCTATCCTGAGGAAGTGGTACCATTTAGTAAGCTAGAGAATAAGAGAGGAGTAGATTTCTGAGAAAGATAATACCTTTGGTTTTTTGTTTTTTGTTTTTATACATTTATTTATTTATTTATTTTTGGCTGCGTTGGGTCTTTGTTGCTGCGCACGGGCTTTCTCTAGTTGCGGCGAGGGGGGGCTACTCTTCCTTGCGGTGCGCGGGCTTCTCAATGCAGTAGCTTCTCTTGTTGCGGAGCAGGGGCTCTAGGCACGCAGGCTTCAATAGTTGTGGCACGTGGGCTCAGTAGTTGTGGCTTGCGGGCTCTAGAGCACAGGCTCAGTAGTTGCGGTGCACGGGCTTTGTTGCTCCGCAGCATGTGGGACCTTCCCGGACCAGGACTCGAACCTGTGTCCCCTGTGTTGGCAGGTGGATTCCTAACCACTGTGCCACCAGGGAAGTCCCTACCTTTGGTTTTATAAATGCTAAAGATGAGCTGTCTCTGAGATATCCAAGTACATTATAGTGAATTGGTAGTTGCAAGGTCAAGACATATAAACGTGCAGATGATCAGCATAATGATAGCTATTTTCAACATAACAGTAACAAAACAGATTCTCACGAATTCTCCATTTTCAGGTCTTGTGTCCACATACTTATGGCTCACTGACAAACCATGTCCATTTTTTAACAACAAAATGGTTCCTATTGGGAAATTAGTAATAACTATTGCTCATCCCTGCCAATCTCTGCCAATCCCTGCCTTCCCACTGGAGAGGTAGAGAACCTATGTAAGATCATTTCCTGTATAAGCCCAATTTAAAAAAAAAATACTGTTAAATGTAACACAAAGCTATCACTCTGGCCTTCAAAGTCCTTACAGGTACCAAAATTTCCTGATTTGCAAAGTCCACACAGAAACTAAAGTCTTATATCAGGCACCACTGACACCACACAAAGGATTTACTGTGTGTAGCAGGTGGTATCTCTTTTTAGCACATTCTCCAGAAGCATTCATCCAGGCAAATACCATCAAGTTGCATCAGAGTGGGAAAGTACATGACACTGTTTCACATGTCAGTTTCACAGTGGTAAAGCTTGATACATCAAATCCTTGAGCCCCAGGAACTCCTCTCTGCACACTGCCTATCATTGCAGACACCTGGCATTTACTTTCATCCAATATCTGATGTCCTAGTCCACTGAACAAATGAGTAAGCCAGCACTGCAAAAAGGTAACTATCCTAAAGGACTCTTTAAGTTTAATAAAGGCCACCAATAGCAACACACACACCCATCCACACACACACACACACACACACACACACACATACACATACACACACACACAGCATGACAGGTGCTTAGCTACTTCTTCACTCCTACAGTCCATTCTTTACCTCTACTGACTGCTCACAGCCTCAAAGAAATAAAGACATTTCAAGAAATATGAGGCCAATTACCTTGAGTTGTAATAGGTATTAGAAAAGCTTAACTTTCTGGGTAACTAGAGACATAAACACTATTTACATTGAGCTCCTAAGTGTAGGGCCTAGGTATTGGTGCTGAAATTCACAAACAAATAAACAAAAAAATCCTATGTGAAAGGAATTGCCAAGAGGAGGTCCCCTCCACAGAGCCAGGTGAGGGAAGTCATTCAGAACTGTTTAGATTGAGAAAAAGCAAAATACAATACTCCTTTGGCTTGGGTAAACAAATATAAATAGCTTTAGAACTTCATTTTCTTTCAAATTTTTTTCCACAGATATGTACACTGTCAACAAAGTTATCAGCTCCTCTACGTCTGGTATTCTAGACTAGATTTTTTAATGCATTAAAAAATACCCAGATGAGTTTGAATATGAAATAGCTTTCTAAAAATGAAAACAATTTAATTTCAGGAAGCTACATCTAAAATAAATGGTATGAGCCAGGCCAAAAGAACTTTCATAACCAATCTTGCCCCAACAAAGCTCTTATCATTGCAGACCTGGATGTTCTCATTCCGCATATTGGAATTTAGTTGCTCTCTTCTCTAATGTGACCAAAGCCAACCATGAATATCCTGTGGCTCTTCTAAGGCACACTATTGTTCTTTTAACTTGGTTTAGGATCTTAACTAATTTGTTTTTCTGAAGCATTTACAGTTTCTAACAGGTAATTATGGACTGCTAATAATAAGAACAATAAAAAACAACTACCATTTTTTTCAAAGTCTGCTAGTAATAGGCATTGCACTAAATGCTTTAACAATAACAAATAGTTGAGCGCTTAATTGAAGGCACTGCGCCATACACTTTACATGCATAATCTTTTACAAATAAAGTGAGGTACCTGAGGCTACTGTGGACAAACTGTCAACACTCCTGTCTAAGGCCAATACCCCCACATGTACCTAGATGGCCTCCATTTTTGCTTACTCAAGAATATTCCAGCAGTTGTTCTCTCCTCTCCTGCATCAACTTCTCCTTCACTACTGGATAATTTCATTGACATACAAACAAGATGTAATATCTCCTATTTATGTTTTAAAAAGAGGGAGGGACTTCCTTGGTGGCGCAGTGGTTAAGAATCCGCCCGCCTGCCAATGCAGGGGACACAGGTTCGATCCCTGGTCCGGGAAGATCCCACATGCCATGAAGCAACTAAGCCCGTGTCCCACAACTAATGAGCCTGTGCTCTAGAGCCCGCGAACCTCAACTACTGAAGCCCGTGAGCCACAACTACTGAGCCTGCAAGCCACAACTACTGAAGCCCGCACGCCTAGAGCCCGTGCTCTGCAACAAGAGAAGCCACCACAATGAGAAGCCCATGCGCAGCAACGAAGACCCAATGCAGCCAAAAATAAATAAAATAAAATAAATAAATTTATAAAAAAGAAAAAAAAAGAGGGAAAAAATACTCAACTCTATAACCTTTCCAGGTGTCGCCTGATTTCTAAAATCCTCTTTTCAGCAAATCACTTTGAAACAATAGTATAGACTCACTACCTTCTCTCCAAATTATCAGAAGAGGAACATGAGTAATTCAATGAAACTATATACCCTTCACTTACCTTTAACAACTGTTAACATTTTGTTACATTTGCTTTTTTCTCTCCATTCTCTTTCCCTCTCATTCTCTCCCTCTCTTGCTCTAACATACACACACACACACACACTCAATCACTCACACATATACACACTTATTTTTTGTTAACTGAACCATCTGAAAGTCAGTTGTAAACATCATAATACCTCCTCTCAAATACTTGCACAATTAATGTCATTGGCCTAAGAACAAGGAACAACCACCACACAATTGTCACACTAAGGAAGTTTAACACTGGCACACTTTCACCCAACGAAAGTCCACATTCAAATTTCCTCAACTGTCCCAATAATGTCCTCCAACTATTTTTTAAAATCCAGGATCCAACCAAAAATTAATCAAGAATTACATTTATTCACCAAGTCTCTTTTCTCCAATAATCTAGAGCATATCTTTAGTGTTTGCTTGTTTGTGGTCTTTTACAACTTCAACATTTTTGAAGAGTTCAGGCCAGTAGTTCTACAGATTATCCCCTCAATTTGAACTTCTCTGTTTCCTCATTCATTAGATTGAGGTTAAACATTTTTTAACACAAATAACACATAGATAATACTGTCTCCTATTCTGTCTTGAACCCATTCAAATCAAGCTTTGGACCCATCTCTGATCAATGTCACTTGCCAAGGTCACCAATTTGGTCTTCCCTATTACTAACCCAAAGATCAATTCTTAGTTGGTCATCTTACATAGCCTTGACACACTTTCTTCTTGTGTCTTTGGAAGCACCACTTTCTCTTGGTTTTGTTGCAACCTCACTCAGACGGTCCTTCTCAGTCTTCTTTACTGATGGATTCTCCTTATCTCTTAACAAGTAAATACGAAGTGCCCCAGGGCTCAGTCCTTAGATAACTTTTCTATCTAGATTCACTCACTCACCAGGTCAATGCTTCTCAAGCTAGCTGTGGTGACAGGCCAAGTGAAATCTCCATCCATTCACAAACCATTGCAAAATACAATAAATATGAAATAACAGAAAAATGATCAAATGCCTGAAGGTCACAATAATGTCAAATTGCTTACTCTAAATTTCTGTACTTATTAACTCCTGGCAAACTGGTAACAAACAGTTCATTGATCATCACCAGTCAGCTGACCACACTTAAGTAGCATTTCAGTAGTTTATCTCATCCAATCCCATAGCTTAAATATCATCTATATGCTGTCAATCCTTAAATGTATATCTCCAGATCATATCTCACCCTTGATCCCCAGGATTCATATATGCAATTGCTTTATCAACACTCCTTGGATGTCAAGCAAGCACCAAAGTTCCTCCAACAACCCCTATCCTGCCCCTCCCAAGAGCAAAAATAACAACAACAACAAAAAAACCCTGCTCCGCTCACAATATTCTCTACTTGCTCAGTAAATGGCAACCATATCCATCTACCTACTCAGCCCTAAGACCTTACCATCACCCTCAATTCCTCTTTCTCTCATATACCAAAATTAATAACTATCAACAAATACTGTCAGCTCTCTTTTCAAAATACATCCAGAATCCAATCACTTCTCACCACCTAAGCTGCTACCACCCTGTCTAAGCAATCATCACCTTGACTGAATTTTGTAATGGTTTCCTCACTTACTTTCCAGCTTTCACTCCTGCTCTCCCTACAGTCTGACCAACCAGTGACCTTGCTAAAACCTAAGACAACTATTCACTAGGGAAAGAAAAGTTCTTTCAACAAATGGTGCTGGGACAACGGCTATGCACATTCAAAGGAATGAAATCGGACCCTTACCGATATCACATATAAAAATTATACCACATATAAAAATAATACCACATATAAAAATTAACTAATAAGGAATCAAAGATCTAAAGTAAGAGCTAAAACCATAAAACCCTTAAAAGGAAACAGAAGTAAATCATCATAACCTCATTCTAACTGTTTTCTTAGATTCTGTATTTGTCTATTTGGCATCCATTAATTGCTAGCCAAACTAACAGCCAAACTTATTCATATCTCCTCTGTAATCCAGCTTTTGCAGGTATGCAAAACTGCTATTACAAACCCTCCAATCAATCCTGAGTCCACACTCCCAACCACCTCCTTTATCAAACTCGAAGACATCAAGCCATTATTTCATCTGCCCTATATCACTCAGGGCCAAGTACCAAACAACTAAAGACCAGCCCTCTAGCCCTGAACCCGCCAACATTATTCAAAGTAGCCAGCCCTAAACTGTTTACCCTGCCCTGCTTTGCCTTTCCTGTGGAAACCCCAATAAAGGCTCTCTGGCTTCCCCTTGCAGCTTTCTGCCTCCTGACCAAACCTGGTGCTTTCCCCATGTGGCCCTGCATGGCATGGCATGCCCCTTCTCTTGAGGAAACTGTAAGTAATAAATTCTTCTTTCAATAGCATTAGCCTCTTTGTGTCATCAATCAGTTACCTTCATAATTTAAAGCCCAGGAACAAATCAGATCTTAAATTAGGCAATGGTTTCTTAGATATGATATGATATCAAAAGCCCAACCAATGAAAAAGCAGATAAACTGGACTTCATCAAAATTACAAACTTTTGTGCATCAATGGTCACTATCAAGAAAGTAAAACAACAACCCACAGAATAGAAAATATTTGCAAACCAAGTGTCTGATAAGGGTCTAGTATATAGAATATATAAAATACTCTTACAGGGACTTCCTTGGCGGTCCAGTTGTTAAGACTCCGTGCTTCCACTGCAGGGGGGTGCGGGTTGGGGAACTAAGATCCCATATGCCACATGGCGTGGCCATAAATAAATAAATAAATAAATAAATAAATAAATAAATAAATAAATAAATAAATAAATAAATAAAGTACTCTTACAATTCAACAGTAAAAAGACAACTCACATTTTAAAATGGGCAAAGGATTTGAATAAACATTTCTCCAAAGAAGATATGCAAATAGCCAACAAGTACACAAAAAGATGCTCAACATCATTGGTCATTAGGGAAATGCAAATCAAAACCACAATGAGAAACAAATTCAGCAAAGCTGGAGAATACAAAACCAACCAGTAAAAATCAGTTGCATCTATACACTAGCAATGAACAATGAATCTAAAAAAGAATTTAAGAAATAATTCCATTTATAATAGCATCATAAATAATAAAATATTTAGGAATAAATTTAACTAAGGAAGAGAAGACCTGTACACTGAAAACTACAAAACATTTCTGAAAGAAATTAAATGGAAAAACATCCCATATTCATGGATTGGAAGACTTAATATTGTCAAGTTTGACAATATCACCCAAATCAATCTACAAATTCCATGCAATCCATATCAAAATCCCAACAATTTTTTTTTATAGCAGAAATAGAGAAACTCATCCTAATATTCATATGGAATCACAAGGAACCCTGAATAGCCAAAACAATCTTGAAGAACAAAGCTGGTTCTTGATTTCACACTTCTTGATTTCAAAACTTATTACAAAGCTACAGTAATCAAAACAGTGGGGTACTAGCACAGGACAGAAATACAGACCACAGCATAGAATAGAGAGCCCCCAAATAAATCTTCACATGTATGGTCAAAAACTTGACAAGGGTGCCAAGACCATTCAATGGGTTAATAAGGACAGTCTTTTCAACAAATGGTCCTGAGAATACTAGATACTCATATGCAAAAGAATGAAGTTAGATACTTACTTTACATCATAAAGAAAAATTAACTCAAAAGTGATCAAAGGCCTAATTATGAGAGCTAAAACTCTTAGAAGAAAACATACGGAGGAAATCTTTATGACACTGGATTTGGCAATGATTTCTTGGATATGACACCAAAAGCTCAAGCAACAAAAGATAAAATAGATAAATTGAACTTCATCAAAATTAAAAACTTTTGTGCATCAAGGACACTATCAAGAAAGTGAAAACACAGTCCAAAAAATGGAAGAAAATATACACAAATCATATACCTGATAAGAGCTTAATATCTAGAATATAGAGAGAATTCCTACAACTCAACAACAAAAATAAACAGACCAATTAAAAAATGGACAAAGAACTTGATTTCTCCAGAGAAGATTTACAAATGAACAATAATCATATGAAAAGATGCTCAACATCACTAGTAATTAGGAAAATGCAAAATAAAACCACAATGAGACACCACTTCATACATATTAAGATGGCTATTTTTTTAAATTAACATATAATTGATTTACAATATTGTGTTAGTTTCAACATAGTGATTCAGTATTTTTGCAGATTATACTCCATTATGGGTTATTACAAGATAATAGGAATAATTCCCTGTGTTATACAGTAAATTCTTGTTGCTTATCTGTTTTATATATAGTAGTTTGTACCTGTTAATCCCATACCCCTAATTTGTCCCTCCCCACTTCCCTCTCCCTTGTGGTAACCACAAGTTTGTTTTCTAAGCCTGTGAATCTGTTTCTGTTTTGTATATACAATCATTTGTATTATTTTTAGATTTCACATATAAGTGATATCATATAGTATTTGTCTTTCTCCTGTCTGACTTATTTCACTAAGCACAATATTCTCTAGGTCTATCCATGTTGATGCAAATGGAAGAATTTCATTCTTTTTATGGCTGAGTAATATTCCATTGTGCACACATACATATATGTATTTATATATATAAAACATCTTCTTTATCCATTCATCTGTTGATGGACACTTGGGTTGCTTCCATATCTTAGCTATTGCAAATAGTGTTGCTATGAACATTGGGGTGCATGTATATTTTCTAATAAGTGTTGTCATTTTTTCCAGATATACACCCAGGAGTGGAATTGCTGGATCATATGGTAGTTCTATTTTTAGTTTTTTGTGGGAATCTCCATACTGTTTTCCACAGTGGCTGTACCAATTTACATTCTTACCAACAGTGTACGAGGGTTTCCATTTCTCCACATCCTCTCCAACATTTGCTATCTGTAGACTTTTTGATGATAGCCATTCTGACAGGTGTGAGGTGATATCTCACTGTGGTTTTGATTTGCATTTCTCTAATAATTAGTGATACTGAGCATCTTTTCATGTGAAGATGGCTATTCTTTTAAAAATGGAAAATAACAAGTGTTAGCTAGGATGCGGAGAAACTGGAACCCTGGTGTATTCTGGTGTATTGCTGGTAGGAGTAAGAAATGGTGCAGCTGCTATGGAAAGCAGTATGGTGGTTCCTCAAAAAGCTAAAGAACTGTCATATGATCCAACAATTCCACTTCTAGGTATCTACCCAAAATAACTGAAAGCAACACTCAAATAGGTACTTGTACATCCATGTTCAGAGCAGCATTACTCACAATGTCCATTGATGGATAATGGATAAACAAAATATGGTACATACATACAATGGAATATTATTTAGCCTTGAAAAGGAATGAAGTACTGACATGTGCTAAAACATGGATGAATCTTGAAAAAGTTATGCTGAGTGAAAGAAACCAGACACAAGAAGCCACATTTTATATAATTCCATTTATATGTAATGTTCAGAATAGGCAAATCTATTAAGACAGATGTAGATTAGGGGGACTTCCCTGGCAGTCCAGTGGTTAAGACTTCACCTTCCAATGCAGGGGATGAGGGTTCGATCCCTGGTTGGGGAGCTAAGATCCCACATGCCTCACAGCCAAAAAAACAAAACATAAAACAGAAGCAATGTTGTACCGGATTCAATAAAGACTTTAAAAATGGTCCACATCAAAAAAAAAAAAAAAAAAAGAGACAGATGTAGATTAGTGGTTACCAGGGGCTAGAGGGAGTGTAGAATAGGGGAGTGATTGCAAAGGAGTAGGGGGTTTCTTTTTGGGTGATGAAAATGTTCTAATTGAAAGTAGTAATGATTGTAAGACCTTGTGAATATGTTAAAAACCAGTGAATTGTGTATTCTTAAATGGTGATTATACAGTATGTGAATCATATTTCAATTAAAAAAATCATATTTCAATAAAACAAATTGCCCTTCCCCCAAAACTCTCTGACAGATCACATCATTTCTCTGCTTACAACTACCCACTGACTTTCTGTCCCAACTAGTACAAAATGCAAAGTCTTTTCTGTGGCCCACAAGGTATTATAAAATCCAGCTCCTGCCTCATGTTCTTCTACACCCTCCCACCCCAACACCATTGTTCACTTAGCAATAGCCACTCCAGCCTCCTTTCTACATGCCAAGCATGTTCCCACCTCAGGACCTTGGCACATGCTGTATCCCTACCTGGGATGCTCTTGCCCAGTATATACATCAACATCACTCATTCCAGACTCCTGTTCTCTACTCAAACATCATCTTAATGAGAAAATTCCTAGAAAACATGATTTAAAATTTCAACCCCTGGGCTTCCCTGGTGGCACGGTGGTTTAGAATCCACCTGCCAATGCAGGAGACACGGGTTCAAGCCCTGGTCTGGGAAGATCTCACATGCCACGGAGCAACTAAGCCCGTGCACCACAACTACTGAGCCTGCACTCTAGAGCCTGCAAAGCCACAACTACTGAGCCCGTGTGCCACAACTACTGAAGCCTGCATGCCTAGAGCCCGTGCTCCACCACAAGAGAAGCCACTGCAATGAGAAGCCCACGCACCGCAATGAAGAGTAGCCCCCACTCGCCGCAACTACAGAAAGCCTGCGAGCAGCAACAAAGACCCAACGCAGCCAAAAATAAATTAATTAATTAATTTAAAAAAAAATTTAAACCCCTGCCCCACAAAAACACATACCCTCATATCTCTTTATCTGGTTTTATTTTTCTTCATAGCACTCAATACCATGACATACCATACATGCTTTTGTCTGTCCGTCTCTTTGTCTGCTAAAACCTACTGTATCTCCAGTATTTAGAACAGTGCCTGCACATAACAAGAACTGAATAAATACAGTGGATAGATGCATGGATGGATGGATGAATTTGAACAAATGAACGAATAAATGGAAGCAAAAAGACAAACAGAAATGTAGTAACTTGTTTTATGAAAAAGTATGTAGTAAATGGTAGGGCAGAGACTCAACCTAGGTCTGCCTGACTCTGAAGCCCAGGATCTTTACTTCTATGCTATAATTCCACTTACTAATTTGGAGACACTGGAGGAATTACTTGTTGGGTGGAAGTGTATTTTGTATAATGACAAGATATCACATACATCTCGAAATCCATTTTTTAGTTCCTGTCCATTTTCATGCAACTACCAAATTACATGGAAAAGCATAACAACTGACAGCCTCCAAAATGACTGAACTTCATTTATTTTATATTGCTCAGCTATTTTAACATTATGCTAATTAAATGAATCTGACTCCCTCTCTAAAGACAAGAACACCAAACCAGCTGCAAACTCCAAATCTCTCTGCACCCATAATGTATACTAGTGAGAACATGCCAAAGGAAATGGGCCTTTATACCTGGTGGGCATACAGTAGGTTCTGCTCTTGCAAGAGCCATTCTGGGGCAGAAGCAAATAGGGATCTAAGTACAATACCCCTCTCCTTCTGACCAAGACTCAGAGGACAATTATAATAACTTTTAACTTTCCAGACTAGGCTACAAGGACAAGAAATAATGGGCTAAGTGGTAAGTCACTCGTTTTATTAACATCAGTTTCTCCACACTTACTACAAATGTTCAAGTATTGATTAAACTTATTCAAAACACCTTACGCTTTGTGGTTCTTAATTTCCTGTCTTCTCTACTTCAGATGCTAAGTCATGTTCTGCCTCCTACTGCATACTCCCTACGAAGACTTGCCCAGCTCTCTGAAGAAGAGGTACCATGGAGTTTCAATTATTTGGGGAGATGACTAAGCACAGAGATCAGGTAAGCCCAGGTAAGCCAGCCCCTTCATTTTACAAGTGAGGCATTTCAAGCCCAGAAATGATAGTTCCTGTTGAAACCACATATAACTTGTTAGTGGCAAAGCCTAGGTTAGTATCCATGTTTCCAAGATTCCTTCCAGAATAAAACTCTTTCTACTCTAATACTAAAGATAAAAAACACGTATTTTTCTGGTTTACTTAACTCTAAGTTTTCAGAATAGAGGAATGTGTCTAATTGAATCTTGTAACCTCAGAACTTAGATCAGTGCCCAACACACAGTAGCTATTAGTATGTATTTACTGAATGATCAATTGTTTAAATGGGAGTTACTTTATTAAAAAGTATTTCTGGCGAATCCCCTGGAGGTCCAGTGGTTAAGGACTGGGTGCTTTCACTGCTGGGGCCGGGGTTCAATCCCTGGTCGGGGAAATAAGATCCCGCAAGCCACGCAGTGCAGCCAAAAAAAGAAAAAAAAAGTACTTCTGATCTTTATTAATTAAATATTTAAAGGCAGTTAGAAAACGCCTAACTTTATCTACAATAAATAACCAAGAAATTCCTCTAGTTTAAAACTAAATTGATCCTGGGACTTCCCTGGTGGTCCAGTAGTTAAGAATCCGCCTTCCAATGTAGGAGACACAGGATCCATCCCTGGCTGGGGAACTAAGACCCCACATGCCGTGAGGCAACTAAGCCCACACGCTCTAGAGCCCGTGCCGCAACTAAGACCCGACGCAGCCAAATAAATAAAGATTAAGAGTTAAAAAAAAAAAAATTCAATCAATAATAAAAAAAAAACTAAATTGACCCAAAAATTCCTCCAGTTTCAAATAAAAATCATTTTCACAGGATATCCTTCATTCTCAGCAAACTCTATTCATTAGAGGCACACATTCCTGGAAGAAGCTACCTGCCTCAGGCCTTAATTCATTTCACCTAACCTTAAGCAAAGGCAAAACTCAGAGAACTTCCAAATAAAGGGAACCAAAAGAAAAAAAAAAAAATGACAGAAATAATAGGAAAGTGACCAAGTACAAATATTTGCTGAATGTGATGCTGAAAAGCCACTCTCCTTCAGTTATGTATACCTACTCAGTGTATCATTCCATTAAGAGTCCTGGTAGTGCCCTTGCCCAATTTTTAGAAGACTCAGGACACTTGAGAACCTAGAATTGAGATCCACTGCTAGAAATTAATTTAAAGACAGAAATGTGACTCTTAAATAATGAAATATATCCAAATTTAACCTAATATATTTACAAGAATTCTGAAACTAACACATCTTAGACTAAAACTAAAAAATGAAGCACTATCACATATATTAAGTGATCTTTCTAATACCTATATATATATGAAAAAAAAAACAGGTATCATGGTTTATCATTTTATAGATAAGGCAACTGAGGAGATGAAGCAATTCCTCTACATTACAAAGCTAATTAAGTGACATAGCCAAGACTGAACCCTAGTAGTTTGCTGACTCATAACTCCAGTCTCTTTATATCAAAGCACAGTGAGTTTTCATAAAGCAGCCAAAAGGATTTTACAAGAATCCCAGAGGACAATTTAATCATTGGAGCATTTTTACAAAACAAAATCCCAGGATGACAGTAACAGAAACACCATGTGTTTCACACATTTTTAAATGCATATGATACATACATAAAGTATACTTAATAAATAAATAGGAATACTGTCGTGTCTTCTCTATAGTCATGTCTCATACATGTCTGTGAGAGATTTTTCAAAGCCATCATTTTAACACAGCCCTATTTCTTTCGTGTTTCCCAAATCTTGCTCCTTGGCAAAATCACAGTGGCTGTGCTCGCAGGTGCAAAAGTACAGGCTCCCAGGCCCCGACATGGAGATTTTAGTTTAAACAAGCTCAGAATCTGCATTTTAACTGCTTCTATTATTTAAATGTTTGTTTTTAATCTGAAAAATAAGCATTCTAGATGATTCTGGTTAGCCAAATATGCAGTACTACCCCAACAAAAGTCTTAGACAAAAAGCAAGCCAAGAAAACCTATGAAATTTAAATCCAGAGACAAAGATTATTAACGAATTTCCCCAGCCCTGAAGCCAGAAGAGAACAAACAGGTAAACGACAGCCCTATTCCAACCGTAAACCCAAACGTAGCTTTTGTTTGCCCCAACTTGTTGACCTCTCCCTAGTACCATGCTATGGGACAGATGTAGATGCTAAGAGTTTCAATTTTAACATTCTAAAAAAGCTTGATTCTACTAAAACTCGGTAAAGCCCAAAATACAAGCATAAGACTGTGATGGATATTTAAGTGGCAGCTTTCCCCCAGACCCTAGGCAAAAATTGACACAGAGAAGAGGATTTGGGGTGGGGAGTGATGAGGGAGAGGGGAGGAGCTGACCTAGTGAGAGAAGTAGGCTGGCCCACTGGTTTCACTGGCCCAGACAGGAGTCCACAGAAAAAAACACTCATGAATGAGAGTCCTCTGAGTGATACTGAGAACAGTCCCCAGGAGGGATTCCTAAGCAGGATATCATAATCATAATCATAATCATCATCTACTTACAAGCTGCCTCTTCTTGGAAGGCTCAACTCCTTCTGAAAAGCAAAACACAAACATAAGTTAGAGAGAAATAAGGACCCATCTGAGTCCTACAGGTCTGTACTAAATGTCCTAGAAGATTTATAGCATCATCTTAATAATGGCAAAAACTCAATATTTCTAAATAATAACCTTTTTCTTTGTCTCTCAAATTTTAGTGAAATAATAAGCAGTCTGGTTAACTATCTATCATCTCCTCATTCTTCCTTCCCAAAAGGAATGTCTCACGAAATACTTGCAGCACTTTCACCCCTAGATGGAACCAACTGGCCAGTGAAGATTCCAGGTATTCACTGGGCCAGCCATCAACAGCTGATGAATTGTAAAGGACTCATATCATTAGAGTCAGTGATATGAAAGGAATGAAATGGAATATTTTCTTTAATTATAAAATATTTTTGACAAACAAATAAGTACAGAAAATAATATCACAAAGAGATGACTATCACACCACTGGCATGAGAAATAACCCTTGCAATAGCAGTTGGGCCTCTGTGACTTGCTTTCTAAATTTATCAAGTCCCACCTCCCACTAGTCTCCACTTAACAACTATTCTTAATTTTTTGTTTATCTTTTCCATAAGGGTCTTTATTTTTTATTACATATATCCATAAATTATTAGTATTGTTTTACACATTTTTAAATTATATACTTAAAACACTGTATATATTAATCTGCTGACATCAATCTACATTATAATTAGGAGATTCACCCATGTGAATATATTTCACTTTAGTTCATATATCTATAGTACAGTAGTCCAGTCTATAGATTTTTATAGTATTTATTTATCCATTCTCCAGTAAATGGAAATTTAATTTTCTTTCCATGTTTTTCTTCTCCATCAAAACAATGCTCCTTCAATAACAAAAAAACAAACAACCCAATCCAAAAATGGGCAGAAGACCTAAATAGACATTTCTCCAAAGAAGATATACAGATTGCCAACAAACACATGAAAGAATGCTCAACATCATTAATCATTAGAGAAATGCAAATCAAAACTACAATGAGATATCATCTCACACCGGTCAGAACGGCCATCATCAAAAAATCTAGAAACAATAAATGCTGGAGAGGGTGTGGAGAAAAGGGAACACTCTTGCACTGTTGGTGGGAATGTAAATTGATACAGCCACTATGGAGAACAGTATGGAGGTTCCTCAAAAAACTACAGATAGAACTACCATACGACCCAGCAATCCCACTACTGGGCATATACCCTGAGAAAACCATAATTCAAAAAGAGTCATGTACGAAAATGTTCATTGCAGCTCTATTTACAATAGCCAGGACATGGAAGCAACCTAAGTGTCCATCATCAGATGAATGGATAAAGAAGATGTGGCACATATATACAATGGAGTATTACTCAGCCATAAAAAGAAACGAAATTGAGTTATTTGTAGTGAGGTGGATGGACCTAGAGTCTGTCATACAGAGTGAAGTAGGTCGGAAAGAGAAAAACAAATACCGTATGCTAACACATATATATGGAATCTAAGAAAAAAAAAAAAAAGAAAAGGTCATGAAGAACCTAGGGGTAAGACGGGAATAAAGACACAGACCTACTAGAGAATGGACTTGAGGATATGGGGAGGGGGAAGGGTAAGCTGTGACAAAGTGAGAGAGTGGCATGGACATATATACACTACCAAACGTAAAATAGATAGCTAGTGGGAAGCAGCCGCATAGCACAGGGAGATCAGCTCGGTGGTTTGTGACCACCTAGAGGGGTGGGATAGGGAGGGTGGGAGGGAGGGAGATGCAAGAGGGAAGAGATATGGGAACACATGTATATGTATAGCTGATTCACTTTGTTATAAAGCAGAAACTAACACACCATTGTAAAGCAATTATACTCCAATAAAGATGTTAAAAAAATAAAAATTAAAAACAATAAATAAATAAAAATGGGGGAAAAAAACAAAAAAAAACAATGCTCCTATAAACATGCTGTACTTGCTTCCTCATGCACATGTATACAAAGTTTCTTGGAAGTATACACTTAGATGCGGCATGAACTGAGTCAGAAACTGCATCAGAAATTGCTCCCAGAATGACTGTACCAATTTACCTTCCCCCTCCAACACTTCCTAAGAGTTCTCCTTTCCAGACCTGTCTCCCAAACTCCTGACACTTATAATCAATTGCCTTCTCAACATCTCAAATCCAAAGTGTCCAAAACTGAATGTGTTCTCTCCACCAAAACGGACTCCAACCATAGCCTTTCCCCATCTCAGATGATGGTAATTCTATTCTTCCTGTTTTTCAGACCAAAACCCTGGACATCTGGACTCTTGTTTTTAACACACCCCACATCCCATCCAACAGGAATTCTTAATGGCTTTAAATTTAAAATACAGCCAGAATACACCATTTTTCACTATCTCCAAAGACTTACATGTTTACAATCTCTTAACCAAAAACCTTGGATTTAGTCATGTTTTAGAAATCAGAATTGGGGGTGGGTAATTAAAGTAATAGCATATATATATATATATATATATACACATATATATATGTATATATATGTATATATATGTATGTATATATGTATACACACACACACACACACACACATATACCTATATATATAATATATAACACCCTCAACAAAGACTAGGTCACCAACAAAATACACCAAAAACATTAAGATTTCTCCAGTAAAATGTATGACAGCCACAATAAATGTGATAAAAACTCTAAAGAGTCTCAGTTCAGTTTTGTCACCAGAAGAGTTCAAATTAGGTCAGGTTTCACTGCTAAATGAGTTACAGAATCTCTTGGGTTTTGCTATTACGATCTAAGCCACCATGGTACCTCCCCAGCCTCACAACTGTCTCCAACTGGTATCCCATTCCTTCTTCTAGCCTTAACCCACATGGTCTGTTCTTAACAGAGTGATCCTTTTAAAGGTCAGTAAGATCACAACACTCCTACTCAAAATCCTGGAATGGCTCCCCATTTCATTCAAGAATAAAAGTCAAGACCTAGATGGGTGAACCCACCACCCTTCCCCAGTATCTCTCTGACCTCCCCTCTCCCGTGCACACTTGCACATTTTGATCCAGCCACACTGGACTTTACCGTTTGTCAGACACATTCGGTATTCTTCTGCCTTAAAGCCTTGTGCTAATCTGTGCACTCTGCCTAGAATGCTCCTCTTCCCCAAATACTTCCTTGGCTAACCCCTACAGCTTTCAAATCTCTTGGCTCAATGTTCACCTGAGTTCTTAATGAAGCCTACTACCCTGATAGCTCTATATAACATTACAACGTATTTTCCACCCCATCACACTCTTACTCCACTCTGCTTTTATAACCAATACACTTTCAATACACTTACCACTTCTAACATACTACGTAATTTACTTGTTTATAATGTTTATTGTTCGTTTTCTGTCTTTCCCCACTAAAATCTAAGCTCCATGAGTGCTGGGATCTTAGTCTGTTTTATTTAGTAAGGTACCTCAACGACTTAGAACAGTGACTGGCAAGTAGTAGATGCTCAAAAATTTGTTGAACAAATGACTTCACATACTCGCCAATACCTGGCATTTGTTAGACTGTTTAATTTTTGTCAATCTAAGGGCTGTGATCATATCACAGTATGGGTTTAATTGCCATTTCCCATAATTACTAGTGAAGCTAAACAGTGTTTTATATGTTTATTGGCCATTAGGGTTTCCTCAACTGTGAATTGCCTATTTACAATCGTCCCTTGGTATCAGCGGAGGATTGGTTTCAGAAGTCCTGGCAGATACCAGTACCTGCAGATGTTCAAGTCCCTTAGATAAAACAGAGCCATACAGTACAGTTGGCCCTCCATATATGCGGCTGGGGAGTCCGCCAAGATGCAGGGTCAAGTGTATATCCCTGGCCTATTTTTCTATCAGGTTTTCTAACATTTTTCTTATTGAGTTATAGACATTTACCTAATATATTCTGGATACTAATTATTTGTGGATTATATTCACTGAAAATGTTCTCTCAGTCTTTTTATTTTTTTTAATGGTGTCACCAAAGAATTTAATTTTTATATCATCAAATCTATTATTCTCTTTTATATTATCTATTTTTACATATAAGAAATACATCCCTAAGACTCCACGCTCCCAATGCAGAGAACCCGGGTTCGATCCCTGGTTGGGGAACTAGATCCCACACACATGCCGCAACTAAGAGCTCGCATGCCTCAACTAAGACCCAGAGCAGCCTAAATAAATAAATAAATATTAAGAAATAGATCCCTGACACACAGAGACATGAATACATTTACTTATATTTTCTTCTAAAAGATTATAGGTTTACTTTTCACACTAAGTTTGTGAATATACCTGGAACTTATTTTTGCATATGGTGGGAGATAGGAATCCCATTATATTTTTTTCTATAGGAGTGATCAATTATCCCAAGCCATTTATTAAGTGATATGCAATGTCAGCTCTGTCATATATTAAGTTTCCATGTACACAGGGGTGTCTTTCTTGACTATATTCTATTCCACTGTGCTGTCAGCCCCTGTGCCTATACCACGCTGTTTAATTGGTATAGCTTGACAATAAATCTTGATATTTGTAAGGCAAGTCCACTCACATTGTTTTTAGTCCTCAAAATTATGGGAGTTATTCTTGGGACTCTGCTCTTCCATATAAATTTTAGGATCAAGTTGTAGATTAAAACTTGACACTGCACTCAATCTAGAGGATAACTGACACATTTATAATACAGACAACTGCTATATAAGAACATGGCAAATCTCTCCATTTATTTAGGTCTTCTTTAATATGTTTTAATAAAGTTTGATACATTTTCACATAAAGATTATACAAATCTTCTGTTATATTTATTTCTAGATAGCTTACATTTTCTTGTTGCCATTATAGCGTATTTTTTAACTAAATCAAGAGTTGTGGGCTTCCCTGGTGGCGCAGTGGTTGAGAGTCTGCCTGCCGGTGTGGGGGACATGGGTTCAAGCCCTGGTCTGGGAGGATCCCACATGCCGCGGAGCAACTGGGCCCGTGAGCCACAACTACTGAGCCTGAGCGTCTGGAGCCTCTGCTCCACAACAAGAGAGGCCGCGATAGTGAGAGGCCCGCGCACCGCGATGAAGAGTGGCCCCCACTCGCCGCAACTGGAGAAAGCCCTCACGCAGAAACGAAGACCCAACACAGCCAAAAATAAAAATAATAAATAAATAATAAATTAAAAAATTTAAAAAAAAAGAGTTGTATTTCATTACACCAGTAACACCATTTTCTTCCCAATATGAAAATTTTCAAACACAGGAAACAGAAAAGTTAAAAGATTTGTACAGCGAACAGCCATATACACACCCACAACCCAGACTGTGCAACTGTTAACATTTTGTGATATTTTCTTTGTCACATATTTAGCCATCTATCCACCCATGTGGTTTTTAAAAAATATTTATTTATTTATTTATTTATTTTGGCTGTGCTGGGTCTTAGTTGCAGCATGTGGGATATTCGCTGCAGCACGCGGACTCTTAGTTGCGGCATGCAGACTTCTTAGTTGCGGCATGCGAACTCTTAGTTGCAGCATGCATGCGGGATCTAGTTCCCCGACCAGGGATCAAACCCAGGCCCTCTGCATTGGGAGCGAGGAGTCTTTTTTTTTTTTTTTTTTTTTTGGCTGTGTTGGGTCTTCACTGCTGCACATGGGCTTTCTCTAGTTGCAGCGAGTGGGGTCTACTCTTCGTTGCGGTGTGTGGGCTTCTCATTGCAATGGCTTTTCTTGCTGAGGAGCATGGGCTCTAGGGTGTGCGGGCTTCCGTAGTTGTGGTGCACAGGCTTCAGTAGTTGTGGCTCACGGGCTCTAGAGCACAGGCTCAGTAGTTGTGGCACATAGGCTTAGTTGTTCCGCAGCATGTGGGATCTTCCCAGACCAGGGCTCGAACCCGTGTCCCCTGCAGTGGCAGGCGGATTCTTAACCACTGCACCACCAGGGAAGCCTGGGAGTGTGGATTCTTACCCACTGGACCACCAGGGAAGTCCCTGTTTTTTTTTTGTTGTTGTTATTTTGTTTTTGGTTTTTTTTTAATGCATCTCAAAGTAGACTGTGGACATCAGTACACACTTCAGTATGTATATCATTAAGTAGAATTCAGTATTTGTTTACAACTTTTTCATGTTGGGTTTTTTTTTTAAGGTAAACTTATAAACGCTGAACTGCACAAACCTTAGGTGTACCAATGAATAAGTATGATAAATGTATATGCTCAGATAACCTAAATCCCTATCAAAATACAGAATATTTCCATCAATTCAGAAAGTTTCATCATGTCCTTTCTTGGTAAATCCCCAACAAACCACTATTCCCTCGCCCCAAGCAAATACTATTCCCATATTTTCACCATAGATTTTTTTTCACCAGAGCTTCATATCAATGGAATCATAAAGTATGAACCTCTTTATATAACCCCTTCTTTCACTCAGTATAGTGTTTCAGAAATTCATCCATGTGGTTGTATATAACAGTAGCAATATCCAATCATATTAATATACCACAGTTTATTTATCCTTTCTCCTACTAATGGACATTTGAGTTATATCCAGTTTTGAGCTATTAGCATTCCTGTACAAGTCTTTTTAATAGGCCTATGTCTCATTTGTCTTGAGTAAATAAGAGTGTAATTGCTGGGTTATAGGATAGATGTATGTTTAGTTTTATAAGAAACTACCAGATCTTTTTCTGAAGTGATTATACCATGTTACATTTCCATTAACAATGTATGAGAGTTTCAATTGCTCCACATTCTAGCTAATATAGGTTACCCTCGTTAATAATATAAGAATTGGTCTACATTCATGCCAAGATATGATATCAGTATTTTAAATTTCAGCCATTCTTGTGAGTGTGTAGCGGTATCTCACTGTGGATTTGCATTTTCCTGATGAATAATGATGTTGAGCATCTTGTCATGTGCTTATTAGCCATCAGTACATATTCTTGTATGAATTACCTTAAAATATTTTGCCCCTTTTATAACTGGACTATTTATCTTTTTATTATTGAGTTGTAAGCGTTCTTCATATATTCTAGATGCAAGTCCTTTATTAGATATTTTGATGAGTATTTTCTCCCAGCCTGTGGCTTGCCTAGTGAAGTTATAAGTGGTGTCTTCTTTTTTTTTTTTTTGCAATGCCACATGGTTTGTGGGATCTTGGTTCCCCGACCAGGGAACAAACCCGTGCCCCCTGCAGTGGAAGCGTGGAGTCCTAACCACTGGATCACAAGGGAATTCCCATAAGTGGTGTCTTTTTTTTTTTTTTTTTTGAAAAAGACAGATTTTTCTTGTCCTCATGGAGCTTACAGTCTAACGGGAAGAAAGACAATAACTGAGTCATCACACACATAACTAAAGTAGTTACAAGTTGGGATCAGTGCTCAAGCAGAGAATAACAGGGGCGAGAGAAGTTGACTTCATTTTTATCAAAATGACACAAGCATCTGGTTAAAAAAAACCACACAAACACTATAGAACAACTTCGAATATAACAAACAGAATCCTTTCATCCTCTCTCCTCAACCTTCAGTTCCACGAGGCTACTTTTACCCTTCTTCTTTTAATTCTTCTGCTGATTGACCTCTGTTTCTCTAGATAATATGCTTCTGTCCTCTTTTCTTTTTTTTTTTTAATTTTAGAATTTTATTTATTTTTTTACACTGCAGGTTCTTATTAGTTATCCATTTTACTTTTTTTTTTTTTAAACTTTGGGTTTATTTTATTTATTTATTTATTTATTTATTTATGGCTGTGTTGGGTCCTCGCTTCCGTGCGAGGGCTTTCTCCAGTTGCAGCAAGCGGGGGCCACTCCTCATCGCGGTGCGCGGGCCTCTCACCACCGCGGCCTCTCCTGCTGCGGAGCACAGGCTCCAGACGCGCAGGCTCAGTAGTTGTGGCTCACGGGCCCAGTTGCTCCGCGGCATGTGGGATCCTCCCAGACCAGGGCTCGAACCCGTGTCCCCTGCATCGGCAGGCAGACTCCCAACCACTGTGCCACCAGGGAAGCCCCAGTTATCCATTTTATACATATTAGTGTATATATGTCAATCCCAATCTCCCAATTCATTACACCACCACCATCCCCCGCCATAAGTGGCATCTTTTGATGAACAAAAGTTTTTACTTTAACGAAGGTCAAGTTGTCAGTATTTTTTTAATGGTTAATGCTTTTAGTATCTTGTCTAAGAAAACTTTGCCCATGCCAGGGACACAAAAATATTTTCCTACATTTTATTTCCATATGCTTTATGGTTTTAGCCTTTATGTTTAGGTCCACATATGTTTATGATCCACCTCTGAATTAATTTTGGGGTAATATGTGAGATGGGGTTAAGGCTCAATTTTTTTCCATATGCTATCCACTTATTCCAGCACCACGTATTAAAAACACTATCTTTTTCTCAACAGATTGCTTTGCCACTTTTGTTGAAAATCAAATTATAATAGAATGGGCTATTTCTGGCTCTCTACTGCACTCTACTGATCTATTTTTCTAGCCTATGCCAGCACCACACTTCCTTGATCATGTAGCTTTATATCAAGTATTGAAGTCAGATCATGGGGTTCTTTAACTTTGTTCTTTTTCAATATTGCTTTGGATATTCTAGATTCTTTGCATTTCCATATAAATTTTAGAAACAGATTATTCACTTTTACCCAAAAAAGGCCTGCTGGGATTACAGACCAATTTGAAAAGCAGTGACAGCCTAATATTGAGTCTTTATATCCATGAACACAGTATTTCTCCACTAACTTAGACCTGCTTTAATTACTCTAAGCAATGTTTTACAGTTCTCAGCAAAAAGATCTTGTACTTCTATTGCTAAGTTTATCTCTAAGAAGGTTTTTTTAAATTGAAGTATAGTTGTTGTATAATATTATATAAAGTTGTATATATATCATATTGTATAAAGTTAAGATGATTTTTGAAGCTATTGTAAATAAAATCTTTATTTCACTTACCAATTGCTTGCTTCTGGTATGGGAAAGCAATCAATTTTTTACATATTAACTGTATATATTACAACTTAAATTCATTATTATAGTTGTAATGACTGTTTTGTACATTCCCTAGGATTTTTCTATATAAACAAGCATGTTCTCTATAAATAGTTTTACTTCTTTCCACTTTCTAGGATTGTCTGTGGTACACATCCTTGCCTTGTTTCTCATTTGACTGCAGAGGGAAAGAGTTCAACATTTTACTACTAAATATGATGTTAGCTGTAGATTTTTCATAGGCCACTTTGATCAAATTGATAAAGTTCCTTTCTATTCCTAATTTGTTTAGAGTTTTTATCAGTAATGAGTATTGATTTTGCCAAGTACTTTCTCTGCATATGCTGAAATAATCATATGGTTTTTCTCCTCTATTCTGTTAATGTGGTGAATTACAGTGATTGATTTTCTAGTATTAGACTAATCTCGCATTTCTGGGTTAAACCCAACTTTGTCAAATACACCATTAGATTATCTTTGCTAATATTTTATTAATGATTTTTACACCTATGTTCAGAAGGCATAATGGTCTCCAGTTTTCTTTTATTATAATGCCTTTGTCAGATTCTGGTATAACAATTATGCCAGCCTCCTAAAACTGGCTGTGAAGTGTTCCTGCCTCCTCTATTTTCTGAAAGAGTTTGTGTAAGATTGGTGTTATTTCACTAATAAAACCATCTGGGGTCTGGAGGCTTTTATTTAGGATTTTTTGCCTGTATGTTAATAAATAAGATTGGCCCTATGTACTTTTTCTTCTCAGATTGTCCTTGTCAGTTTTGGCTTCACGGTTATACTATCTTCATAAAATGTGCTAGGAAAGTGTGTCCTCTTCTTCTATTTTCTGAAACAACCTATGTAAAACTGGGAATATCATTCTTTGAAACTACATGACAGTTCTGGCTTCTTGAATAGCTTAAATAGGTAACATGAGGTGGATTTATATTTGGGGGCAATAACAATAAACAAAAATTCTATAAAATGCATCTCTGAATCCTCTTTAAACAAGGAAATGCATCCATGGAAATCCATCCCTTCTGCATTCCTTACCCACTTCTTGCACCTACACAAAAGCCTACATTTGCAAGATGGATGCCCAGGGATCCAGATCAGTACATTCTGTGCCAAGCTTTCCAGTACCATACAGACAGGCCTAAGGTAAAGTGGAAGAAGAACTGGTCTCCAATCAGATAAAGGTAGTCCAAGGAACAATGATTTCCCAGTTCTCTCTTTCCCAGATTATATTCATAGCAGGCTGAGGAAGAAAGCTGCATAATCAGGAAATTTGGCTGAGGTAAGAAGAGCATTCATTTAGGCAAATAACCATAAATTCTCTGACTCGTCACTTACTCTTAGAAAGTAGGATGGTAATATCTGACAATACATTACAACATCAGGTGAAGCCTGTCCCATCCAACCTTCTCTGACCTACTAGTTATCTCTGGACTCTCCGTAATCTCCACGATGTTCTGATTAGCATTCTGAACACATTCAAGTCTATCCCACCGTGAGATAAGAAAAAAATTTCCCTTAATTACTACATACCCCTCTTCAACCACTGCCTTATCAATTCTTTTTTCCCTTCACAGTCACACTTCTTGAATGAGTTATCTACATTCACTGTCTCCAGTGTCTCCCCTTCTATTTTCTTCAACACACTGCAGATATCCCAAGACCTTACCACCCCATTTAAGCCATTCTTGCCAGGTTACCAATGGTCTCTATGTAAAGAACCTTCGCTGCATTTTTAGTCTACCTTTTCTTTTTTGGGCTTGACTGCTCAGCAGCATCTGACAGTATCATTCATTCTTCTGTTTCGAATGACTTTTCTATCCACGAAATCACACTCCCCTGTTTTACCTCTTATCACTACTTAAACAACTTCCTTCATCTCAGATGCTCAAATGTTGATTGTCCTTAAAGCTCTCCCTGGAAACTCCTCTCTACACACATTTTACAGATCATGTCAATATTTGTATCTTCATCCCAGATCTCTCTCCAACTATACAGTTGTATACAGTTTTATATACAACTACCTTGTCCTTAATACGTCTGAAAACTCAACTTATCTTTCTATGCAAACTTGCTCCTTCTCTGTTTTCCGTTTCAGTGATGGTACCACCAAACTCAGAGTCATTCTTTTTTTTTTTTTTAATTTTTTTTTTTTTTAACTTTTTGGGTTTTATTTTTTTATTTATTTATGGCTGTGTTGGGTCTTCGTTTCTGTGCGAGGGCTTTCTCTAGTTGTGGCAAGTGGGGGCCACTCTTCATCGCAGTGCGCGGGCCTCTCATTATCGCGACCTCTCTTGTTGCAGAGCACAGGCTCCAGACGCGCAGGCTCAGTAGTTGTGGCTCACGGGCCTAGTTGCTCCGCGGCATGTGGGATCTTCCCAGACCGGGGCTTGAACCCGTGTCCCCTGCATTGGCAGGCAGATTCTCAACCACTGCACCACCAGGGAAGCCCTCAGAGTCATTCTTGATTCTTCACTTTCTCTCACACTACACATCCAATTATTCATCAAGCCTTGCCAGTTTTACCTCCAAAATATCTACCTTTAGTCAATTTCACTTTACTTCCACTGCTATGTCTCCTAGTCCAAGCCAGCATCATCCTGTAACATTCTCCTAACCGACCTCACTTTAGTTTTGTTCCCCTTGATTCTTAATGTTATATCAATGTAAATATCATGTAATAAGTATCTATTTTCTAAGTGGTAATATATGAGTTTAACAAAACAAATAATGCAGTCAAAAAGATCTTTTTAAAATGCAGAACTGACTGGGTGATTTCTCTTCTTAAAAACCCTTAATAACCCTTAACGGATAAAGTCTAAAATCCTTCCTGTAGCCTATAGGGCACTGCCTAGCTGCTACTGCCTTCCTCTCTAGCATCATTTGCACAATTCTCCAGGCTTGTTGGAGTTTTGATCTTTTAGACACACCATACTCTCTCTCTCACCCTCAGGGTTTCACAGCTATTGTTCTCTCTGCCTTTTCCTTTGCTCTTTTTATACATTCTTGGACCTTAGCTTAAACCTCATTTCCTCTGAGATTTCCCTATACACAGTTTCCCCAGCCTACCTCTATTTAATTCCAACACTTAACTATAATTAGTTGCTTAATTGTCTGTTTTCTGAGACTGACTATTAGCTGGAGGAGGAGAGATCATTCTTGCTCACAATGGCATTACTAGCACCCAGCACAATACCTGGCCTAGTAAGTACCAAATGAATGTTTGATGAATAAATCAGTGAATCAGTAATGTAAGTAAATGGTACTTACTATTATCACTATCATCATTATAAGGCTCACATAGGGTCTTACTCATTTGGAGTTATATTGATGAAAACTGTCAATTGCAATTAGGTCAGCAAAAGAGGCTTTACTAGAGAAAGGATATACTCTGCTATCACTTACATTATTTACTGACAGTCTTCAGGATGGTAGCTATTCCACTGTTCGTTTTCGTTTTGTTTTGTTTTTTTAAAGCTTTCAGGAGAGGGAAACAAACAAACAAAACAAAACAAAACCATTACCTACCAAGAAAACCCACTTTTATACCATTTACTAAGTGGCCTTAAAAGGACCATTATTCCCAAATACAAGCTTTTCCTCCGCTCTGGCAGCAAGCATTCTGCTGGGATGCACAAAAACCTCCCTTTCCTGTGTAGCAAATGTACCATTACAACTGCTCTGGGCATTATGATGTTTTAGCTCCACTTATTCACACTTGAGTGTGAGTGTATCTTGAGGTCAGGGACCAAGGGGAAATCAGTGTATATGTAGCTATGGTGCGCCTCTGAAACTCTAATGTATTTCACTCCTCTTGTTCCATTAAATTCAGATGTCCTCACCCTGAGAACAGGTTCCAATGACAAAATATTTACATTATACAATCATATTAAGAAACATGGAAAAGAGCACAAAATTTTAAGTTAAGAAAACTAGGTTCATGTTATGGCTCAATAACATATAACTTCTGTGGCCTGGGATTTCACCTACCTCTAAAGCTCAGACATAGTGTTTATAAAGGTCAAATAAAACAATGCATACAAAAGTATTTTATTCTATAAATTGTGACACAGATGATATGTGTTGTTCTCATATGAGTCTGAAGAACAGTAAAAAGAGGTTGATGATCCTAACAGGATATTTCTACATGGCATAAAGAACTCAGGGCTCAGAGTCAAAAAAATATTTAAACACAGTTCTACTGTTTATTTTGCTCATAAATCCTGGTCAGTCATTAAGCCTTTCTAAATCTAATTTTTCTTATCTGCACACTGAGATAAAAATACCTATTTTACCTATCTCATAAAAGTTATTCCAAGGCTACAATAAGAAAACACATTTAGGGCTTCCCTCGTGGCGCAGTGGCTGAGAATCTGCCTGCCAATGCAGGGGACACGGGTTTGAGCCCTGGTCTGGGAAGATCCCACATGCCGTGGAGCAACTAGGCCCGTGAGCCACAACTACTGAGCCTGCGCGTCTGGAGCCTGTGCTCCGCAACAAGAGAGGCCACGATAATGAGAGGCCCGCGCACCGCGATGAAGAACGGCCCCCACTTGCCGCAACTGGAGAAAGCCCTCACACAGAAACGAAGACCCAACACAGCCATAAATAAATAAATAAATAAATAAAATATTTTAAAAAATACTTTAAAAAAAAATTATAAAAAAAAAAAAAGAAAACACATTTAAAAGCTTAAGGTTTTCATAAAAAAGATGCTCCATATCATATGCCATCAGAGAAATGCAAATCAAAATAATAACGAGACAGTACTACACACCTATAAGAATGGCCAAAATCTGGAACACTATAACACCAAATGCTGGTAAGGATATGGAGCAACAGGAACTCTTATTCACTGCTGCTGGGAATGCAAAATGGTACAGCCACTTTGGAAGACAGTTTGGCAACTCCTTACGAAACTAAACATACTCTTATTTTATGACCCAGCAATTGCACTAGGAGCTGAAAACTTATGTCCACACAAAAACTTGCACATAGATGTTTGTAGCAGCTTTATTTATAATTGCTAAAACTTGGAAACAATCAAGGTGTTCTTCAGTAGATAAACAGATAAATAAACTGTGGTATATCTAGACAATGGAATATTATTCAGCACTAAAAAGAAATGAGCTATTGAGCCATGAAAAGGCATGAAGGAAAATTAAATGCATATTACTAAATGAAAGAAACCAATCTGAAAAGGCTACATACTGTATGATTACAACTATATGATGTTCTAGAAAAGGTAAAACTATGGACACAGTAAAATGATCAGTGGTTGCCAGGGGTGGGGGCACGGGGAGATGAACAGGCAGACCACAGAGGATTTTTAGGGCAGTGAAAATACTGTGTATGATATTATAATTATGGATATATGTCATTATACATTTGTCCCAACCCACAGAATATATAACACCAAGAGTGAATCCTAAAGTAAACTAAGGCCTTTGGGTGATTATGATGTGTCAATGTAGGTTCATCCTTGGTTAAAAAAAAAAAAAAGTACCATTCTGGTGAATGATATTGATAATGGGGGAGGCTATGCATGTGTGGGGGCAAGGAGTATATGAGAAATATCTGACCTTCCTCTCAAATTTGCTGTAAACCTAAAATTGCTCTAAAAAAAAAATACGGTCTTTAACCACCCCCCCAAAAGAAGCTTAGGACTTGACAGTCTGGATTATCATTAATACTAATAAGTTGCATTTTTCTAATCTGACCCACCTCCAACAAGGTTTAAACGCTAATGGATGAATTGCTGACTCTGCTCCCAAAACTCAAGGATATATTGTTTAGAGTCTCTAAAATTTTCATTACTGTGTTGGATCCCTCAAGTTGACATATTTTGACACTGTCTGCCAAAAATGATATATCTCTCTTTTCTTGAACTATATTCTGAAGCTGCAAAGAAAGCTGTACATACTAAATTCTAGAGAAACAACCACTCACTCCCTTTCACTTGTCCACAAAACAAACTTCTAAAGGTATTACATACAAAATAAGATGGTGCTCTTCACATGAGGAATCACTATCTATATGCATTACTCATTATTCACAATGACTAAACCCATAAAATATTTCCAAAGAAAAGACAAAGGCCAAGTGTCTAAAGGCAACAACCACTACCCCCACAAGTAAATATGCAAGCCAAGAGTCACAAGGCTGGTGTATGTCCTTTATATCAATAGCCACCAGCATGGAGATGACTGTGGGTTAAAACTATCTCTGCCTGAGACAGCTCCCAAACTGAGTCTCCCTCACCACATTTTCTATTTGAATTCTCACTTATATTTATTTATTTATTCATTCATTCCTCTCCCACTGAGTAGCTGCACTCTTCCCAGAAAAGGAAATTAACAGCCTTTAAGAAACATAACTCAATCTTCCACTCCACTGGAAGTGGATAGAGGGTTGGGTTTTGGAGACAACTTCTCAACTAACGTATAAAAGCAAGGCAGGGGTTGGGAGGTGGGGGCATTCTCCACAACTGAAAGACTAGATATCTCTTTATAGAACTTGTAATTAAACCCATATAGTGTGCCTAACATAAATAACACTGTTTGGGGTGAGAGCAGGAGTGGAGAACAACACTCTAGGGGCCACTCAGAATCCACTGCTGATGAAACTACCATCCTATACTTCGGTGACCAACTGGATGAAAGAAGACAACAAATACTTTTTTACTCTTGTTGAAATACATTATAAATACAGAAACATGCACATAAGCATACAACTCAAATTTTCACAAACGGAACACACTAGTGTAACCAACAGCCAGATTTTTAAAAAATGAATTATTATCATCAATCCAGAAGCATCCTCATGTCCCCTCTTCCAGTCACTACCTACACTCCCCAGGAAAACCATCTTCTTGATTTCTAAACTTTATAGGTCAGTTTTGCTGTTTTGGCATTTTCTTTACACAGAATATAGAGTATATACTCTTCTTTGTCTAGCACTTGTGTTCAACATATGCCCAGTTCGAGTCCCAGAAGGCAAAAAGTAAATGCAGATGTTAACAATATCTGAAGAGATAATGGCTAAGAAATTCCCAAAACTGATAATAGAAATGAATACACAATATATAGGAAGCATAATGTACCCCAAGTAGGATTAATTTTTTAAAAATCTAGACCAGGTAAATGATAGTAATATTGAAAAACACCAGGGACTTCCCTGGTGGCACAGTAGTTAAAAGAGTTCACCTGCCAATGCAGGGGACACGGGTCCAAGCCCTGGTCTGGGAAGATCCCACATGCTGCGGAGCAACTAAGCCCGTGCGCCACAACTACTGAGCCTGCGTGCCACAGCTACTGAAGCCCGCGCACCTAGAGCCCGTGCTCCACAACAAGAGAAGCCAGTTTCTTTCTTCTCCACAACAAGAGAAGTTAGTTTCTTTCAGATTGGTTTCTTTCAGATTGTTCAGAGAAGAGAAGAACAAGTTGCGCACCGCAACAAAGAGTAGCCCCTGCTTGCTGCAACTAGAGAAAGCCCACGTGCAGCAATGAAGACCCAACGCAGCCAAAAATAAATAAATTAATTTTTTAAAAATGAAAGAAAAACACCAAAGACAAAAATAAATCTTAAGAGACAGAAAATAAGATCCATAACCTTCAGTGGAATGACAATTAGAGTATCAATATATTTCTCAATAGCAATAATGGAAACCAAAAGATAGCTGAATAATATGTGCAAGTGTGAGAGAAAATGACTATCAACACAAAACTGTGTACCTATACAAACCATCTTTCAAGGTCAAAAGTATTTAAAACAGACATTTAAATAAATATAAGTATTTACTACTAACGTAACTATACTAATGTCTAAATGACATACTTTAGAAGAAAAATGATCCCAGGAGGAAAGTCTAACACCCAAAAATGAATATTGACCAAGATAACTAGCAAAGATACATAAATCTCAGTTAAGTACTGACTGTATAAAATAACAATAGAAATATCCAACTTGTGGAATTTTTTAAAAAGAACTAAAATACTGGACACAAATAGCATGTACGTTTGGAGGGGGTGATGAGAAGGAAGGAGTCCTTGTGTTGTTCAGGAGGGGGTTAAAATCTGAATTTGTTCTAATTCACCAGTAGAGTTAGAAAAATCAAATAAGAACACAAGCCAAAAAACTCTATCAATATTTTTAAATGGCAAAGAAGAAAAGGAGCTGTAAGGCATGGAAATGCAGGACATGTTATGTAAGAAATAATATGGCAGAAACAGTTCATAACAAATGTAAACAGACAAATTCACCAGTTTGCCCAGGGGGTGGGGGGTGGGGGTAGTGGTAACTTACTGATTGCCATTTGCAACAGACACCCCAAAAGCAAAACTACATTGGAACGGTTGGGATAGTTGGTCTTAGAAAAACTAACAAAACAGATCTCAAATGATACAGAAAGGAAACACATCAAACTAGTAGACCAACTTATTAAAAGAAAAGCAAAGAATCAAGGGAACAGAGATCTTCAAGACATTAGAAAAAGAAAAGGAGGAAAGCTAAGAAAGACAGAGGTCTTTAATTGAGACATATATATTGCAAACTCAAATACTTTCAGAGGCCAGTAAGGTAATATAATACATTTCATCAAATCTGAAAAAACTACTAATTTCAAGGGATGTCATTATTTTAGGTATCAGAAAAAAAAAATTGTAAGCAAAACAAAATAACCACTGCCAGTTAAAGTATAACACACCATCAAAAGTAACATACTATAACTTCAGAGCTGTTAAAAAGTAAGAAGATGGGAGCCTTAGAAATGATAAAATAGAGTAAATGTATGAAGCAACAAAATATAAAATGAGAAAGGATTGGTGAGGCCTATATTGGTCAATTTTTCTTAAAATCTCCAAAAGTAGTTAAATAAAACACATCTACAGGAAGTGGTTCACAGTCCTCCAAATTGTGATCTTCACACAGGAGAATACAAGAATTTAATTCAGAGATGATAAGGGGTTGTAATTTTAGAATATCATAAGATTTCTATGTGAAACAACTCCACGTATAAAAATATGCACTGCTTAGGGAAAATATGCTGTTAAAAAAGAGCAAAGAGAACTCTAAAGATCTGAAGCTGCTTCGATTATCCTTTTCTGCAAAGATGCTGAAATTATCCATGATGACATTAGTTGTTACATGGGGATGATGACCAGAGGTTGATAGGTAAAGAAAGGAGAGAACAACATTCAAGAATGGGAAACTTCTGGAGAAGATAAATGAATATGGAAAAAATAATCCAAAAAAAAGTGTGGTTTGGCTGTAACATAGGAGTATACTATAGAGCACAGAGGAAAAAAAGGAAGTATACAGATAAATCACTCAATTTTTAAAGCCATCTAATTGACTGACATGAAGAAAATATTCATCAGCTTGGTGCTTTGTGACCACCTAGAGGGGTGGAATAGGGAGGGTGGGAGGGAGACGCAAGAGGGAGAGGATATGGGGATATATGTATACATATAGCTGATTCACTTTGTTATACAGCAGAAACTAACACTGTAAAGCAATGATACTCCAATAAAGATGTTAAAAAAAAAAAGAGAAGAAGAAAATATTCAGTGGTACTAAGAATTGAAGAGTACAAATTGCAATTTTTCTTATTTTATCAAACTTCCCACAAAAAGAATAACGGGGACTTCCCCAGCGGTCCAATGGTTCAGATTCTGCCTTCAAATGCAGGAGGCGCGGGTCCTATCCCTGGTCAGGGAACTAAGATCCCACATGCCTCGGGGTGTGGCTAAAAATTAAAAAACAAAAACAAACAAACAAACAAAAACGAAATTTAGAGCATCAGGAGGAAATCATTAGGTTACATGCTTATTCATATGTTGTTGTCTTTTTAAAAATGAAATAACTTTCAAAAAGAATGTTTGAAATCTAGCTGGTTCTTGAAGTTTGTTTTTAATAAATATTATACACACATTCCTTTTTGGTTTGTTTTTTTAATTTTCTGTTTTATTTATTTATTTTTGCATTTTGGCCGCGACGTGCAGCATGCGTGATCTAGTTCCCTGACCCTGCATTGGGAGCACAGAGTCTTAACCACTGGACCACCAGGGAAGTCCCCAAGATTCTGTTTTTAAGGACTAAAATCTAAACTGAATTGCATCTTGTACGGTGATCATAATTTATTAGGATAGTCATAATTTTCAAAATTAAAAAAAAAAATCCCAAGAAAGCTTTGTCAACAATACTTCCCAGTATGCACTATGCTGTCATATGTTCTCCAAAATAATGATTAAGTACCCCTGAATGATGGCACTTTTAAGCATTTTCACTTTTCAACATCAAAGGCAGAGAAGCGGAGAAGAAACATTGCACAGTTTTTGCCTGAAGGCAATAATTTTATCAGCAGAGCATATTCTCAGTTCAGAATCTGGGCTCTCTATACAATGAAGACCAATTACTTTGTCTGCCTTATAGGCAAATACTTACTTAATGTAGAAATGATGGCGCTAAGAGAATTGATAATAAGAGTTTGTTTATGGTGGTCAGGTGACCCTTCAAAGTTAAAATAATCTCCCATAAAGTTGACTGGGAAATAGGGCAAATATAAAAGCACCTTCTTCCATTCACAAAGGACTGCAGTCTCAAATATCTCACACTGCAGATGCTCCAAAAGTAGCAGTAGGATGAGAGCCAATTTTTACCATATGGAAGACCCAAACCTCAACTGCTCTTCAAGTAAAATGATGTCGTCAATCCCTACACAGGATGGAGACTCCTCCAGTTTTAAGGGAACATGCTCACAGAATCTCCCAGAGGTCTAAAAGGACCCAGGGATGCTGTAGTGTGTGAATGTGCAGGCTGAAACCACTACAGATCTTTTTCTAATAAGTAGGAAGCCAGTTTGAAAAAGAAGCCAATATACAGCAGAGAAGCTGAGCAAAAGACTCTAGATTACCCAACTCTGAAACCCATCCAACCTACGGATACACCTGAAAATGCAGATAACACACACTTGTCATCAACGTCATAATGACTGACTGAGATGATGTATAGTCTAACAATGAAGGAAACAAAACAGGCACACAATGAATGCACTATTTACTATACTGATACCTCCCAGGAAACCTAGCAAAGAAAGCTGGGTGATCAAAGAAGGGTGTATCTTGGCTGATTTTCTGGAAAACTTTTAGGAAGTCTAACTTATTCACCAAAAAGCTATTATTAAGGCCCAGATATTCATTTGGATTTTCATCTTCTAACCTGAGGTAACCCAGTAGATTATCCGTACCACTGGGTACACTTTAGCTTTTGTGTTTATGTACACAAATCTAAAACCAACTTTCAAAGTTTTACGTTAACAATTTACCTGTTTAAAACAAATAATCTAAACTTCTGCTTTTCAAGCATTACTTCTATTTCGGCATGTTCCAATGCAGTCTTCTGGAGAATAAACTTGAAAGTAAAAAAAAAAAAAATGGGGTGGAAAAAAGAGGCTGTATGAAAACACTTTCCAGTGCTATGTAATCTGGCAATTTGGAACTCCTGCTAGATAGAAACAAAGACTTGAAAGGAAGGGCATCAGTAAACAGGGTAATGGATACTAGAGACTGACTCAGTCACTAGGGAGAAAATATTTAATTGATTTAGCACAAAACAGGCACAATAACTAAAAATATTTCCCATTCAACAAATAGAATTCCCTTTCTGAATCCTGGAAACTAAAGAGAAATAAAGAGATAAATAGGCAATGCAATTAAATGTGCCTACAGAGCCGGCCATTTTCTATTAACAGCTACTTGAACACACAACACTATTTATCAGAGGTCTTCTGAGTACTATATAACAATTTCACAAAATACTCCCAGGAAATCAAATGACAAATCTCATGGAACCAATTGTACTAACAGGAGAAATTAAAATAAGGCTTTGACTTTGAAAGCCCAGTCATCCTGGACAACTGCTGAAGATGCAGTGGGTGCTCCCAGTAGGCTCTGAATGTTTTCAATGCCATTAACTAGAAGCACAAATAAGAAGAGCTACAAATATCATTTGTTTAAATTTTACCAATCCTATACATTTTCTTTCTGAGCACTTTAAAGAAACCAAAACAATGTTAATTCAGGATGATTAAAAAGACCCTAGGTGCTTTGTCAAAAAGTGCTTTACAAATGTCAAACAAACAAAATAAAAACAAGAGAAATAGCTATATTTCACGACAAGAACTTCACAGGTTGACTGATTAGCTCAGTGTTTTATACCGAAATCTTTACTATGTCAATCCTTTAAAACGTTCGATGATGAACTAAATGAAGCTGGTTTGTTCTTTATTAATAAGACTAAGTCAGGATGATCTATTTTACAAAGCATAAAAAAATTATCAAATTTAAAAGAGTTGTAGTATGTACTCTTTTAGTGCTAAAGGTACTCATTAAAACTCAGTTGAAGGTTGTCTACCAGTCTATTTCCCCCTCATTGTTATATTTTACTTACCTCTTCATGTACCAAATTATCCAAGACTTAAGGAGAAGGCTTCCAAAACAGGTGTCAGATACATGGCCATCACATATGGCTATATTGTATGTATGTATGCAAAGTGATAATTTAGAAAAGTTCATAAAACTATGTGTAGGGTCACATATATATGTGAATTAATTAATAGAGGGATGGGTTGGGAGACAGACACAGTGGTCAGAAACAGAATATGTTTACTGTAAACAATCTGTAAGCAATAATGTCTGGTGTCCAAAATTAGGTGTGCATCCTGCATAGGTCTGATTTAATTGCTCCACTCAATAGAATATAAGTAAACCCAAGCAGCACTTTTTTTCTATCAAAGTAGAAAGGTCTTAGATGATTTCTCTAATTATAACTATACATAATAGAATATAGAGGAACTTAGTACCATTCTACCCTGCCTCAAATGAATTAAATAGAATTTAAGCTATCTGTTCAGTACATTTTCAATAGGCAGTAAGAGGAAGGAGATCAGTAAAAAGGCTTTCTGTTACTCACCTGTAACCCTCTCCTTTGTAGAATACTGGAATCATCCATAATAGACAGCAGACCAAAAAAGCCACTCTCCAGTTAGTCAACCACTAGTGCCTACTTGCTTATCGCTGGGTAAAGAGGCAAACAATCAAGCCCGCTCTCCATGCTGTGCCCACTGCTCCACTAAACCAGCTCTCCCTCAGTCCAGCGTGAGTACACAATCACTGCCTCACACCAGAGCCACGTCTTTCTTCACAGCAGTCCAGATAGATCTCATCTGAATCACCATCAAAAAAGGGGGAAATTTTTCATATTTGTTTTTCTCTTGCATACATACCCCTTTGGTTGAAAATATCTGAAGTACCAAGAAAAGGACAAAGATCCCAGAAAAAAATTCCAATCTTTAACATCCTGACTTCACTGCTTATTAAAAAGGTTTGGCAAACAAAACAAGACAGTCTCCACCTACAGCTACTAAGCTTATAAAATCCATGTCACGTTTTCCTTTCCAAAAACAAAACCACGTCACATACATTTTTTAAAAAGATAATTCTTCAGAAATACAAAGAAAAACATATTATTCTGACGCTATATTTTAAGCTTAGGCTGATATAAAACCAGTTATTGTTTTGACTAAGTCGGCAAAATTCCTTTCATCCTTTGTATAGACAAAGCAAATGTCAGATTCTTTCAATACTGAGACAGGCTCTTTTGTTTCTTTATCTCTAGATACGCTGGTCTTCACTTCTTGGACAGTCAGGAAAGTCTCTTTCTTCAGGAGCTTAGGTCATTGCTAAGGTCAGTTTCCCTGCTCTTTTATGTCCTGGAGGGGGCTTGTACACGTGTGGTAAGTTCTGAGCATGGACAAATTCATTCATCTATTCATTGCTGATAGTACTGTCACAGGAAAAGCTCCCCGTTCCATCAGACTTCTAAAAGGGCACAGCATGAAAAAGTCTAGTTTTACCCAGACTTTAATAATCTCAGAATCGTTTCTTTGGTCACTGGTTGTCATTTTCAAAGCAAGACTTCAGCCAAGTTTACAGATGCTTCTAGACTCTTAATTTATATATTTATAACATATACATATATATATAGAGAGAGAGAGAGAGAGAGAGAGAGAGAGAGAGAGAGAGAGAGAGAGTGAAAGGTTAGCTCTCATGATGTGATTTTGTCACTTAAACATCCCATAAGCAATGTTTCAAACTTTCCAATTTTATAGTAATTGCCAGAATCCTAGTAAACACAGGGGAAAGAAAATCAAGGCAAGTTAGTGATTTTTCTAGTAAGTCACAAAAGAACTGTTAGCAAAGGCAGCACTATATTCTTAGGAAGAGGGTTAAATACATTATCTACCAATTCACAATCACTGTTCTTCAAACTATAGGACATGCACAAATTATTCACTCTCCAAAGAATTTCAGAAGATATTAATCCAAATTTCCTAATTTGACAAATAAAGTTATGTATAAAGCACCCTGAATCAGGCTGTTATACTCTCTAAGGAGTAAATACAGCAATAACTATAGGACAGATTCAGTCTGTACCTAACAGGGAGAAAAGGCTGCCCCTCCTATAATTATGGCAGCTGCACCAAACAGTCTGGGGCTTAAAGGAAGGTCTATTTACAAAATCTTTTTCTGGTCTTCTTACAACTGACTCTAGTCACAAGAGCTAGCCACACTGCTGAAAACTGCACACAAAGCAGGATCCATCTCTCTTTCATTCAGCAAAAACCTTCTAATCTTTAGCACAACCAGTGTGGTCTTTCATTGTGAGAGCTAATAAATCCACATCTCCATGGACTCCTTCCATCTGCTGCTTTAAACAACTAATGGATGGATTATGTCTATGGGGAAAACAAACACAAGACCTGAACAGACAGCTGATTTGCATAGGGTGTGTTATCTTCTGTATGAGTATCTGCAAAGTCACAGGATTTTAAAGCTACAGAACCTCTATCAAAATAGATTTTATTAACTAAAACACATACATCAGCAGAGAGGAAGTAGGAGTGAGCCTCTAATCTATCTATCCCTGTAGAAATAGAAATGGTGTATTCTGATAAACTGTTCAGGCCAGACATTCAAAATTCAAACTCTTCATTCATTTACTAATTCAGGAATCATTTATTATGCCAAGCATTGAGATGGGCAGTAGGGAAAGATTACCAAGATTAACATTACCCATAAACTAATAATTCCATTCTAGAAGAGCTCAAGTCCAATGGGGAAGCCAAATAAACAAGTAATTATGATACAATGTGGGAATTATGACAAAGAGGACTCAATTCATTACATTGGGAAATCTACAAAAAAGGCTTCCAGTGCCAAGTGCCATATGGTCACTGAAACAAATCTTATAGGATTATCAGACCTTGGCTGTTACCTAAAGCATGCATAGCTTAAAAATCTTTAACCAGTCCTCACTAACCAAAAAATTAAGTAACAAACTCCTTCCCTTGGCATTCAAGGCATGCTATAACATAGGAACAATAGATTTCATCTCCACCACTACCTTGCTGCAACCTTAGCCTTCCAATGAGAAAGAACAATGCACTGCTTCCTGAATACATCCCATCCTTCTTCTCTATCTCATATTCTTTGTAGTTAAACAGGAATACAATCATACACCTTATAGGACTGTTGAATAACTTAAACAACATATACCAATGCTTCTTAAACTTTTTCAGTATTTCTAATGACAGTGTAGAATGCACCCTGCCCAAAATTTCCTGCCATAACCTGGCTTCTTTAAAGCCTCATGTTTTGTTCTTAAAATTCATACCAATTTTGCATTCTTCTCTCTAATCTAATAAACTTTCATTTTTAATACTAAAATAATATTTACAAATGCTGATTAAATTGTAGGAGACTGAAGAAGAGTAACCAGAGAGGTGGGAGGAAAATCAAGACTGTTAATGCTATCAAAGAAGCCAGGAAAAGAGTGTTCAGGGAGGGCTGAACAGTAACAAATGCTGCCAAGAGACCCATCTCTAAAGAACACCCCTGAATTTACTGACTTGGAAGTCATTGGTGTCCTCTGTAAGAAGAGTTTCAGGGGTAGATGGGTGAGAGGAGCAGAAGCCCTCTCACAGAGTGCTTCTGTGAGTGAGCAGGAAATGAGGAAATAAAGATGGCAGATCTTGACAACTCTTCCACCTTCCACTTAACTCTTTTCTATCCTTCACAGCCAAATCTCTTTAAAGAAGTTATTCTTGAAAAGGCATGGATAGGATTCAGGGCATTTACAGAAATAGGAGGAGGAATATTTCTTCCATTGTAACAGAAGAAAAAGCAGGTATAGGTAACAAAATATCTGTTAATCTTAGTGGTAAAGAAGCTAACAAAGTTTCCAAATTATAGCTGTTTTCTCTGTGAAATAAGAAGGAAATCAGCAAAGAGACTGGAAATTTGAGAAGAGCAAAGAGAATCTGAAAGAGATAATGTAGAGAACAAGAAGATGAGTTAAAGAAAAAGGACTGGCAAGCAATGTTGAGAACTGACTGACAGACATTATTCATCATAATTGTATAGCGCCAGCTACCAATCTGCTCCACGTGTGGCTTTCTTCAGTAAACTACAGTAACACAAAGGCAAACGTTTTACCAGACAATTTACCAGATGGATTGACAAAAAATGGGGCAAAAGACTTACGACACTGATGCAAGAGCTAAAGAGTTAATGGACCACAGAATCTAAGCTAAAAGATTAAAGGACAGGAAGAAATTAGAAGGCTCTAATAGAGATGCCGATAAGACTAAGAACTGTTATACTCTAAGAATAATTAAATGAGGGAACTGAAAATCTATTAGGTCATGGTGAGGAGGTTATCCAGCATTATGACTTTAGTGGGGAAACATTTCAGAGGTATTCCAAGGCACAGAGTATGGTCCTGAAGAGTGTATGTAAGTGGACTATAAATGATGATGATGATGAAGTTAAGTAACTGTGATGACAGGATCCTTCACTGTGGAAGGATCCACACGGTCGCTGAAGATAAAGATAATAAAGATAACTGTAGGAGTTGGGAGGACTAGGAAGACTTATGCCTGACGATAGTATCTAACATAAAAGGGGAGGAATAATTGGGAGGTTAGTAAATACAGCGGCCAGGAATGGAAGGGCTTAGACATAAGGACTGCTGAGAAAAATTACCCTAACAGTTCATATTGAATCCTGCTTCAAATAAAGTTGATTTATAAACAGTCGTCATAATATAATCCAAATCCCTTATTTTATTCCTGGATAAATTAGGACCCAAGAAGGGGATATAACCTGCTCAGAAACTGTATACTAGGAACTTGAACTCACGTTTCTGCTAGAACATGCAGCTTTAACTAAATAGAACAATGGAGGAAGGTTTCCTGTCCTAGGAAGGACGAATAGAACATTTTCATCAACTTCTCTACTATACATTAATTTGGTGTTAAAAAGACCATTTGGCAATGACTAGGTAAAAACTAGGACATCTGCAGAAATAAATAAAATTAAATACATAAATTCTCAGAATAGGTTGCATCCATGCACGTTCTCAACAAATATCATCCTTTCATTTATCCGAATGTGAGTAAATTATCTTATGATTAACCCAATGTGGAAAGCTATAAGGAGCTTTATATGGTAAACAAGCCAAGGTAAGCCCAACAAGAAAATTAACTTGTTGTAAAACCCAAGTCCTGAAGGTAGTCTCAGAGGAGACCTTTTTCCACCAGGCATGCAGTACTGCACGCAACACAAAGCACATAACCTGGAACCTCTTCGGTTCATGATAGGTCCTCAACAAAGGATTCTTTTTAATTTGCTGCTTAAATGGAAACTCAGTCAAATAAAATTCCTTCAAAATAGGCCTTTTTATACAGGAAAAGTATGCTCCTCAAGGTAAAATGAATGATTTTACTGATACCCCCTATTTTACAATATGCATGGGTTCACAGTTAAGATTCTCCACTCAAACCTTATAGGAAATCACTGTCATTATTTCAAAATAAAAAGTTAAATAAACCAGCTGAAACTTGCTTGATTTCTACATTTTCATTTTACTGTATCCTATAAATGCACTTTACTTTGTTCCCAAGATGCCCATACATCTGAGGGACCTTTCTGTTTGGAGTTTTGTGCCCCTTTTGAAAAACAGTCCATTAATTGTGTTTGCCAGAAGCAGTCTCAGTCCCTCAGCGCAGGTAATTTATTTCATGTGGGTCTGAAAATTAAGAGGTCAAATGGGGGAAAAAAGTGGGCTGAAACTGCAAAAATTACCGTCATTTAAAAAAATCTAGGCAAAAGTTATAAGCAATCACACAGCGGAAAATCAATTAACATCATTTTTATGTCTTTTGCTTACTACAATGTAAATTTTACAAAATCAAAACAGAAAACTTTCCAACAATTTTCAAAAGCAGAAAATCACTTCTGTATTCCTTTGTATTCCGCTTTTAGAAGTTCTGTTTTCCCTATTACTTTTTAAAGGATAAAACTAAAAGTCTATACATACTCACATTCCAACAGACATGCCACAAGACAAAGGATTCCTTTCAATCCAAACACTGACATAAATAATTCAAAACTTTTATAGAAACTAGAAATCCTATCACTAAATTCTAATTCCTAAAATATATATATCTCCCTTGCCTTAAAGGCTTAGATGACTTAAAATTAAAATGATTTTCCCTGTGAAAACTGCCCAAAGTAATTAAGTTAGTGTAAAATCAAAGCTAGAAAATCAATGATTTAAAAAATAAAAACATAACAGACAGCACATGCATTGACCTCCAGCCCCTCTTGAGATTCCAAAACCCTCTTTAACAACTGATATAGCAGACAAAAATCAGTAAGGACCAAAAAAACCCTGAACAACACTATCAACCAATGTAACTTAAATGACATTTGTAGAGCACTAACACAACAATGGCAGAATACACATTCTTTTCAAGTGCACATCAAACATTTACCAAGGTAGACCATATTCAACACTATAAAACATGAGTCAATAAATTTTAAGACTTAAGTCGTATATGTGACTGACCACAATGGAAATAACCTAGAAAATAATAACAAAAGACATATGCAAAAATTCTCTAATATTTGAAAACTAAATAACATCACTCAAAGAAATTAAAAAGAAAATTAGAAAGTAATTTGAACTGAGTGAAAATAAAAAAACACACATCAAAGATATGTAGGATATAGCTAAAGCTTTAGTATACAGAGAGAAATGTTTACCACTAATAACCTATATTAGAAAAGAAATGACCTCAGCTTCCACCTCAAGAAACTAGAAAGAGTAAATAAAATCCAGAGTAAGCAGAGAAAAAGATTAATAAAGATGAGAGCATAGAGTGGAAAACATACGTATAGACATACATACATACATACATAAATTCAATAATAAGAGAAATCAGTTAAACAAAAGCTAGATCTTGAGAAAATGAATAAATCACTATTCAGACTGATTAGAGAAAAATGAAGGAAAAAATTACCAAGATCAGGATGAGAGATTTATAATTTGATACCAATAAATTACACAATTTAGATGAAATGGATAAACTGCTTAAAGGACATAAAATACCAAATCTCCCTCAAGAAATATAGAAAGTATTGGGACTTCCGTGGTGGTCCAGTGGTTAAGACTCTGAGCTTCCAATGCAGGGGGCGCGGGTTCAAGGCCTGGTTGGGAAACTAAGATTCCACATGACGCATGGCATGGTCAAAAAAAAAAAAAAGAAATATAGAAAGTATGAATATACATATCCCTATATCTAGTAAAGCAACTGAACTTTTAGTTTAAAAATATTCCTACAAATAAAAGTACAGATCCAGGTGGCTTCACTACTAAATTCTACCAAGCATTTAAAAAAACAAACAAATTCTACAAAAACTCTTTCCAAATACTGAAAAGGAGGGAATACTTCCCAACATATTCTATAATATCAGCATTATCTTGACTCCAAAACCAGGCAAAAGACATTACAAGAAAAGAAAACTACAGACCATATATATCCCTTATGAAAATAAATGTAATAATTTAGCAAATCATATCCAGCAATATATTAAAAAGACAATACATTGTGACCAAGTGGGGTTTATGCCAGGAATGCAAGGTTGGCTTAACACTTAAAAGTCAACCAATGAAAAAAATCAATATAACTCTCCAGATTACCACACTAAAAAAGAAAAACCTTATCATCTCAACACATGCATAAAAAGCATTTGAAAAAAATACATCATCCATTCCTGTTAAAACTCTCAGCAAGCTGGGAAAAGAAGGGAACTTCCTCAACTTGATAGAGAGCATCTACAACAAACCTAAAGTTAGCACTGTACTTAACAGTGAAAGACTGAATGCTTTCCTCCTAAGATAAGAAACAAGGCAATAATGCCTGCTTATCACTTCTATTCAACACTGCACTGGCACTTCTAGCCATTGCAATAAAGCAAAGAAAAAATAAATAAATGGGATTTGCATCTAACTTGGAAAGGATAAAAAATAAAACTATCTTTATTCACAGATGACATGATCATCTACACAAAAGAATCTAATATAATGAACAAAAAAAGCTACTATAACTGAAAAGTGAGTTTAACAAGGTTGCAGGATACATGATCAATATTGAGAAATCCATTGTATTTCTATACACTGACAACAAGCAATCAGAAACTGAAAATTGTAAAGCAATTACATTTTACAATAGCATCAAAAAATACAAAAAACTTAGGGCTAAATCTGACAAGAGATGCACAAGGCCTGTACACCAAAAACTACAAAGCATTACCCAGAAACAAAGAAGATTTATATAAATGGAAATATTGTGTTCATGGATCACAAGACTCAATAAAGTTAAGATGTCAATTCTCTTCTAATTGATCTGTAGATTCAATGCAGTCCTAATCAAAATACTAGCAGGTTTTGGGGCTTTTGGGGTTTGGGTTTTGTTTTGCTTTGTTTTGTTTGTTTGTTTAGAAATTTACAAGTTGATTCTAAAATTCAAATGGAAATGTAAAGGACCTAGAATTGCCAAATCAACTATAAGAAAGAACAAAGTTGTAGGTCTTAATATTACCTGGCTTCCAGACTTATTATAAAGCTACAATAATTAAACAGTGTGATACTGGCATCAAGACAGACAAATAGATCAGTGGAACAGAATAAAGATCTGGGAAGAGGCCCACACATATATGGTCCATTGATTTTTGACAAAGGTGCAAAGCAATTTAGTAAAAAAGGACAGTCCTTTCAACAGTGTTGGAACAACCGGATGTCGACAAGCAAAAAAGTATGAACATAAATCCATATCTCACATTATATATTAAAATTAACTCAAAATAAATCATAGACCTAGACATAAAACCTATAAGAATTCTAGAAAAAAAAAAAGAGAAAATCTTTGTGATCTTGGTTAGACAAAGATTTTTTTTAATACAATATACATACTGGATAATTCTACTTATATAAAAACCTAGAAAATACAAATTAATCTTCAGTGACAGAAAGCTAATGAGTGGTTTCCTGGGTATGGAGATAGGAGAGAAAGAAGTACAGAAGGGAAGGCTCACATATGAACAAAAGGAAACTTTTGAATGTGATGAATATATTCATTATTTTGGTTGTGATAATGGTTTCATAGATATGTTAAATATCTATTTTAAATATTTTAAATATCTATTTTAACATATGTTAAAACTTAAATTGTATACTTTAGGGACTTCCCTGGTGGCGCAGTGCTTAAGAATTCACCTGCCAATGCAGGGGACATGGGTTCGATCTCTGGTCCAGGAAGATCCCACATGCTGTGGAACAACTAAGCCCGTGCGCCACAACTACTGAGCCTGCACTCTAGAGCCCATGAGCCACAACTACTGAGCCTGCGTGCCACAACTGCTGAAGCCTGCACTCCCTAGAGCCTGCACGCCACAACTACTGAGCCCACGTGTCGTAACTACTGAAGCCAGTGCGCCTAGAGCCTGTGCTCCGCAACAACAGAAGCCACCGCAATGAGAAGCTTATGCACCGCAACGAAGGGTAGCCCCCACTTGCCTCAACTAGAGGAAGCCCACGCATAGCAACAAAGACCCAATGCAGCCCCCCCAAAAAAATTGTACATTTTAAACGTACAACCTACTGTATGTCAATTATACTACAGTAAAGTATTATTTTTAAAACACATATTTTGTGGGGGACTTCCCTGGTGGTCCAGTGGTTAAGAATCTGCCTTCCAACACAGGGGACGTGGGTTCCATCCCTGGTCAGGGAACTAAGATCTCGCATGCCGCCGGGCAACTAAGCCTGTGCACCACAACTACTGAGCCCACACGCTCTGGAGCCTGCACCACAACTAGAGAGAAGCCCGTGCGCCACAACTAGAGAGAAGCCTGCATGCCACAATGAAAGATGCCTCATGCCGCTACTAAGACCCGACACAGCCAAAGAAACAAAAAACAAAACACATATTTTGTGTAAAAATAACCAAAACCACAAAAAAAATGTTTTTAACCAACCCCAAACTCTAAGGCTCATATTCATGTCCAAACACACCATGAACTACTGAAGAATTATTACCCTGGCTTTCAATTTCCCTTCTGATTTTGGCAAATGAGGTTTTCTTTTTCTTTTATTTTTTTTTATCTGTGCTCAGCTGTGGTTTTCTGTGGGTTTTTGTTTGTTTGTTTGTTTGTTTGTTTAAAGTATATTTTATCCAGCATTGGATATACATTTGGACCAGGAGGAGGGCTCTTCAGCTTTAGGTTGGTCTGCCATATTGCTGAAAGTTCTCTATTTACTCTTTAACACTGGCATTCTGACATCCATCCCTACACTCCTCATTTTAAGATATACTTTCAAACATTGTTTAATCTAATGAGTATTATGTGAGCAGCCAAAACAGTTCAAATAGCTTAAGTTAAAATCTTATTTATTAATTAGTTTAATTAATTAAAATACCTATTAAAATATTCATCCTACAGAATGGTTCTAAGTCTTTAAAATCCCAAGCTTAACCAAAGTAAGTGTCATACATAGTTGGTGTTGCAAAATGTTCAAAATAAGGAAGACTCAAAGATAGTTTGCACTGTACATTATAAAGAACAAAATCTCCCATCACTTCTGATCTGTCCTTCCACCAAGCAGAGCTGTCAGGATATTAGTGAGCAAGGCAAAAATCAGAAATCCTCAAGTATGCCATGATAGTCTGCATAAACAGATTATTTTAATAAAATGCCTTTAATATATAAAATTCAAAAGCTCCCCAAATCCAGAGTAAGATCCTATACTAGTTTCCAAATGTAAAGATGCAAACAAAACAAGTAAGAATTTTTTTCAAATAAAGAGGTAAATACATACATACATACACACTGTTAAATGCCATGAAGAAAACAATGTGTGATGGGGGAGGAATAATGACATTTGAGATAAAATTTGAAAGAGAGATTCAGTCATGAAAAGATCAGGCTAAAGTGCATAACAGCTATAGGGAAAATAACCTGCAAAGGCTTTGTGGTGGGAACAAGCTTGCAATGTCCATTATGTAGAAAGAAGACTAACACTGATGGAATATAGTAAGAAGGGGTTTGTTGCATAAGATGAGTTCAGAGAAGTAGGCAGGGACCAGATCATATAGTAACTTGGTAGGCCATGGTAAGGAGTTTAGAGTTTATTGTTTGTATAATGGGAAGCCACTGGGTAATTTTAAGCAAGGGAACGACATAATCTGATATACATTTTTTTTAATGTACTACTTTCTTAAAAAATTGTTTAAAATTTTTCTTAATGTACTGACTACGTTGTGGAGAATGATTTGTAAGGAGGTCAAGGGAATGCAGAGAAATCACATAAGAAGCTACTGGAACAGTTCAGACTAGAGAAGTGGGGACTTGTACTAGGGTTCTAGCAATTAGGCTTGGCAGGCGGGGTGGGGAGAAGGCAAATACACAGATTCAGAGTGTATTCCATACAGAGAGCCAACTAGACTAGCTCTTGGACTGAACATGAGGTGGAAAAATAAAACAATCAAGGATGCCATCTTTTACCAAGATTCTGGCACCATTTATAAGATGAAGAATACTCGAGAAGGAACAAGTCTATCACTTTGACATGTTAAAATTCCATTCTCCTAACTAATTTGCTTCTAAAGAGTTATAAAGGTTCCCTACATTCCACCCTCACTAGTAACAACCTTCAAATTGTTGAAGGTTGGACCTCGACCACCACTTTCTTCTTGAGAAGAGTATTACTTTCTAACTCTTCCATATGTTAAAACCACAGTCTAGAGAGCTGACTGACAAAGTCAGTGTTAGGTGCTTCTGAATGAAGAAAGGTGGGAAATACTTTGTGAGCTTCCTAAGCATCAGAGTGAAAATGTGAAGAAACTGTCTTTCTAGCAGTGTGAGCTCTTAAATAAACTGTATAGCCTTTTTCATTACTAAATGAAATCATCTTCTTTTCCGCTTTCAAAGACTCAAGCCCATGGCAAGAGCAGAAAAACATGCATAACTAGAATTTTATACAATATTTAGAACCCATTTATACTCACTCTATCATTTGGAATTTTTATCCAATGAAATCTGATTTTGAGGGGGAAAAAAACCCTACCTTTTTACACTTTTACATGATGTCTTGACTCCTCCCTAGATTCATTCGCTAACTTCTGAACGCTGCCTCTAAGGACTGAAAACATCTTCATTAAGAAAGAAAAAAAGCTGCCTATACAGAGATAAACTAATTAGAAAATTCCAGTCAGTAGCAAATACCAATATTATCATAATCACATAACCTTGTCCAACTGATGCCAAGGAATGTTCTGAGACTCTCTTAAAATAATAGAATAATAGGAAAAGTACACTTTGTATAGGCATTTGTGATATAACAGAGAAAACACTGGAATCAGAAACAAAAGAATCCCAATCCACTACTTGTTAACAATAATCATCTTGAGTGATATAGTCATACTACCTCACAGCTTCTTCATTTATAAAGCAGAGTTAATAATACAGTATGCTGGCTTTCCTGGTGGCACAGTGGTTAAGAATCCGCCTGCCAATGCAGGGGACAAGGGTTCGAGCCCTGGTCCGGGAAGATCCCACATGCCACGGAGCAACTAAGCCCGTGCGCTACAACTACTGAAGCCCGTGCACCTAGAGCCTGTGCTCCGCAACAAGAGAAGCCACCACAATGAGAAGCCCGCACACCACAACGAAGAGTAGCTCCCACTCACCGCAACTAGAGAAAGCCCGTGCACAGCAACGAAGATCCAACGCAGCCAAAAATAAATAAATAAATTTTTTAAAAATAAATAAATAACATAGTGTGGCAAAAATTACAAGAGTTTTAATATCTAATAACTTAGAGAAATGCAAGAAAACAGGTATATTCACATATTGCTGGTAGAAAGTAAACTGTTAAAAACAATAATACCTATTAAAATAAAATATGCATATAACCTTTGATCCAGCAACTCCATTTTAGAGGATCTATTCTAGAGAGAGGGAAGCGTCAATATTTAAGAATATATGAATATGGATATTTATTACAGCATGTTTAATATCTGTCGAGAGGAAAAGATGAAAAAACATTGTATAGGGATTTTTAGAAGTCCCTTAAAACCTTGAGTTTCCCACATCTCAGTGGTTCCCAAACTCTGCTGCACATTACAATCAACCTCCCAAACTCTGCTCCACATTACAGCCAACCTGAGCTTTCGAAAATCCTGATCCCCAGGTCACATCCCACACCAATTATATTTGAATGTCTGAGATCAGGAGCCAGGTGTGAGTATTTTGAAGATTCCCAGATAATTTCGATGTGCAGCAAAGTTTGGGAACCAATACCACAACTGTTAAAAAAGAAGTCTACTGTTCTGAGGTCCCTCCCTGTTTAGGATTGCTAGGTTTAGCAAATAAAAATGCAGAATGTCCAGTTAAATTTATCCTGCTCTAACATTCGATTTTTTGTCTGGTTTTAGATGAGAAAAGGGAGTTGTTAGATAACACTGAAGGAGAGGTTTCTCTATAATTTCTCAACAAAAGTGGTTCATGTGAAACCAAGAGAGAAACTTCCCAAATATAGTGATCACAAAATAATAAGAAACATCATCAGAGAGATTAACAGCATTCATTCTGCAAAAAGAGAGATCTGGATTCAAACCATACTTCTATCATGAACCATCTGTGTGAACTTGGGCAAGTTACCCACTTTTAAGCCTCCACTTCCTCAATTTATACATTGATTGAGTAATCATGCCTATTTCATAGGGTTGGTATAAGGATTAAATAAAGCTAATCCATTTCAAATACTCAGCGTAGTCCCCAGCACACAGGATGAATTCAACAAATGTTATTATTTTTAATCATGCAATAAATGAGCCCTTCAAAATTGGCCCTGCTATAAGAAATGCTAGTTGATGTGGAAATACTAGTTAATATCTCCCATAAATTACTTCTATGGGAAGGATATGACTATTCTTTAGCTAATCTCTGATTATTTACTTAAGTAGGCAAGTATCAAGTAGAATAACATCATGTATGAATCTAAAAGAGGTTTTTTTAATGTATTTTAAGCACAAAGAGGATTTTGCATCCTATGTTCAAAGTATTATTCTTTTCTCCATGAAACTAATATCCTAAAATGCCAATGAGCCATGCTTCTCATTGACATCAATAATTGTGCTGCTGAAGGAAGACAGCTGAGGCCCTTTAATACAATGCAGCTAACAGACTGCCATCATAAGCTTATAATGAGAACTAGTATTGTTCAGAACGATAAGGCTAGATCAGATGCCCATCAATTCCTTTAATAGGCACAATATAGCAACTTACACTTGCATTCATAATCAGGAACCTAAACTAAACTACTATAGAAGACACGATAAAATGTCTTGTAAAAAGTTTTGTTAGACAGAGATGATCCTAATCCCAGCATTCTGAAACGCAGATCAAAAGTCACAGTACAGAGGACACAGACCACAATTCCATACAATCATACCAGGTAAACAAAACACCCAGATTCATTCATTTGTAGCAAAATACATTTTAAACACTACAGTTCTTTGATAGTGTTGATAATAACATTAATCTTTCATTGCCATTTACAGCTATATAACCGCACCAATGCTGATTTATAATTATATACATATTTCTTTAAAAATTTGTTAATATCTATCACCCCCCCCCATGAGGGTCTAGATTCCACAAGGACAAAAACCATGTCTATTGTTTTCACCCCTATACATTCAACACCTTCCATACAAGCTAGAAAGAAGTACTAAATAAGTATTTCCTAAAGGTTACCAAATGAATAGGAGGAAGGGGAGTCAATTCTTATCACTCATTTAGAGAAATTATATGATTTGTTTTGATATAAATCTTCCTGCTCATAATTAATTCTCCAGGCATTTTCATTGAAAGCATAGTGGCAAGCATCTTTTTACCCCATTTAATACTAGTAGTCTATAGAAAAATTATAATCAAGGACAACATACATATAAAGCAACTAATCTGTTGAAAGGACTAGTTGTTTTCTTCTTTAAAACATAGCAATATAAAACATTCACAAATCAATTACACTGCTTTAAAAAAGAGCAAAAAACTTAACCTCCTGATCACACTGAGTGACACATAATGGAATAGTTACTGAAAACGCAAAACTCAACAGCAGTTTCTCTCCCTCCTCTATAGCACCTTCTGCTCTGCACTGTTCACTACACATCTCTTTGTCCTAAAAGCCTGGGATCTTGCTAAGCACGAAGACTGTATCTCATTCTTCTCTGTGCACCCAGCACCGGGCACAACAAACTGGCACAGAAGAGTCAAAAAGGTTTATTAAATTTAGAAAGACATGATACCTGTCCTAAAGGCAATCCTCAGCTAACAGAAGAGTGGTTCCCCTAAAGGTCTGTCTCTTTTTTAATCCTTCAGTGTTCTCAAGTGAACTCATCCACATTCATAGCTTCAACTACCATTTCATACTGATGATTCTTTGCCTCTTGAAGCTCTATCTCTAGCACAAATTTCCTGAGCTCTAAAAACAATTCTTACTGGCAATAGATCCCTCAAGTTAGACATGGCCAAACGAGCTCTTTTTTTCGCTCCCTAGGTCTGCCCTGGCTCCCATAATCTTGTGGGGTTTTGGTTTCTTTTGGTTTTTTTGATTAATGAAATCACTCTGTGAGATCTATCAAGTCTCTGTAATTTTAATAATCATTGGAGGCTTCTAAGCAGAGGATAACTATTAGATCTCTAGTTTCAGAAAAAATCTGAAACATATTTCATAAATAAGCCAATTAAGGAAAGGAGTCAGAATAAGGGTAAATAAAATGGGGAAAGGTGAAAGAAACAACTGATGAGGAAAGCAAGAGATGTACACAGAGAGTAAAGAACATGGGCAGATACAAAGATCCTCATTCCGTCAGAAAACACTCTCTGAGTACTTTACACTGATCTCCCTCCCTCTCCCTCCCTAACCCTCTCCTCATCAACCACCCTCCCACTTTTTTTATTTGCAAACAATCACCTCTACTCAAAAGACCCCCTCCACCCCATTTCTCTCCAGTGCCCTAATCAAAATTCTCAACCAGTTTGTTAATCCTCAAGGGTTCCCCACTACTTAAAACTGAGGTCCTGATGTCTCCCTTAACATCCAAACTCCTTTGCTCTTTAATCCAATTTACCCAGCCTACTGTTCACAACCTTATCTACCACTCCACTCCTTCCCTTAGGCTCCATGAAGGCAGGGACAATGTCTGTTTTATTTAATAAGATGCAGCCAGAAGAAGGCACACTGACTGCCATATAGTATGAGTACATAAGCTCTATACTCCAGCCAAAATGAACTATTTGCTATTTCTAGGATTTTAGACAACCATACCTTTATTTCATGTTCCGTACTCCAGAAAGGTCTTCTCTCTGCCCAAAGCTTTTTATCTCTAAATCTTACTTACCCATCCAGGTCTAGCTCAAACACTACCTCTTCCATGAAGTTTTCTTTCATTCCCTAGAAAAAGTTATTTATTGCATCACAGACAACTTCTACCATCCTTTGATCATTTCTAATCATCCTTTAAAATCCAGCTCAAGCATTAACATTATTAAGCTTTTAATTCCCACCCACATCCAGAACTGATCACTACCTATTGTGTCCAAACTATGCCTCACACAGTTTTCTATTATAACAATTATACAGCAATTATTATTTAGTTCTCTGAGAACAAGGACAATGTCTTCTATATCTTATTTTCTCCAGCATTCACCTCAAATCCTGACACCACGTGAGTACTAAAAACATGTTTGCTGAATGAATAAAAATCCAGACAATATGTGGCTATAGTATTTCTCAACACTAACCTAAACCAGATGAGATTTAGGAAGGGACCCTAAAAGCCCAAAGATACCATTAACCTAATTTAAAGGCAAATCTAAATATTATCCTCAAAATTATAATTATATTATGTTATCTCCCTTTTATAGCCCTCTGCCTAGAGAATGAGTACTTTGGTCAATTTACCTCTAACTTTATAACATTCTGTAGAGCAAGATTATTTCACAGGTTCTACAACAGATGAAAACATGCCTCTATGTAATAAGTAGCTTAGGCTGAAATATGCATATTAGTTTCATATAGATCACAGAACCAATTGGACTAACACAAGTTCAGTTTGACCTATCAGTGCTTGCATTGTTATAAACATGCTTATTACATATGCATTTCTTAAGTTAAACACTGATGGAATATTTTAAGTCACAATTCTTCCTACAAGTCTCCCTCACTTAACACAGTAATAAATCATGATTACACACACACACACACACACACACACACACACACACAACCATGGGCTCTAAAACGTGTCATTTTACGTGGCACAGAACAATTTTGCAAGTATGGGGATATAAGATGGACATTCCAGGACAGTTTTTTTTTAAACTGCCTAAGAAAACTGTTAAATGTATTCACAAACAGAAAATATCAATCAGGAAATCCTGAGACAAACAAAGGAAAAACAGAAAAGGGTTATATTAAGCTTGAGGCAAGTACAGAAAAAAAAGAAACAGGCAGCTTAAGAGCTGTATCGTATTCTTTTTTATCAGCCACAGCTCCCAGCATAATACTTTAACACAGTGGCCATATATATAAAATTAACTGAATAAAAATAATGAAAATAAGATATGCTGCAAAGAGGTAACAGACCAAGAAAAGAGAGCCCAGCTCTTTCAATCTGTTTTATGTGCCATAAAAAAACAGGAGGACAGGGACCTCCCTAGTGGTGCAGTGGTTAAGACTCCACGCTCCCAATGCAGGGGGCCCAGGTTCAATCCCTGGTCAGGGAACTAGATCCCACATGCATGTCACAACTAAGAGTTTGCATGCCACAGCTAAGGAGCCTGTGTGCCACAACTAAGGAGCCCACCTGCCACAACTAAGACCCGGCACAACCAAATAAATAAATTAAATAAATATGAAAAAGAAGAAGCAATGCCATCCTCAGGGTAAAAAGCAAATAATGCCAGTTCTGGGGCAAATAGTGGTACAGGAAAAGATGGCTCAGTCTCAGGTGCTATGAAATGACCTAAAGTTAATTACATGTAAAACAATCTTCAACCCCAACCATTAATGTAAATCTGGGGAGCTACCTTTGGCCATTTCCACAAGCCCTTCAAAGGTGGCTACCTTTGTCAGGGGCCCCCAAGGCCACCCCCAGGTTCAACAATATACTTGTACTCCTGACTAAAATTTATTACAGAAAAAGGAAACAAAACAAAATCAGCAAAGGGAAAAGGGGCATGATGAAGTTCAGAGGAAACCAGAGGCAAGCTTTCAAGAGTTCTCTCCCAGTGGAGATACACAGGACACACTCAATTCCTCCAGCAACAAATTTTGATAACACACATGGAATGCAATCTACCAGTGAAGTTCATCAGACTCAGTGCTCTAAGTTTTTATTGGAGCTGCTTACACAGGCACACTCTGCCTACTACATACCAAAATTCCAGGCCTCCAGGAAAGCAGGTATTCACATTGTTTGTATAGTCTAGACACAGTCAGTCACTCTCATCATTTAGGGGAAGCTTTATCAGTGTAAGAAACAGTTTACAATTCAAGTTCCCAAATGCTAACCAATGGCCAATCTTGCATGCAGGCTTTTGGAAGGACAGCAGTCTCAGGCCTTGTTAAATCTTTTCTGCACGCTACTCTTTCTTAACATTCCTCCCTTTCAAGGCTACCAGTCTGCACATGCTTGAACCAGCCCTGTACTCTAGATATTCTAAGATAAGAAAAGACACACTGCAAAAATGCAGAATGACAATTCACTTGGAAGCTTTAAAAAAAAAAAAAAGACCTGAGTCACACACCATAAGTAGATAATTTTTAGAAAAAGTGATTTTCACCTAACGTTTGTGGACTCAACTATTACATACAAACATCAAGTATTATGTTAGATGGCTGTTGCAGGGAGCAGTGAATGGGGGGAAATTTTTGTAAGAAACAAACCTTGCTGTCAAGAAGTATATAATCTAGTGATAGATGGGATCTTCTACCAAGATTCCCAGCAAATATTTACAAATGTTAACCCTATGAGAAAAAAGAAAATAGACATGTTCATGGAGAGAAGGACTTTGAAAGCAATCTTCATAACCCTTACAGTAAAACAATTATTCAGAATTTTAGAGATTGTGTTAAAAACAATAAGAATATCACAATACTCAAAACCAATTCATTTTGCACATGTTTACAGAGAACCCACTACATGCTATGCTTTGTGCTATGCTCTGCAGTCCAGGTGTAAAGAGAAACACGTGCTCAAAGACTATCAGATGAGAGAAAATTTACACAATAATCATATCATCTAATATTTCCTAGAGTTTCCAAGCATTGTTCTAAGAACTTTACACATACAAATTCATTTAATATTTAAGACAAAAAGAGAATAACTATTTTAGATAATATTTATTCCCATTTTACAAAAGGGAAAGCATTACAGAGAACTTAAGTAATTTGTACAAAGCAATGCATCTTCTAACGGTGGCAACTAGTTTAAGCACTCAATCTTCATTCACACTCTTGGCGTCTACCACCTATATATAGTAATAAAGGTTGTATAAGGTTTAATTGTGGTACAAATAAAGTTTAACAACTCAGTTCAGGATGAGGGAGTCACAGAAGACTTCACAATGGAGGGAATCATTGAACTGGATCTTAAAAGATGCACAGAAGTTGACTGAACAATCTAAGCAAAAGGAACAATATATGCAATTCCACATAAGGTTCCAAGAGTCATATCAAGTACTTTGATTTCCCATTTGAAAACAGAATTTATTAAATGACAAGTTTACAGAATAACTGCTATTTGCTACTATATATTATTTTTTAAAAGAACTTATATTTTTACATACACAAACTTAAAATTAAGGTACAGTAAATGCTATATTTACATGTATTTTAATGAACCAGAGCACTGTAGAATGACGGAATTTCTGAACTACAAGAGATGGTTTCTGGGATGAAGACATTCTCAAAAACAGGTTTATGAAAAAAAAAGAATTAGCAGTGCTTTGAATAAAACTGCAACATGATTTAACATAATTCATACTCAAAACTATGTATAAATAAGCTCAATGTTTAAAATATTTGCAAGATGTACAGGATATCATCCATTTGCCCCTCCAGATCATTCACTGTACCCCAAATGCAGGCTCATTATGATCTATGTCAACAAGGTTCCCTTGCCCTCTTCTGTCCAGATGGGTTCAGCCAATAGGTAGCACCAGCAAGAGGTCGGAGAAAGAACAGAGGGTAAGGGAGAGAGTGGAGGAGATTCATTCTCCTGGGTTGGTCGCTGCAGGGTTGTGTTAGGCAGGCTGCATCACACTACCACAAGTCATGCCAACTGTCAGGTCACTTTCTATACACAGCCTCCTCTGTCTCCAAGTTCCAAGGATCTTCTTCCCCTCACCCTTTCAGGCCTAGGGTTGGTAACAGCACCAGGTTATTATTAAGGAGAAAGTACTATGTACATGTTGCCATTTCACTACATCCTGCCTATATCTCTTTATTATAATATCATAATTCGTCTGTTCTTTTTCCAGCCAAAACCATTTTATGTGGAATAAAATTAAATGTATTTTCAACTTATTTGCATACTCTAAAGATGAGAAAGTCTTTTTAACTCAAAGAGAAATTTTTACGTAATCAAAACCAAGTAAAACTTTCCCTATATGTAATCCTGATCAAAATCTTCAATAGCTGAATAGTTGAGAAAATTGAGTATCAGTAAGTCCAGCAAAAAAGTGCAATTCAAATCACCCAACTTGCTAAAGACGTGCCTCTCCACTTACTTACAAGTCTTGAAATAGACCTCAGAGTCAGACCTGGTTTTGAATCCCTACTCTAACATTCACCCACTATCCTACAGCAAAGTACTTAACTTTGTTTTGTTCATCGTTGTATTCTGAGCACCCAGTACAGTGGTGATACATAGTGGGTACCTCATAAATATTTGTGGAATGAATGCACAAATGAATAAAACTCTGCAGACCTGAATTTCCTCACCTGTAGAAGAGGATAATTATGTCTACCTCACAAAAAGAAACTTTATGTTCCTGAGAAAATAAAGAAGAATATACGTTAAAAAAAAAACCTAGGTACAGGGTCTAGTAAACATTAGTTCTCTATCCCAACTCAAATATCTCCAGGATTTCTATTTTGTTTACATGACAGAATGTACCAATATCAATACTTTGCAATCTTTCCTCAGCACTGTTAATTACACTTATACATAGCAATATACGACATTAACGGTCCGATTAAAAGACTTTCTGTAAAAGATTTAAAACAAAAACAAAACAGAACAAAACCTATAGCTATAACTTTTAACTGGTGATTTAATAACACTATCTTTTTTTCTTAATGAAAAACTTGCATAAACATTGTCATGTATGTCATGTATTCTAACCCTCAACAAATTCAATAAGATGTTTTTCAATAGTCCTAATCAATCAACCAATTTATCTAAAAATTTTTTTAATTTTAAATGCTTTTTTAAAATATGGAAGGGGGCTTCTCTGGTGGTCCAGTGGTTAAGACTCTGTGCTTCCAATGCAGGAGCATGGGTTCAATGCCTGGATGGGGAACTAAGATCCTACATGCTGCGTGGTGTGGCCAAAATAAATAAATAAATCATTTTAAAATCAGATAAAATGATGAAAAAAAATTTTTTTAAATATGGAAGCCACTATTTCTAAAGTTGTACACCTTAAATTCTTTACAAATTATCAAAAAAGATATGATAAAAATGTTTACAAAATTCATCTCTGAATTTGTTCAGGCAAAATAATTAGCCTATTCTTTTGCTTCTCACTTAAGGATGTTCTTGAGAACAAGCAACTAGGTTTCTAATATTCTGTTCAATCTCATGAAAATCTCCCAACTATTTTAAAATCTCTTATGAAACATTATTCTCATACCTTTGAAAAGACACTAGGTGGCATTAGAAACACGTTCCTCTTGCAAAAAAGAAGAAACCAAGAGTGGAAAGGAGAGCAATTCTCAAGTTAATAGGCACTGAATGCACTTTTTTTAACCTAAACTCCTGTACTTCTTACTAAATTGAACACTTCACTCTTTTATACTATTTGATAAAGTGAAAATTCTTCCCTCTTATGGCTTGTGCCTTTTGTGTTCTAAGAAACCTTTGCCTCACCCAAAATCACAAAAATTTTCTCCAGTTTTCCTTTACATGTTTTATAACTTTAGCTCTTACATTTGGGTAATTATCCATTTCAAGTTAATTTTTGTATATAGCATGGGGTAAGGATCAAGGTTCATTTTTTTTTCCATGTAAACTGTTCTAGCACCATTTGTTGAAATGATTATTTTTTCCCCATTAAATTACCTTGCATATTTGTCTATTTCTGAACTTTCTATTTTGTTCCAATGATTTGTGTGTCTATCTTTACACCAATATCACAATGTCTTGATTACTGGTACCCTTACAGACACTCATAAAATCAGGTGGGGCGATTCCTCCAACTTTGGCCTTTTTCAATATTGTTTTGGTTATTTTAGGCCCTTTGCATTTCAATATAAACTTGAAATCATCTTTTCACTTTCTGAAAAGTCCTGCTTGGGTTTTGATTGGAACTGAATTGAATCTATAGATCAATAGGAGAATTTATATCTTAATGATATTGAGTCTTCCAATCCAAGAACATATCATATTTTCCATTCATTTAAGTATTCTTTAGTTTCTCTCAGTAATGTTTTGTAGTTTAAAATGTACTGGTCTTGCAAATAATTTTTTTAAATTTATCTTTAATTATTTCATATTTGTAAGCTATTATAAATAGTAATGATTTCTAAATTTCAATTTCATTGTTAGTATAGAGAAATACAGATGATTTTTGCGTATTTTTGTAAACAGATTTTGATGGAAAACAGTGATAAGAAAATGAAAACATGAGCCACAGACAGGGAGAAATATTTAGAAAGTGTATATCAAATATATAACTTGTATTCAGAATATACAAAGAACTCTTAAGATTCAATAATAAGAAGACAAACAACCTAAAATTTTTTAAAGGACAGAAGATTTGAACAGGTAATTCACCATAGAATATACACACACACACACAAACACACACACACAAACACACACACACATATATGTCAAACAAGCACATAAAAAGCAATTCAACCTCATTAGTCATCAGGGATATGCAAATTAAAACCACAATGAGATATCCCTACACACCCATTAGACCAGCTAAAATTAAAATGATAATACCTAGTACTGAAAAGGATGTGGAACAACTGCTGATGGAAATACAAAAATGCCAGTTCCTCATTTACATAAGCATACACTTATCATACATCCCAGGAATCTCATTCCTAGGTATTTATCCAGCAAAAATGAAAGCGTTAAGTCCACACAAATACCTGTACACAAACTTTCATAGCAGCTTTCTCCATAATAGGCAAAAACAAGAAACAATCCAAATGATCATCAAGTGGTGAACAGATAAACAAAGTCTGATATACCCAGGCCAATGGAACACTTTCAGCAATAAAAAGGAACTACTGATACTCAAAACAGCGTGGATGAATCTCAAAACCATTATGCTAAGTGAAAGAAGTCAAACACAAAAGATTACATACTGTATGATTCCATTTATATGAAATTCTGGAAAAGACAAAAAAAACCACAGTGACATAAAGCAGGTCAATGGTTGCCAAGGGCTGGGACTCGGGAAAGAACAGACTGCAAAGGGATACAAGGGAACATTTTAGGGTGACAGAAATTTCCATACCATGATTTTCTTTATCTATATCATGGGTAGTGATGGTAGTGACACAACCATATACATCTATGAAAACTCATCAAATTGCACACTTAAAATGGGTGAACTTTATTCTATGTAAATTATACCTCAATAAACCTAATTAAGAGATAAATATAGATATCTCCAACTTTCACAGTAGAAAAGGCAAAAAGTTACAGCTGCAGAAAGGTAAGCCTGAAAGGGGAAGTTGCTGAGTTTGGAATCTGTAACATAGAAGTAGGCAAAACAAATATCCATGGTGTTTCTCTTTGAACTCATACGTCAAAATTAAAGAATAATCATAAAAGTTAAGAAGTATGGGAAAAGGTTGTAAGTAGTATCTTGGATTCTTAATTCCTTCAAAGGCGTACCCCAAATATGTCACTTCGAAAAACTTCTGAAATATTACTACCTTAAAAATACAATAATAGCGGGCTTCCCTGGTGGCGCAGTGGTTGAGAATCTGCCTGCCAATGCAGGGGACATGGGTTCGAGCCCTGGTCTGGGAAGATCCCACATGCCACAGAGCAACTAGGCCCATGAGCCACAACTACTGAGCCTGCGCGTCTGGAGCCTGTGCTCCGCAACAAGAGAGGCCGCGATAGTGAGAGGCCCGCACACCGCGATGAAGAGTGGCCCCCACTTGCCACAACTAGGGAAAGCCCTCGCACAGAAACGAAGACCCAACACAGCCAATAAATTAATTAATTAATTTTTTTTTTTAAAAAAACCACAATAATAGGGAATTCCCTGGCAGACCAGTGGTTAGGATTCCATGTTTCCACTGCAAGAGGCACAGGTTCAATCCCTGGTTGGGGAACTAAGATCCCACATGCTGCGCAGCACAGCCAAAAAAAAAAATCCCCACACAATAATACTCAAAGCCACAATGAGATAGTACTTAATACCCACTAGGATAGCTATAATTTAAAAAAAACAAAAAACAACAAAAAAAACAGAAAATAAAATGTATTGGCGGGGTTTCCCTGGTGGTGCAGTGGTTAAGAATCCACCTGCCAATGTAGAGGACACAGGTTCAAGCCCTGCTCCAGGAAGATCCCACATGCCACAGAGCAACTAAGCCTGTGAGACACAACTACTGAGCCTGCGCTCTACAGCCCACAAGCCACAACTACTGAAGCCCACGAGCCACAACTAATGAAGCCCGCGCACCTAGAGTCAGTGCTCCACAAGAGAAGCCACCACATTGAGAAGCCCAGGCACCACAACGAAGAGTAGCCCCCGCTCACCACAACTAAAGAAAGCCTGCACGCAGCAACGAAGACTAAATGCAGCCGTAAATTAATTAATTAATTAATTTTTTAAAATAAAAAATAAAATGTTTTGGCAAATATATAGAAAAAATGGAACCCTCACACACTGTACATAGGGATGCCAAATGATGCATCCACTGTGGAAAACAGCTTATTGGTTCCTCAAAAAAATAAACAGAATTACCATACGACTCAGCAATTCTACTCCCAGGAAGGAAGGTATATACTCCAAAGAACTGAAACCAGGAACTCAAAGAAATACTTGAACATGAATGCTCACAGTAACATTATTCACAATAACCAAAAGGTGGAAACAACCCAAATGTCCATCAACTGATGAATGGATAAACACAATGTGGTATATCCATTCGATGGGATCATATTCAGCCATAAAAAGGAACAAAGTACTGATACGTGCTACAATATGGATAAACCTCAAAAACATTATGCTAAATAAAAGAAGCCAGACACAGATCACATACCGTGTGATTCCATTCATAAGAAATATCCAAAATAGGTTAATGGAGACAGAACACAGATTTGTAGTTACCAGGGCTGGGATGAAGTTAAAATGGACAGTGACTGCTTAATGGATAAAGGTTTTCCTTTTACAGTGATGAAAATGTCTTGGAACATGACTTTAATTCAAACTTCAATACAGTTTTGAGCTTTGGGCTTTTCAAAGGTTACTTTTCTCTCTGTTAAATCTCACTTTGCTGGTTCTTCTTGAACCATCATTTCTGTTTGTAAGGCTCTGACTGAATTTAACATTCAACATGTCATCAGCATGTGATACTGATGCATATGTGATAAGCAATTTCTTCAGTGTCTTTATCCAAGATATTGATTAAAATGAATTAAGACAGGGCTTCCCTGGTGGCACAGTGGTTGAGAATCTGCCTGCTAATGCAGGGGACACGGGTTCGAGCCCTGGTCTGGGAAGATCCCACATGCCACAGAGCAACTAGGCCCATGAGCCACAACTACTGAGCCTGCGCGTCTGGAGCCTGTGCTCTGCAACAAGAGAGCCCGCGATAATGAGAGGGCCGCGCACCGCGATGAAGAGTGGCCCACGCTTGCCGCAACTAGAGGAAGCCCTCACACAGAAACGAAGACCCAACACAGCCAAAAATAAAAATATGCAAATAAAAACAAATAAGAATACGACTCTTGCCAAAAACTGTCCTTTTAAAAAAAAAAATGAATTAAGACAAGGACAAGAATAGAGGTCTGTGTGACATCATTTCAGGCTGGTACTGACACATTAAATCAACCTTCTTTTGTGGACATTATACTTCAAACAAGTATTAATCCAACCAGCTATAACATTAGCAAAGGTATTCCAAAAGTCCTTTATTCTTCAATAAGTAATTATACATTGCCTACTATGTAGGAGATACAATGCTACATGTCAACTAGGAACATGATGATGGAAAGAGCCATTCCTTGCAAATGATCAGTCCTATAAAGGCATCATTCCTGTGAAGGCCATGTCTGCCTATAAAGTAAAGAAAGAATCCCAAAAGTATATTTGGAGAATTAGTCAAACGCTATCAATTAAAAGATTCTTGGGATTTACAGCCCTCCTATTAAAATGTCAATATTTGGTACAATTCACCGGTTAGGTCAACCTAACCGGTGAATTGTACCAAATTACTTGAATCCAATAGACTGATTTCAGAGAAAAAGCATCCAAGCCTAATCTTTCCATCTGTGGTCTCTGTCTCTAATGCCTCATTCCCAATTTGCTAATGTCAATGAAAACTCATCCACTCAATAATTACTTATTACTATATTTTATAATAATTGTTATAGGAAGCTATGGAAAGATTTTAACATTACGGCTGGATAAATATTAACCAAAGGAAAATTTTAGAAGATAAAACTAAAAGAAAAAAGTAAGAATAGACGTATCAGATTTGTGGTTTTGAAAGAATAGACTTTAGAGTGGAGAATGGTTGGAAAGGAAGAAGAATGAATACAGGGTTAACAGTAACGAGGCCCCAGCAATGATCCAAGAGACTGCAAATGTGGCTTAAACTGGGCCACACCCCTCGTGAAAAAAAGTAGACCACTCAGAGATGTTGGGAGCTAGGACTTGATGGGTGATTGGATGGGGATAGAGTAAGGGCAGAGGAGGAGTCAAAACAGACTTCTAGGTCTCTAGCTTTCGACTACTGGGGCGGGGAGGGGCGGTGGGTCATGGTGCTATTTAACAAGACAGGGAACAACCGAAGAATCGGTTTAGGGGAACAGGAGGAAAAATAAACAGATGCAGCAAGTCACAGACAAAGATCAAAGTTGCAGATACTACTTGACATATTCATGAGAAAGCAAAGAAGGAATTAACCTTATGTTAAAGATTATATACATATAATCTTATATATGTATTTTAAGATATATATGTATATATCTTATATATATCATATATTATAATTTACATCATAAAAGGATATGTATATATATTGCAGGAAGGGGGACCCCTTCCAGAGCCTGAGAGTGGGCTCTTGTCTAACACTTGGAAATGAATTGTCTGAGGAGACACATGTGCTGACAAAGCAAGAGACTTTATTGGGAAGGGGCACCCGGGCGGAGAGCAGCAGGATAAGGGAACCCAGGAGAACTGCTCTGCCACATAGCTCACAGTCTCAGGTTTTATAGCAATGGGGTTAGCTTCCAGTTGTCCCTGGCCAATCATCTTGCTTGGCCCATATTTGGTCTGACTCAGGGTCCTTCTGGTGGCTCGCACATCTCTCAGCCAAGATGGATCCCAGTGTGTGGGTTTCTGGGAGGCTGGCAGCACATATCATCTCCTCCCTCCTCCTTTTGGCCCTTCCCGAATTCTTCTGGGTTAGTTTTACAAGACGTACTATGGGCTGGTGTGTCCTCCCTCCTTTAGGCCCCTCCCGAATTCTCCTGGTTAGTTTTCAGGTGGCAGCACCTAGTTCTTTATCAGAACCTCCTGTTGTGAGACAATTCACGCAAGTGGTTATCATTGGGCCTGGCCAAGGTGGGCGGTTTTGGTCAGCGGTTCCCTAACATATATGTATGTACATATATCTTAAGATTAATAATTAATCTTGGACAAGATGTCATCTAAGTTTTTCCCTATCCCTAGTAACATACAATATAGTAGTATGATTGTATGATCCATTTTATACATGCTCTGGAAACCACTAATTGGAATCATTGTCACTATATATATGGGGAAAATGGGCCTTCAGAGAAATCTTCTCAATAGATACTAGGAAACAAGGGAGAAGAAAAAAGTCTCCTCATAAACACAATCACCTAGATGTCGTCAAAATGAAAATTTTGCTACATTAAGGCTTTTGGCTATCCATTCTCCAGAGTCTGGTCAAATCTAACCTCCTGCAAATTATCTCCCCAATACTTATACACAGCACAATTCTTGTCTCCTTAGTTCCTTTTAAGTCATAATTAACATTCTATTAAGTGTTGTTATGTTACTTTTAAATTATTTTTTGTTGTTATTATGTGAATCTTTTTGACCAAAAATTCTCTGGAGGCTGGGTCTATGGACTATATAGGGCCATAACTCTATTAACAACAAGAATACGTTATAGGACAGATTTTTCAGAAAAGCCACAGCCAGAAGCTGGGGTGGCATCGAGGTATATTCAGTGTAAAGTAAGTCAAAGCAGGAAAAGTATTCGATACTATCAAATGTGCCACCAAACATAAAATACCCAACTGGAAATCCTTAAGTAGGAGAATGGAAAGGGAGGAACTAGCCTGAGGTTACTATAAGTAAGCAAATAGCTCAGGAAAGAAAGGCACAGGAGGAAACAAAAGGCAGATCCCTGGGAGGAAAGAAGTAACTGGATTCAGGTCTAAAGAAGTAATGATTTTACAAATCCGTATATAAAAAAGACAAATAACCCAATTTTTTAAATGGGCAAAGAGTCTGAATAGACACTTCTTCAAAGAAGACATACAAAGGGCCAATAATCACATGAAAAGATGATCAATGTCATTAGTCATTAGGAAAACACAAATCAAAACCACAGATACCACTTCAGACCCACTAGGATGGCTAAAATCAAAGACAAATAATAGCAAATGTTGATGACAATGTGAAGAAACCAAAAATCTCATACACTGCAGTTTATCACACACTGCTACATTTAAACAGTTACCATACGACCCAGCAATTCCACTCACAAGAAAAATGAAAACTGTCCATGTGAAAATTGTAAACAAATGTTCATAGCAGCATTATTCATAATAGTCTAAAGGAAGAAACAACCCAAATGTCCATCCACTGACAAACAGATAGACAAAACATGGCATATCCATACAATGGAATATTATTCAGGAGTAAAAAGGAATGACAGGGCTTCCCTGGTGGTGCAGTGGTTGAGAGTCTGCCTGTCAATGCTGGGGACACGGGTTTGAGCCCTGGTCTGGGAAGATCCCACATGCCGTGGAGCAACTAGGCCCGTGAGCCACAATTACTGAGCTTGCACGTCTGGAGCCTGTGCTCTGCAACAAGAGAGGCCGCGATAGTGAGAGGCCTGCGCACCACGATGAAGAGTGGCCCCCGCTTGCCACAACTGGAGAAAGCCCTTGCACAGAAACGAAGACCCAACACAGCCATAAATAAATAAATAAATAAATAAAAATTAAAAAAAAAAAAAAGGAATGACATACTAATACATGCTACACAATGGATGGACCTTGAAAACATCGATCTGAGTGAAAGAAGCTAGTTACAAAAGGTCACATAGTATAAGGTTCAATTTATATGAAATGTACAGTACAGGTAAATCTATGGAGGCAGGAAGTATATTAATGGTTACATAAGGCTAGGGAGATGTGAAAATATGAAGGTGATAGCTAAAGGGTATAGGAATTCTTTCTGAAATGATGAAAATGTTCTAAAATTGACTCCAGTGATGGCTGCATGTATCTATGAATATACTAAAAATCATTGAATTGTACAGTTTAAATGAGTGAATTTTATCATATGTGAATTATGTCTCAATAAGCTTTAAAAAAAAAAATTAATTCAGGAATATTCTACTTCAGTTGGCCTAAGCTAGGAATTCAGCAAACTCAGTCCAAGAATTTCCTCTGCAACAAACCACCTTAAAATGAAACATTCAGCTTTACCTTAGTGGCAGTAGTTCTCAAAAGAGTGCATCTAGAAGTAGGTATAATGCTTTAAAGAAAATACGGATGCCTGGGACCACCCCAGACCCACTGGATCAAAATCTCTATGACGGTACATGGATTTTTTTTTTCTTAAGTTCCAGATGTTAAAGAGGGGAGAGGTGGGGCTTTAACAGACATGCTGAAAACAAGTAGGGAAATTTGAATTTTTTTTTAATATTAAATTGATGTTAAACTTCTTGGATCTGACAATACAGGTGACCCTTGAACAATGCAGGGGTTAGAGGTGCTGACATCTCCCAAACCCTCCCCACCCCTCCATGCAGTGGAAAATCCAAGTATAAACTTACAGTTGGCCCTCCCTATCCACAGTTCTGCATCCCAGGATTCAACCAACCATGGATCCTATAGTACTAGTATTTACTATTGGGAAAAATCCACATATAAGTGGGCCCACCCAGTTCAAACCAGTGGTGTTCAAGGGTCCACTATATATTGTGGTTATTTAGGAGACTGTCCTTGATCTTAGGAGAAATACTTAAGGGGGAGGTAGCATAACGTCGGTTACTTGCTTTGAAATCTTCAGGAAAAAAATACATACATACACACAGATTAAACAAAATGTGGCAAAAATGTAAAGTTACAACGAAATTGGTCAATCTAAGTAAGCTTAATTGGGTATACACTGCACCATTCTTTCCATTTTTCTGTAGGTTTGATATTTTCAAGATAAAAAGTTGGGGGCTTCCCGGGTGGCACAGTGGTTAAGAATCCGCCTGCCAATGCAGGGGACATGGGTTCGAGCCCTGGTCCAGGAAGATCCCACATGCCGCAGAGCAACTAAGCCCATGCGCCACAACTACTGAGCCTGCGTTCTAAAGCCCACGTGCTACAACTACTGAGCCCGCATGCTGCAAATACTTTAGCCCGCGCGCCTAGAGCCCGTGCTCCACAACAAGAGAAGCCACCGCAATGAGAAGCCCGCGCACAGCAACGAAGAGTAGCCCCTGCTCACTGCAACTAGAGAAAAGCCCACACGCAGCAACAAAGACCCAACGCAGCCAAAAATAAAATAAATAAATTTAAAAAAAAAAAAGATAAAAAGTTGGGGAAGTTCCACAAATGACCCTGATGGTCCCTGTGGCCTAAAAGTCACAGACTTCTTCCCCTATCCCCACTTCCCAGGATGGACAAATGGACAAAACTTTCTACTCCCTATATGCCATCCCAAAAGATTTATGGTCCCAAAGAGTAGATAAGATTATTTTAACGGGAACAAGCTTCTGTTATTGTACCCTGCAAATTACTTGTGTGCCTTGTCCTACATTTAGAGGGAAGAGTGTGAGATCAGCAGAAAGTTAATGGGTCCCCTAAGTAAAGAGGCAGGGCCACTGAGGGTAAAAGGGTACAAGATGAAATAATAGGCAGAAAACAACCTGCCCAGACTACACAGCTTAACCTCTGTTAGGTCCTGTCTACTATACAAAGTCTAGAAAAGAAAAGGCTCATTCTTTTCACCCAATATATACTGAACTGCCTACTATGTGCAAAACATGTTCCCTATCTTCACGTACTAAATATGTATACCACAGAGCTGTACACAGAAGCAACACAACTTAACAAGATTTAGAATTATTTCTATAAGAAAGCTCTTTCTCAGGAAATTTATTCATTAAAGTTAGAATCATACTGAGTCTTCTTCTTGACTCTCATTATATAATCAGTACCAGTGACAGCATGAGAGCAATCAGAATACAGTCTATTAAATTCCATTCTTTTCCATACTTCGCTTTGAGAAATTAAACTAGCCAAACTTTAAAAAGGAAAATAATAGATGCAGTAATGACAAATGACAACCAAGAATTTGTTCATGGAGCAAGGGACCATCTGTACTAACACTTACCAAGCCAGCAGTAAGAGAAGGTGCAGACTGTCCGAGGGACTGATTCCTCATTCGAACCAGGTTTGATGCTTCTCCTGAAGACTGCCAAGTCACCTGTCCCACACTGCTATGTACACTGCCGGACAAGGGGAGCAGCTGCTTACCTTCAACAATAAGGTTTGGAAAATTAACAAATTATTAATTAACAAATGAAAAAATACAATGATATCAAGTGGATTACAAGTACATTGATCCAGGGACTTCCCTGGTGGTCCAGTGGTTAAGACTCCACCCTCCCAATGCAGGGGGCCCAGGTTCAATCCCTGGTCAGGGAACTAGATCCCACATACTGCAACTAAGACCCAGCACAGCCAAATAAATAAGTAAATTTTTTTTTTTAAAGTACATTGATCCAAAACAAAGTGAAGTCCCTCCACATCCATTTTAGAATCTGCAGCCCTCTAAAAATTCCAACTATATTGGTGGTGGTGAGAAATGCCAAGTGGAATACTGAACTGAGTTGACGACCATTTTAAATTCTCTGTAGGGACTTCCCTGGTGGTGCAATGGGTAAGACTCCACGCTTCCAAAGCAGGGGGCCCGAGTTCAATCCCTGACCAGGGAACTCCGCATGCATGCCGCAACTAAGACCTGGCGCAGCCAAAATAAATTAAATAAATATTTAAAAAAATAAATTCTCTGTAATATCCACCACCATGCCAGGGCCCAACCCTGACACCCAACCTAGCAGGCTAGGAGTTTTCTAGAGTTTCTGGAGTTTTCTCCATCCTACCTAGTTTCTCACCAACTCAATGTAATAGAAGAGTGGAGCTGACAGCTTTTCCTAGACAAATTTGACCCTTAGGTTTCCAGAAGACAAACACTGAATATATACTATTCTTGCCAGGCTCCATGTGTTCAGTCCAGGTTGACCAACTGCCTTAATCCCACTGACAGACTACAAGAAAGTCACTTATAAAGACTGAGCATCTAGAATTACAATGACTTTCTACCTGAGGTTCAAGTCCCATTTCAACTCCTTCCCTCACACCATTCTTCACATTGCTGCTAGTGATCTAATCAGAACAAATATGGTCACGTCATTCCCTTCTCATGACTCCCTACTGTTTAAAGAATTAAGCCACACTTTTTGCTTGTTTTGTTTTTGGCGGTGCCATGCAGCATGTGGGATCTTAGTTCCCTAACCAGGAATGGAACCTGCGCCCCCTGCAGGAGAAGGGCGGAGTCTTAACCACTGGACCACCAGGGAAGTCCTAAGCCACACTTTTTTTTTTTTTTAATTTATTTATTTATTTTGGCTGAGTTGGGCCTTCATTGCTGCGCGCGGGCTTTCTCTAGTTGTGGCAAGTGGAGGCTACTCCTCATTGCAGTGGCTTCTCTTGTTGCAGAGCACGGGCTCTAGGTGCGCGGGCTTCAGTAGTTGTGGCACGCAGGTTCAGTATCTGTGGCTCACGGGCTCCAGAGTGCAGGCTCAGTTGTGGCGCACAGGCCCAGTTGCTCCGCGGCATGTGGGATATTCCTGGACCAGGGCTCGAACCTGTGTCCCCTGCACTGGCAGGAGGATTCTTAACCACTGAGCCACCAGCAAAGTCCCCTAAGCCACACTTTTAAAACACTAAAAAACACTAAAAAGATCCTCCGTAAATCCAGATTATCTTCCTGGCCTCATCTCCTTCCACTCTTTCCAAACCCATTCACTCATTCAACTTTAATATTCTGCCCTGCATATTCAGCTGGCTTTCTCTTGATCACCAATTCACTTGAAAACCCTTCTTTTTCCTGGCAAAATCCTATTTGTCATGGAAATACCCACTTTATAAAGAGGTATGAGCAAAAGGAGGTTTGGATTTTGTTTTTGCTATAACATATCCTTTTACTGCAAACAAAGTGTGATGCAACTTATTTGAAGGGCAATTTAGCAAAACCTATTATAATTTTAATTTGAATATGCTTGGACCCAGCATTCCACTTGTAGGAATGTAAGGAAAAAAAAGTAGACCAGAACGTCTCCCTAGCAATGCTCACCATAATAAAATTGGAAATAAGATAAATGAGCATTACCAGTTAATTATAATATCTTCACATAATGACATACTGAACCCATTAAAAATAATGAGGCAGCTGAACATGTAGTCAAGAGAAAAATGTTCAACATTTCCTGTTAAGTGAAAATAGCAGAAAGGAAGCATATAGGGACTTCCCTGGTAGTCCAATGGTTAAGACTTCATGCTTCTACCACAGGGGGCACGGCTTCAATCCCTGGTCGGGGAACTGAGATCCCACATGCCACGCAGCGCGGCCAAAATGTAATAAAAATTAAAAATAAAAAAAAAATTTTTTAGAAGGAAGCATATAGCATATGATCCCAATTTTGATTTTTAAAATAAAGTTTATATATATTTATATAAGATTTTAAATGTATATTTAAATATAATGGAATACATATAAATGGTTTGGAGAGAGGGAAAATAGAAGAAAGTAAAGATTAAGAAGACCCTTCACTTTGACATGATGCATGTTACTGTACTCAAATTTTTTATAACTGGCATATTTTACATTTTTGATCAGAAACACAGTTTAAAAAAAAAAATCTAGTTATCTTTCAAGTCTGCTCTCCAATGCATGCTTTAATGAGAAGTCTTTCCATAAAATGCTCCACAAAAAATAATAATGGTTCTGTACTCAAAACTTCCACAAGCCCAGAGTAGAGCCTGCCTGGTTTATTTTCTTCCTTCTGCAAATGTTGCCAAGCTCTCCAGGCGATCTGCCTATAGATGAGGATCTATATAACCTAAAGGAAAGCTAGTTTGTTAACTTCCCCCATCCACATATACAAAGGCTAGTATCACAACTCTATCTCCCTTCAAAATAAGGGCCTACTCGGGAAAGAGGCTTACACAACAGCAGAAGAAACCCATTTGGACATCTACTGGTCAGGGCTTGAAGCATACCAAGAACTGCCAAGAATCTGAGGAACACAAACAACTTAAAAACAGAAGGAACAATATGAACAAATGGAGCAACTAGCCCTTTAGTAAACAAATAACTCAGAAAAAAAGAAAACTTCTTAAAAATTCTAATTATTATTCTTACAATAATTTGAGGATATTTTTAAGAAATATTCCCAGTTAAAGATAGCTAACTGAGCACATACTTGTATTTTTGTCCCCCAGGAAACTCCATGAAATGAGAATAAAGAGGGAATTCCCTGGTGGTCCGGTGGTTAGGACTCAGCACTCTCACTGCCAGGGGCCCGGGTTCGATCCCTGGTCGGGGAACTAAGATCCCACAAAATGGCCACATGGTGCCACATGGCCAAAAAAAAGAGAGAGAGAGAATAAAAACAAAATAAATAAATAAAGGCTATCACCAGAGAGAGAAAGAGAGACAGAGACAGACACACAGACACTCTACGAGGGAATGAACAAAATTTGGGGAAAATCTAAAGCATATAGATGAATCATAACCAATGGAACTGGGCAAAGAAAGGCATGAGGTATAATAAGCTTAGTGGAGCTTGTAGTTAAATGGGGCATCAGGCTGCCCTGCAAAATCTCAGGTAAGCTCAGTACTCAGTACTTAGATACCTAAGAGGACATAAAGTAAGACATAAGGCTGAAATCAGAGTAACTGAAAATCTATAGACAGAACAGTCAAACACAACCACATTCCCACATTGTACCACCCAGTAGCCAGACAATTACCTCACAGGATAGAAGGGATTTATTAGTATCTCAGAGCAAAGCAATGGATTCTGGTTGTTAGGTGCTCAAAAGAAAAAAAGTTGATTCAGAAACAAAAGAAAACTTAAAAAAGAAAATCTTAATCCAAAAATAAAAAAATCCATTTACTCATAGAGAATTAGAAGATAAATACATCCTTAAAAGAAGAGCAGAATGCTATGGGAAAAAAACAAACAAGAAATAGCTCTATGTGATTAAATACATGACTGACAAAATAAAATTTCAATAGAAGAGTGAGAAGAGAAAGCCAAGGGAATAGCCCTGAAAAGGTACAAAAATAAAAAGAAACTGAAAACTGTTTACAGTAGGCCAAGGAATGTAATAGGATTACATTTGCTTCTTCAACTAAAGTCAAATGGATTCTCTTTCTTCCATACTCTATTGATTGCTTAAAACTATGCCACATTTTAATTGCTTCCTATTTGGGCATGACGTCCTTGTATTAATTTTTCCCCTTGAATTTTTTAAGACTTTTCTGTGGATGAGGTGGGGAGGCACTATGGGCTTTGGAATGAGTTTTGGAAATAAGAGAAAAAAGAAAATAAAAAGAAGCAAAGTTTGTGAAGTCTACAGAAGTAGGCAGAGAGCACAACTCATATTGAAAGGGAATAACCAGTGATAATGGTCAACCAAGAAATACCCAGCAGGTTCAGGAGGTTAGCATTGAGATGCCATGAGGAAACAGTAAAGAAAGGAAGACAGCCTTACCCACAGGTGTTCTATATAACATTATTACCACAGAAGAAGGTGTCAAGATGCCAAGTCAGTTGATACACCCTTAAATATTGGCAAAACAGTCCCACAACTCTGTTTGTTTTTTGTTTGTTTGTTTGTTTGTTTGGCTGCACCGGGTCTTCGTTGCTGCACGTGGGCTTTCTCTAGTTGCGGTGAGCAGAGGCTACTCTTCGTTGCAGTGCACCGGCTTCTCACTGCGGTGGCTTCTCTTATTGTGGAGCACCAGCTCTAGGCACACGGGCTTCAGTAGTTGTGGCACATGGGCTCTGTAGTTGTGGTTCGCAGGCTCTAGAGCACAGGCTCAGTAGCTGTGGTGCATGGGCTTAGTTGCTCCGCAGCATGTGGGATCTTCCCGGACCGGGGCTCGAACCTGTGTCCCCTGCATTGGCAGGGGGATTCTTAACCACTGTGCCACCAGGGAAGCCCCATTCCCACAACTGTTAAAAGAAAACAAAATTAGATACTTACCTGACAAAGAACTGGCCAGGCTTCCTCTCCGTAACTTAGAGTCATCCTGACTAAGTTGTCGTTGAAGTTTAGCTTTTCCAGTGGATGAAAATATGTCAGGATTACTGAGCTTCCTGAAGAGCAGGGGACTAAGTCCAGTTATCACATCCTTCAAAGTGAAAAAAGAAAAACATAAGCCTTTAATGTCTTTTCTGAAAGTATAAGAACTAACTTTATATTAAATATCTCTACAACATTCATTACAGTTAAAAAGTGCCAACATTTTATATTTCCTGTTCAACAGCTAAAGCCAGAAACAAATTTCTTAGTGACAGCTGTTTGGGTATGCTGTGAATGATGTGGGACATTGAGTATAAAATGTCAAAGGAAAAATAGGGGATGAGTTTCACAAGGTGACACAATAAGGCACTTTGACAGGCTATATTATTCATAATGAGTACATGTCTACTTATGTTTATTTACTTTTCTCCATTTATTCACACTCTTCCTGTATCTAGTAAAGCATATTTTAGTTTTCAAAAAATCATAAATAATAGACCTTCCTTTACCTGTCATATAAAGTTAGAAATACCCCTAACATTCAATTAATGCTAAAGTAACACTTTGAGCCTTCTTTATGTCTATAATAGGAGCTAAACTCATGTTTTTAATGAAAAATTATAATAGTACAATGGAGGAAATACAGACAATATGAAGCATTGACAGTGCCTTCCCATTGCCTTTATTTTAGTCTAACACATCCCACCCCATCCCAATGCCACTTCCTCCTCACTCAGCATCATCAAGATGCAGACATTTTAAAGCAAACACCCATCTAATTAGCAGCATTAATGAGGAAATATTCTGGGTAAAAAAATTAAAAATAAGGCAAATGAGGCCTATCTTTTATATTTCAGTGAAGGAAGCTACAACAAACACAGATAAGTAGCACATCAATCTGACCTGGACAGTACAAAGACAAACTGAGAAGCATAAGGAGAAATAACTGAAATCTATGTTAGCTGCCATTTGAAAAACAAGACACAAGCAACTGGTACCATAGCAATACTCAAAGCCACAGGGGGGTGGGAAATAAATGGAAAGATGCCTGCCTCCTTGAGAAAAGATTTTTTTAAAGCCTCTAGAGAGGACTTCCCTGGTGGCACAGTGCTCCCAATACAGGGGGCTCAGGTTCGATCCCTAGTCAGGGAACTAGATCCCACATGTATGCCGCTACTAAGAGTTCGCATGCCACAACTAAGGAGCCAGCGAGCTGCAACTAAGGAGCCAACGTGCCGCAACTAAGGAGTCAGTGAGCCACTACTAAGGAGTCCACCTGCCGCAACTAAGACCCAGCACAACCAAATAAATAATTTATAAAAAAATAAATAAAGCCTCTAGGGTCATATACTGTGACCGGTGAGTTCACACACAGGAAAGTACAAACATTGCTTAGTGGTGGCCATCCAGAATGTAATTTACAAATACCCCAGCATAAAAAGAAGAGTGAAGTTGATGAAAAATAACTGAAGAGAAAAGGAAAAAGGTTTTTTTCATCTGTTTAGGGGGTTTTTTTTTTTTTGTGGCCGCACAGCGTGGCTTGTGGGATTTTAGTTCCCCAACCAGGGATTGAACCTGGGCTCTCGACAGTGAGAGCACAGAATGCTAACCACTGGACCACCAGGGAATTCCCGAGGAAAAAGTATTTTTAAAATTGGTAGTAAATGAGACTTCCCTGGTGGTCCAGTGGTTAAGACTCCACGCTCCCAGTGCAGGGTACGCGGGTTCAATCCCTGGTCAGGGAACTAAATCCCGCATGCCGCACCTAAGATCCCTCATGTTGTAACTAAAAGATCCAGCAGGCCACAACAAAGATCTCACACACAGCAACAAAGATCCCATGTGCCGCAACTAAGACCCAGCATAGCCAAATAAATAAATAAATAAAAATAAATATTTTTTTAAAAATTGGTAGTAAATGGATAAAAGGATAAAGGGGGCTATTTAGGCACTGTACCATTAAAGCAACTGATGTGCCCATCCAACTCTAACAGGAATGAGCAGGGAGAAAGGGGAATTGGAAGGAGTAGTCAATGCAAAATGAGAAGGCAGCAAGGGAACAGCCTATATTCCCACCAACTGGTGTGTCGAGGATGAAACAGTACCTACGCATCAAGTAGAAACCATGAAGAAAGCAGGGTCTGGGCACTAATGCTGGTAACCCACCAAAAAGGGCTGGCCACTCACAGAAGCAACACCCCAGCAAGCAGCTGTGGGTGGAGGGAAGTGAGAAGGCCTTGTAAGATATCATGCTGAAGGAATATCCTATGTGAAGGCAATATGGAAAGGAAGGTATCCCAAAAATACCTTACAAATGAGCTACTTGAGAGAGCCAGCACTTGGATCCCTGCTACACTGTATGGATGAACAGTTAGTCTTAGCCATAAAAGGATCGACAGCCGATAGGACTAGATCAGCACCAGTTAAAAGAAAGTTGTGGCTCATGGGCTCTAGAGCACAGGCTCAGTAGTTGTGGCGCAAGGGCTTAGTTGCTCCGCAGCATGTGGGATCCTCCCGGACCAGGAATCGAACCCATGTCCCCTGCACTGGCAGGCGGATTCTTAACCACTACGCCACCAGGGAAGTCCCAAAAGAAAGTCATATCCTTTTCAATCTCCCTATTCCCTATCATAACATACCAAAGTAAAGAAGCCAGAAAACAGAGGAGAGGAATAATGAAAGCAGATCATGCACCTTCTTATTCCAAGTCTCCCCTGTCAAAACTTTGCAAAGGGAAGGAAATATAAATGAGAAATGAAATTTAACTTTTAAATCAGGACGTCTTTTTAACTTTTACTTAAGTATATTACTCATTTCAGAAAAGTACATATACCTAAGCATATAACTCAATAAATTTTGCAAGTTAAACATATCCATGGAACCAGCATCAAGATTTAAAAAAAAAAAAAAAGACATAACCAAGCATTCCAGAAAGCCCCCTGTGCACCCTTCTAGTCACTACACTATCCCTCCAGGGTAACTACTATCTAGGCTTCGAACAGAATATTAGATAAATGGAATCACACTGTATGAACTGTTCCGTATCTTGCTTCTCTTGCTCAGCTAGACTGCACTTTTTAAAACAGCAGAACATTATTGAATTTACCAAAGAATTCATTAAAAGACAGGAAAAGAGAATGAAGCAAATAAAACAGAACCACACATAGCCCAAGAAAGAAAAAGGGCATGGGAAGAGGAACTTCCTTTCTAACTTCCAAACTAATTTGCTTCTTGCAGTTTTCTAGTTCCCATTTCTAGTCACTTATGAGAGATCCAGCCAAACCACATGTTTTCAGATTCAACAGGATACCACTGTACCCTTATAGTAAGCTCCTCCTTTCTGCTTTAATTGGATCAAATTTCTATCTGGTTCCTATCATTTCTACTATCAAATGATTCTTCAGCAAAATAGGGAGTTAAGGAGGGGAAGGAGCCTAGGATGACTTCCAGGTTTCTGGCGTGGATAGTATCCCAGGGAATATAGCAAGAGAAACAATATTACAAATAAAACACTATTATGGCAATATTAACATAACTACAAATTGCAGTACTCTTCCAGTAACTATTAGGGAAACTATAAACAGTTAACGTGAAAGAAATAAAACAAAGAAGACATGAATAACTCTCTTCAACTATAAGAGGGCTATCTCCTCTGTTATAGGAGAGTAAACTTCTTACTTCAGAGGCCAGTTTGATATACTGGATAAAAATAACAGAAGGAGAAGTAGGTTTAATTATAGGAAGAACCATCTAACAGTGAAAAAAGGCCGTCTTAAAAGGAATGGACTGTGCCCTTAGGATACTGAAAAAGTAAGGTGAAAGTTGGCCTAAGCAGTGACTCTCAAAATGTGGTCCCCAGACCAGCAGCAGCAGCATCACCTGTGAACTTGTTAGAAAGGCAAATTCTAGGGCCCCACCCCAGATCTACTAAATAGGAAATTCTGGGGGAGGGGAGCAGCAATCTGTGTTTTAACAAGCCCTCTAGGTGATTATGAAGCACACTAAAGTTTGAGAACCACGAGACTAAATAAAAAACTTTCAATATGATGCCATCAACACAAATATATGTTGACCAATTGTGAGGATCGTGTCACAAATTATTTGAAATTGACTTAAAGTACTCAAGTTTGCAATCAGTATACTCTCTTAATTAAATGAAAGCAGGTTCTTGGTAAATACTATCAATGAAATAAAGTCAGTTCACTTACGTTACAACATTCTTTCTTAAGTGAGATTTTTTTAAAAGGCAGAATTACAGCCTGCATGCCAGAAATTACATATAACATGTATTTATCTATCGTAACAATAACATATCTAACATATGACATGTAAATTTCAACTGTCAAAAAAAAGGTTGAAAATTGCCTGGCTACACAATTTCTACATGCTCCTTCCAACTCTAAGAGCTTATTGCTTTCTCTTTTAATTCAGAGTACTAAGTTGTGGCTATTTTGCCTATTGCTCTGGGAGTCCTCACAGAGAGTCCTCCCTCTCTTGGTCAGAACCATCTCCCTCCTCCACAATATCAAAGCAAATCTCAGGCTAACTTTACCCACAAGGCTAGTGTTGTGTTTATACTGTATCATGCTATTAAGGATAGGATTAGAAGTAAGCAAAGGACTCACAGCTGAAAACAGAAGTCCACACACTAAACACTTGTCTATCAGGCTAAGAACCTGGGCTCTCAATAGGAGTTGTCTTATCCCATATGAATGGTAATTCAGTAGGTGAAGAAAAATCCATACCCTATGGCAGATTCTTCCTGACCTACCTTGCCAAGAGTCAAACCCAGGTGCCACACTAATCAAAGTACATTCTCTTAATCCTTATCAAAAAACCTTTGCTTGATATGTACATGCAAAAAAAAAGAACCCTGACCCATACCTCAGGCATATCAAAGACAACATATATAAAAATTAACTCTAAGTGGATCATGAGTCTAACTATAAAACCTAAAAGTATAAACATTCAAAAGAAAATACAAGAGTAAATTTTTATACTTTGAGTTAGATAGCATTCTTAGATAACACACAAAGCATAAGTTTAAAAAGAACAAATTTATAAATAGACTTCATCAAATTTAAAAACTACTACTCTTCAAAAGATACTGTTAAAAAATGAAAACAAATCACACAGGAGGAAGAATATTTGCAAAACACATCTGAGAAAGACTGGCATTCAGTATATATAAAGATCTTTCACAATTCAATAATAAGAAAACACACAAGCCAATAAAAAAACATGAGCAAGAAAACTGAACAGACATTTCAGCAAAGAAGAGGCAAATATGGCAAATGAACACATGAAACCATTCTCAACATCATTTATCATTGGGGAAACAAAGATTAAAATCAAGTGAAAGATAACATCAGCAAAATGGTGGAGTACACAGCTCCAAGCTAACATTCCCCCACAGAAACACTGAAAAGCAAGCAGAAATTGTGACCACCCAGAGGGGTGGGATAGGGAGGGTGGGAGGGAGGGAGACGCAAGAGGGAAGAGATATGGGGATGTATGTATATGTATAGCTGATTCACTTTGTTATAAGGCAGAAACTAACACGCCATTGTAAAGCAATTATACTCCAATAAAGATGTTAAAAAAATAAATTTAAAGAAAAAATTTTTAAAAAAAAAGAAAATCAAATGAGATAAAGGATGTGAAAACAAACAAAAAAAAACAAGCAGAAACTGTCAGAACCACCTTTGTCAGACTCTGGAAAATAGTCAAAGGTTTATGGCAACCAAGAGAATGCTGAATCAAGAAGTCAACTTAAAAATGGTAGGAGAGGGGCTTCCCTGGTGGCACAGTGGTTGAGAATCTGCCTGCCAATGCAGGGGACACGGATTCGAGCCCTGTTCTGGGAAGATCTCACATGCCGTGGAGCAACTAGGCCCGTGAGCCACGCAACAAGAGAGGCCGCAATAATGAGAGGCCTGCGCACCACGATGAAGAGTGGCCCCCACTTGCCGCAACTAGAGAAAGCCCTCCCACAGAAACGAAGACCCAACACAGCCATAAATAAATAAATAATTAATTTTTTTAAAAAAAGTTTAAAAAAAAAATGGTAAGAAAGCTTTGTGGCATTTTTACTTGCCCTCACCCTACCCACTCCTTGATGTGGAGGCAATCTTAAAGACATCAGGTGGTGTTCCAAGTGTGGGACTCTGGCCCCTGGTTCCAGAAGGAGCAGAACAGACCTTACTTGCAAATTATCGTTTATACCTGTTATAACTTATCTGACGACTACCTGAAGGACTAACACAAGGCACTCCTCTCTATTTCACCTCACTCACAATCTTCTCAAGGTGGAAAAGCAGCAAGTATTGCTTAAAACCCTGTATGGTGACCCAAACACCAACAGCCACTTGGGCAAAAGATTAACAATGAGACATTCAACTGACTGCCTGAGATCTGGGGGAGAAAAGAGAGAGTTTCTTTGGGAAATTAGGGCAATCAAAAACACCTGTGTATATATGGAAATTTAGAAAGCCCAGGGTGAAATGCATGCTCAGGAAAGACCTAAAAAGATTTTAAGCTTTCATCTCAAGCTGATCCCTAGACTCAGCACAAGTCTGGCTAAGGGCCAAAGGAGGGCACAAAGTCAATCTGCAAAGACCAGGATGTGTGTTTGTTTGTTTGCTTAGCTCCTGGCAATCCAGGAAATCTTCAACAAAACACAAGCTAAGTAACAGAGACTTCAGTATCACACACAGCAAGAAATACAGTTTCTACAAAAAAGGTTGGAAAACTCACTAGACAAATGGACAACTACAGCCTTCAACAATCAAAAAACAGCAAAGCCTGGGGAAAGGGAAAAAGCTGTATTCCAGAGTTACCAATATTCAAATGTCCAAATTTCAACAACAAAAAATCACAAGACATATAAAGAAATAAGAAGGTATGGCCCACTCAAAGAATCAAAATAAATTAACAGAAACCACCCCTGAGGAAGCCCAGCACTGGACTTAGCAGTAAATTTTAAATTGATTGTCTTAAATATGCTCATATCAGTAAAGGAAAACATGGACAAAGAACTAAAGAAAATCAAGAAAACAATGAACAAAACAAGACTATCAACAAAAAGACAGAAATTATAAAAAAGAACCAAACAGAAATTCAGGAGATAAAAAGACCAATAAGTAAGTGAAAAATTCAGTAGGGGGTTCAATAGCAAATTTGAGCAGACAAAGACAGAATCAGCAATCTCGAAGACAAGATAATTAAAACTATACAGTCTGAGGAACAAGAAAAAAAAAATAATGAAGAAAAGTGAAGAGAGCCTAAGGGACCAGAGGGACATCTTCAAAAGAAACAATATATGCATTAAGGGAATCCCAGAAGGAGAAGAGAGAAAGGGGAAGAAAGAATATCTGAAGAAATAACTGCCAAAAACTTCCCAAATTTGATGAGAGACACGAGCCTACATGTTCAGAAGCTCAATGAACTTCAAGTAGGTTAAACTCAAACAGACCCACATCTAAACATATCATAATCAAACTGTTGAAGCTAACAACAAGGAGAAGATATTCAAAACAGTAAGAAAGATGCAATTCATCATGTACAGGGGATCCCCAATCAGATTAACAGCCAATTTTGCATCAGAACTATGGAGTCCAGAAGGAATGACCTATTTAAAGTGCTGACAGGAAACACTGTCAACTTAGATTTCTACCCAGATAAACAAAAGCTGAGGGAGTCTATTACCACTACACTGGCCCTAAAAGGAATCCTTCAGGTTGAAATGAAAAGACACAAAACAGGAACTTCAAGTCATATGAAGATATAAATATCTCCAGTAAAGGTAACTACATGAGCAAATATAAAAGTGAGTATTATTATATTTTTGGTTTATAACTCCACTTTTTATTTCCTACATGATTTAAAAGACAAATACATAAAAATAATTATAGATCTATGTTACTGAGCACACAATGTATGAACATATAATTTGGGAGAACAACATAAAGGGGGGTGGGAGAATAGAGGTGTATAGGAGCAGAGTTTTTGTATGTTATTGAAGTTGGTACCAATTCAAACTAGACTGTTATAAATTTAGGATGTTACGTGTAATCCCTGTGGCAAAGCAAAAAGAAAATATAAAAAAAGCACACACAAAAGGAAATGAAAGGGGATCAAAATGGTTCATTACACCAAAAAAAAAATTATTTTTCAACTAAACACAAAAGATGGCAGTAACAGAGGAAATGAGAGACAAAAGGGTATAAAACATACATGATAAAAATATTTCAATGAGCAAAGGTATCCATACTTGAATCAAAGGGAAAAATAAAACATAAAGAAGAACCAAATGGATATTTTAGAACTGAAATATATAATAACCAAAATAAAAAAACTGAGTGAATAAGCTTTTCAGCAGAACATAGAGGACAGAATAAAGAAACAGTGAACTGGAAGACAGAAGAACAGAAGTTATTCAACATGAACAACAAAGTGAAAACAGTAAACAGAGGCTTCGGGACCTATGGTTCTGTAATTAAAGATCTAATGTCTGTGTCATTGGAGTCCAAAAGGAAAGGACAAAGAGAGAAAGAAAGAAAAAGTACTAGAATAAATCATGGCTGAAAACCTCTCAAATGTGTGAAGAAGACATAAACCTACAGATGCAAGAAGCTGAGTGAACCCCAAGCAGAATAAACCCAAAGAAATATGCCAGGAAACATTATAATTAAAATTCTGAAAAATTACAAACAAAAGAAAAAAAAAACGTTTGAATGACAGATTTCTCATCAGAAACTATGTAGTCCAGAATAAAGTGGCAGCACAGTATTTTTCCAGCATTGAAAGAAAAGAACTGTCAACCCAGAAGCAACAACCAGGGAAAAGGACCTTCAGAAATAAGGATAATTAAGAGACTTTATCGGCAGCAAACCTATCCTAAAAGAATGGCTAAAGAAAGTTCTCTAAACAGAAAGGAAATAATACAATAAGCAACTTTAGGAACAGAGAAAGAACACAGTGAGTAAAAAATGCAGATAAATACATTAGCATTTCCTTCTGTAACATACGATTTTAAAATTTACTAAAGACATTTATGCTACAAAACATGAATCAGATTCAAATAAACTCACCAGTGAGGTGAGAGAGCTTAAGAAAAAATTAGAAATAAAAGGTCAGTTAAGAAATGACGGGGCCCCACCTCCCAGCCGCTCCGTAAGGAGAGTGAACTCCCTGAGACTAGGGGCCATATACCTTTGCACCCTCAGCAGGACCCAGGACAAGACTGGTACAAGGCACGATTCAGCAAATGTTTGTTAAATGGGAGCAAAAAATTAAATTCCAGCCTGCCTGCCTCCAAGGCCTACATGTTTGACCACCATGCCACACTGCTCCAGTGAAGACTCACTTACAGACTGATGGAAGATGGCTGAACCAAGAAAAATGATCTTATCTCATGCTTCAGTGACAAAATAAAAGCCATCAGACATGGGAGAATTGTTCCAGGGCCTTCATCTTCCCACCACTGAATCTCGAAACCTCCCAGTATCTGTGTTCATCTTTTGTCTCATTCCTTCCTGTTACCATGAAGGGCTTGAGGACCTCTCCTTCTCTCTGAGGCCCAGTGTCCTAGACCCGAGCCCCTCCTTTCCCTTCTATTATTCCCTTTCTCTTCTGTGTTCCCATCTGGTCCTTCTTTATGGTCTCTGGGTCATTCCCAGCAGCAAACAAGCATAGTCTAGTATCTCCCATCTTAGAAAAATCATTCTTTGCCCCTCCTCCTACCATCACCTTAGCTCTCTGGGTTCTGTTCCCATTCACAGCCATGTTTCACAAGGAAATCGCCTACACACCTAGCTCCACTTCAGCAGGAAGGGGGGGGGGGGGTAGTGTTTTATTCCCTCTGAGCTCAGGGAGGGTCCTATAACAATCTACCCTCCCACCAGTACTCCATCCAATTATTCCTGTTTTTTAAATTTTATTTATTTTTCATGATAATACATTATAAATTTTATAATATACATATCTGTACAGTTTGAATAAATTATAAAACAAATACCTATGTACCTGTACCCATCACCCAGCTTCAAAAACAAATCATTTCTGAATGACAAAACCCACCATGTAGCCCTCCCCAGTCACATCTCCTTCCCCTGCCTGAGGTAACCAGTGTCATTTTTCATGCCTTGCTTTTTTGTATGGTTTTACAACATATTACTGCATCCATATATTGTAAAATTTTGCATGTTGTTCAACTTTATATAAACATATTCTTTCATGACTTTTTTTTTTTTTTTTTTTTTTGGCTGTGTTGGGTCTTCGTTTCTGTGCGAGGGCTTTCTCTAGTTGCGGCAAGTGGGGGCCACTCTTCATCGCGGTGCGCGGGCCTCTCACTGTCGCGGCCTCTCTTGTTGCGGAGCACAGGCTCCAGACGCGCAGGCTCAGTAGGTGTGGCTCATGGGTCTAGTTGCTCCGCAGCATGTGGGATCTTCCCAGACCAGGGCTCGAACCCGTGTCCCCTGCATTGGCAGGCAGATTCTCAACCACTGCACCACCAGGGAAGCCCTTTCATGACTTTTTTGAATCAGTAGTAGGTTTCCTGAGTTTTATCCATGTTGATACATGTAGCTGGAGTTCATTCATTTATTTCATTATAGTATTCCATTGTAAAAAAAAAAAAAGAAATGACTAAACTTGAAGGAACACAAGAGAGAATACAAACAAGAGATAATGCCTTAAGAGGCACAGAAGATGAAATGTTTTGGCTTTTTCTGTTTGTTTGTTTGTTTGATTTTTTTATGAAGAGGAAAAAAAATGTTTGAGAGAAAATGGTATGCTGAAGAGAAGCAAAGAAGATCCAACATACAGCAAATAGAAGTCCCTGCAGAAGAAAATCAAAGCAAGGCAACAGAACAAATATCAATACTAAAATTATAATTCAATAACTTTGCTGAAATTAAAACTATATATATGAAAACTACATCCTGGAAGAGCACACCACGTGCATGACATATAAATCCAAAATGACCAACACCAAGATATATTCTAGTATAATAACTGGACTTTAACAGAAAAATCCTTTCAGCATTAAAAAAAAAAACATGACCTATAAGAAAAACCTGCATCACCATCAGACTATGACAACAATTTTTTTTTTTAATATTTATTTATTTGCACTGGATCTTAGTTGCAGCAACGCAGGCTCCTTAGTTGTGGCAGGCATGTGGGATCTAGTTCCCTAACCAGGGATCAAACCCGGGCCCCCTGCATTGGGAGCGTGGAGTCTTAACCACTGTGCCACCAGGGAAGTCCCGACAACAATTCTTTATGCCAGAAGAAAAACAGAGTTACATATATAAGATACTCAAAGAAAGGCAGTATGAGCCCAGGATTTTATATCCAGGAAAACTAATCTTCAAGGTAAAGGGCACAGGCAAAATGTTATCAATATAAAATAACTCAGGGAATATTGTTCCAAAAGGTTCTTCCTAAGGAATCTACTAGAGAACAAGATTCATACAATCAGGACTTCCCTGGCAGTCCAGTGGTTAAGACTCTGCGTTTCCACTGCAGGGGGCATGGGTTCGATCCCTGGTCGGGGAGCTAAGATCCCACATGCCACCCGGTGCGGCCAAAGAAAATAAAAAATTAAATAAAATAAACACATGTTTAAAAACAAAAGATTCATACAATCAAAATAACTAGAATGACGAGGTTCTACTGCATAGCACAGGGAACTATATTCACAGGGAACTTGTAATAACCTATAATGGAAAAGAATTTGAAAAAGAATATATATATCCATATATCTATATATAAATATATATATATATCTGAATCACTTTGCTGTATACCAGAAACTAACACAACACTATAAATCAACAATACTTCAATTAAAAAAAAAAAAACTAGAGATATATCAATATGGTGATTAGCATTAAATATATGGTCATTTATAAAATTATAAATAAGTGTTCATTAAAAGGGAGAGAGTATAGTATATAATGGCTATATGATCTGACAATGTAGATATAGGTCAACCAAAAAATGAGAGGAGAAGGTGGAGACAGCATACACACAAAAATTTTTTAACAGTTTTCCTTAATCATTGGTGGTAGTACATTAGTAGTGCCACTAGAGACTGTTATACAGTTAACATATGATAAAGCAAATTAGTAATTCCTGGATATTCTAATTCTATCATCCCCTGAGTCTTTGGGAACATGATTCTTGGTATGAAAGAAAGGAGATACTAATGTAATAAATGGGAGATTAAGTTTAAAAAAAAACTCTGTAGTCCTTTGTCAATATCACTGTTGATTGCCAAGATAGTTTTTATTATATATATTTCTAACTCTATCCACTGAAAAGTCATAGGAACAATGATCAACCTAGTAGCAATAAGTATCCCTAGGATCTAGACTGCAGGTGTTCTGAAATTCCATTTCCCATTAAAAGAAGCCAGGAGTTCTTAGAGAAACAGCTAATGCCAGGTCTAAGGTGGAAAATGAGCCTGGAACAGTTCAACGTAAGAGATAGCAAGAAAATTATCAAAATTATTAGGACTGGGTCAAAAAGACTAAGGAACCAATTTGAAGAGGCTCTTCCTAGACAACAACAGGACAATGTGAGCTTCAATTAGCAGTAAAAAAAAAAAACACACATAAAATATGGGTTGAAACCCATCAAATACATTTAAATGTACGACTCCACACTGATAATAAAAAATAACTAACTGATCACCATCTGAAGATGACAGGGAACCAATTTATTACCTTAAAAACTAGGTAAATAAAAGGAAAGAATCAGGCCATTCTTACATGAACTATACCACTGGGAATCAAACAGTAGATGAGAAGCATCTCCTTAAAATGCTATGCCACCTAATAAATGAAAACAAAATGATAGAATTATATGACTACTTTGCAACTCCCAATCAGCGAATCTCAGCACTGAGCATCAGCAACTGCTACAATCAAAGAGCAAAAAGCAGACATCACATGCCTCCTGTTGAAAGAACACACTACCACCCAAAATCTTGCCAAAGGAATTGAACCTGAGGCTGATTAAGCCTCTGTATCCAGCTGTAATTTGCAGGAAATACAACAGGACATAAAACATTTTGAAATGCACCATAACTATGCAATCTAGACTTTGGGAAACTCTACAGGCCAAATGCCCCAAGGTTCTTCAACTTTCAGATTTTAAGGAAAAGGAAGAGATGAAAGGAAAAGATTAAAAAGAGACAGGGACTTCCCTGGTTGTCCAGCGGTTAAGACTCGCGCTCCCAAGGCAGGGGGCCCCGGTTCAATCCTTGGTCAGGGAACTACACACCACATGCCACAACTAAAGATCCCGTGTGCCGCAACTAAGACCCAGCACAGCCAAATAAATAAATAAAAATTTTTTTTTTTTAAAAAGCATGAGATATCATTTCTATCCACTAGGATAGCTAGATTTTTTAAAAATGGAAAATAACAAGTGCTAGCAAGGTCACAGACAAACTGGAACCCTTGTAAATTGCTGGTGGGAATGTTAAAATGATACACCCACTGTGGAAAACAGTTTGACAATTCCTCAAAAACTTAAACATAGAAAGATCATATGATCCAACAATTCCACTCCTGTATATAGAAACAAAAAACTGAAAAACAGGTGTACAAACAGAAACTTGTACACAAATGTTCATAGGGGTACTACCACAATCACCAAAAGGTAGAAACAACCCAAATGCCCATCAGTTGATGACTGAATAAACCAAATGTGGTATATCCATATAATGGAATATTACTCAGCCATAAAAAGGAATGACATACTGATAAATGCTACAATATGGATGAATCTCAAAAACATTATGTTAAGTAAAAGAAGCCAGACATAAAAGGCCATGTATTGTATGATTCCCTTTATATGAAATGTTCACAGTTCACAGAGACAGAAAACAGATTAGTGGTTGCCAGGGACTGGGGGAAGGAGGAAATATTCTGGAACAAGATAGTGGTGATGGTTATACATTTGAATGTACTGAATGTCACTAATCGTAAATTGTATGTTAAGTGTATTTTACCACAATTTAAGAAGTCAAAGCACATGTAGAGGTAGGGTGTCTAGGGCCACACTTCCTTCCAGGAGCCTATTCAAGTGAAAATAGCTGAGACTCAGTCGCCTTCCTCTCTGGCTTCCCTTGGCTTCCTTCTGGCTTTTTTCTCTTCCACATGGCTGGGCGGACAAACTGAGAAATGCCTACAGAAGGCTATCACTAGCCACCAAGACCTGAAAGAGTGTGGGGGTTGCCAGAGACTAGCTCTACCACAGACGGAGGAAAACAAGCTTTTCCAGACCTCCTAGGTATTCTTGCAAAAAGGCCTTTACATGCATTCAAAACGGTTATTACCCAAAACTCTGTGGGCCTATAAGGAATGAAGGTTCTAGGTGGTCTATACCCAGAATAATAGGATTTCTACATAGTTCTAGCTGAGGACCATATTAGGGTTTGAGGGCTATGGCAAGGACTAGCTAGATATTGACCAAACATGATTCACCTTCCTGCTGGGCACAAGCTATGGCCCTATGATTGAATTCTGGCAACAGAATATGGGTGGAAGTGATTAAGCCATTTCCAGGTCTGCCCATCAACAACTCCCACAGGATTCCCCCACTTGCCTCAGGTGACCTGGGAAGCCATGTGTAGAAAATGGTAGAGCCTCCATTAGTCTAGGTTCTTTTGAATGTATTTTTTACAGCAACTAATGTTCTTAAATATAAAAGACTACTGGGACTTCCCTGGTGATCCAGTGGGTAAGACTCTGCACTCCCAATGCAGGGGGCCCAGGTTCGACCCCCGGTTGGGGAACTAGATCCCAAATGCATGCTGCAACTAAGAGTTCGCATGCTGCAACTAAGAAGTCCGCATGCCACAACTGAGAAGTGCGCATGCCGCAACTAAAAAAAAAAAAAAAAGATCCTGCATGCTGCAATGAAGATCCCCCGCGCCTCAACTAAGACCCAGCATAGCCTAAACAAATAAATAAATATTAAAATATATATATATAGAGAGAGAGAGAGAGAGAGAGAAGACTACTAGCATGAGAGCTAGTAGTAAAATGTCCCATTCTCTTACTGGTCAAAGGGAGGACTCAGATTTCCTGGGGTCACCTAAAAAAAAAATCATCTTGGTAACACCCTTTTGAAACAACTTAAGGACTTTTAAAAAATTAATACCAACTTTTTTTTTTTTTTGGCTGTACCGCACACCTTGCAGGATCTTAGTTCCCCAACCAGGGATTGAAACTGGGCCCGTGGCAGTGAAAGCACAGAGTCCTAACCACTGGAATGTCAGGGAATTCCCAATGCCAACTATTTTTAAACTCTTTTGTCTTTAAAATATTCTTGAAGATCTCAAATAGTCATGAAAATTAGAAGGCCAGACAGTACTATATTACCTCTGCTTTGCTGAAATACAGGCAGAGAAACTATGTGGCTTGCTAACCTCCCAACAAATTAAAGGTTAAAGGATTTGTGCATCTGCTACCCAGGTTCACTCTTAGAAAGTATTTTGTTACATTAAAGTTGGTACAACTAAAACGATATTACAGAATTTTAAAATGCGGTTTCCTTGGCCTGAATTTGCTCTTAATTATGTTCTAAAATCTAGGGAGACTATAATATCTTCTAAGCCAGTTACTTAAGAAAGAAATCCATAAAAGTTTCCCTAAAGGGAAAAACGCACAAATTAAAGCCATCTTTTCAAGCTGAACAAAGTAAAAGAAGAGTTCAATAACACCAACAAATCAAAGGTCAAGACATACCTTTTTCTTATATTTCTTTATAAAACCAGATGAGAACACAGAAAAATATGAACTCTATATTCACACATTCTATGCACTTACCCTAAAAATATAATAATTAACCATTATTGAGCACTCACTGGTATCAGGCTTTGTAATAAGTGTTTTACGTGGATTAATTTATTAAATCCTAACAATAACCCTATGAAATTGGTAATGATAGTATGTCCATTACATATATATGGGATAAGTAAGGCTTAAAGAACTTAAGTAACTTGCATCAGTCATAGAGCTGGAATCTGAGGTCAGAGAATGACTTAATCACTATACATTCACTCAAGAAATATTTATTTAATACCTCCTATATACAATTCTAGAAGCTGGAGATACAGCAGTAAGGAAAAACCAACCCAAATTCCTACCCTCATGAACCATATATTCTAATGTGTGAGAATGACAATAAATAACAAATATGTGACAGTAACAGGTGAATAAAGGACATGAATAAAAAGAGGGGAAGGGAATGACTAAGAGTGCTACTTTAAAAAGGCTGGTCAGGCTTCCCTGGGGGCGCAGTGGTTAAGAATCCACCTGCCAATGCAGGGGAAACGGGTTCGAGTCCTGGTCCGGGAAGATCCCACATGCCATGGAGCAACTAAGTCTGTGCGCCACAACTACTGAGCCCGCTCGCCTAGAGCCCGTGCTCTGCAACAAGAGAAGCCACCACGATGAGAAGCCCACACACCGCCACGAAGAGTAGCCCCCGCTTGCCGCAACTAGAGAAAGCCTGCATGCAGCAATGAAGACCCAACGCAGCCAAAAATAAATAAAATAAACAAATTTATTTTAAAAATAAAAATAAAAATAATAAAAAAGCTGGTCAAGGAAGGCCTCTATCTGAACAGAGACCTAAATGAAACGAGGAAGCCAGTCATATAAATATATCCAGAAAAAGAACACCTCAGGTAGAGAAAACTACCAAGTATAGAAGTCCTCAAATAATAATTTTTAAAATGTCCTCATGCAGGAGCATGCTTAATATATTTGGAGACCATCAAGGTAGCCAGTGTGAACAGAGCTCAGTAACAAGAGGAGTAGGAGGAAATGAGGTTAGAGAAGGCCAAGAGGCAGATCATGTAGACTCTTAAGTACAAAGCAAGCACCTTCCATTTTGATCAACTGTGATGGAAAGCCACTTTTGAGTAGGGGATGGTAACAAACTTTGATTTTAGCTTTTACAGGATGATACCGACCTTGCTGTGTGCAAATTCTCATGGGGGCGGAGGGGAGAGGAGGTAAAAGAAAAGAATCAGGAAGACAGGTTTGGAGACTTTTATAGTAATCCAGATGAAAGATGATAGAGGCTAAGATTAGGGTAGTGATGGAGTTAGTGGGGAAAAGTCTCATGCAATTTGAATGTAGCACCAACCAGAACTGATGGGCTGAATGTGGAATATGAGGTTAAGAAAAGAATCAAAACCAACTTCCATGTTTTGCTCTAAGGAAATGAGTGAATGATAGTGCCATTTATTGACATGGGAAAGACTGGGGAAGAAGTGGAATGGGAAGTGAAAAACAGGGTTCAGCTTTGGACCCATTAAGTTTGAAAGGTCTATTAGCTACCCAAATAGAAATGTTACATACACAACTGAAAATAGGAGAGCTCAAAAGAAAGGTCAAGACTAGAGAAGTAAATGTGGGAATCAGCAGCACAGAGATGGAATGTAAAGTAATACAATCTGATGAGATTACATCAGGAGAGAGAATAGACTGCAAAAGCAGATTAAATACTGAACCCTCTCAAGCACCAGTGAGATTGGAAGAAAACCAAGACAGCATGGTCCCAGAAGCCAAATGATGGAATGCTCAACCATGTCAAAAGCAACAGGTTGAGTGAGATGAAGACTGAAAACTGGCCACTGGGTTTGACCAATGATGACCTTGACATAAGTGTTTCAGTGGAATGACGGAAGGCTAAAGCCTGACTTGACTGGAATGGGTTCAAGAGGAGAGGAAATGAAAGAAGATATAGACAACTCTTTCAAGTAGTTCTGTTATAAAGAGGAGCACTCTCCTACTCACAATTATTTCGTATCCCTTGCTCTTTTGCCTGAATAACTGCAAGAGCCTCTTAACTGGTTCCACATACCCATTTAGTCAATGCTCACTAAAGTAGCCAAATAAGTGGGATTAAAATGAATGTTAGATCAGGTGATTCTTATGCTCAAAACTCTCCAATGGTTTCTCATCTCGTTCAACATGAAAGTCAAAATCCTCAGAGCTGCCTGTAAGACCCTTACCAATCTGAAACTCTCCACAATTCAGCCCTCCTCTCCCCACCTTTCCCCTCTGAGTTCACCTACTACTCCTCCTCTTACTCACTCTACTCCAGGCACACTTGGCTTCCTTGGTGTTCCTCAAACACAAATTTTAGAGCTGGAGGTATGCTTCTACCCCAAGGTGCTTCCTATTCCCTCTACCAAGTATACTCTTCCCCCCACATAATCTAAATGCCTCAATCTCTTACATTCTTCAGGTCTTTACTCAAACATCTCATTCCAAAGAGATGCCTTTCCTGATAATGCTATTTAAGCCATAAAATCCCCCATCACTCTATATCCCCCTTCCCTGCTTTATTGTCTTCGTAGTATTTATCACCGTATAGCGTACTACATATTTTACTTATTTCTTTTATTATCTGATTCCCTCTACTAGAATAGAAACTTTGAAAGCAGGGTTTCTCATCTGCCTTTTTCACTTCTATAATCCCAACAGTAACCAAAAAATTAAAAAAAAAAAAAAAACAAAAACAGAACAAAAAAAACTTGTTGAATCCAAGGATGAATGAATGAGGGGGAATGCAGGGTTAATGAAGTTTTTTCAAGATGGAAAATATTGTAGCATGCTTGTATGTTGATGAGAATCATCAACAGAAAAAAGAAAATTAATGATTCAGGAGTAGGAAAGAATAATTCCAAGAATAAAACTCTTATTTAAATGTAGGGGTTGGCCTTAAATGGGAAGAGGAACAGATTATCCATAGCAATAAGAGAGAGGGAAAAGAATGCGGGTACAGATATAGGTAGGTTGGGTGACTTGTAATGGGAGCTTGTAGGATTATCTTTGTTTTTTCTTCAGTGAAACAGGAAGCAAGGACATCAACTGAGAGTAAAGAGGACAAATAGAATGCTAGAAGTTTGAGGAGAACGATTAAACTATCATTTAAGAGTGAATGGAGGGAATTCCCTGGTGGTCCAGTGGTTAGGAATCCGCGCTCTCACTGCTGAGGGCCTGGGTTCAATCCCTGGTCCAGGAACTAAGATCCCACAAGCCGTGTGGCACTGCCAAAAAAAAAAGTGAACGGACTAGGGAATGTCATAGGATTGACTGTCATTGCTGAAAGACTCCTTAGGTTCATGATCACAAATTTAGATGTCAGCATCGTTGTGTTTTTCTCCAGCCACATTCAGCTGCCTAGACACAAGTGCAGAATAGGCAGAGTTGGTTTAATCATGGCTGGAATTTTCTCAAGCAGGTATGATAGAAGGTACTGAAGGTACACGCATAGGAGTAATTATGATAGCCCATGAAATGTTAAGTTGGACAAGGAGGAAAGTAGAGGCATGAGGTGACTGACAACGAAAAGGTAGTTTGGACTTCCCTGCTGGCTCAGTGGTTAAGAATCCGCCTGCCAATGCAGGGGACACGGGTTCAAGCCCTGGTCTGGGAAGATCCCACGTGCCACGGAGCAACTAAGCCCATGCGCCACAACTACTGAGCCTGCGTGCTAGAGCCCACAAGCCACAACGACCGAGCCCCCATGCCACAACTACTGAAGCCCACCTAGAACCCATACTCCGCAACAAGAGAAGCCACCGCAAAGAGAAACCCGTGCACCGCAGTGAAGAGTAGCCCCTGCTCGCTGCAACTAGAGAAAGCCCGCATGCAGCAACGAAGACCCAATGCAGCCATAAATAAATAAATAAATAAATTTATTTTAAAAAAAAAATCAACAGACCAGAGGTTCCAAAGAGTTTGAACAATTTTGGGAGAGGAAATCCTAAAATGAATGTGAGCTAGAGAAACAGAAGATGATGTGAAGGTCAGAGTCTGGCAAGCTCAAAACTAAGATTTTAGAGGCGGAACAATTCTTGGTAAAGATGAAAAGTACCTAATGAATATGCAAGTAAGAGGCTCAGGTTGATGTCAATTTTCCCCATCAATTATTTACTGTACTTCCACTGTACACATGGCTGTAGTGCAGAGAAGAGAAAAGAGTTTGGGAGTTAACAATGAGGTACAACAAAAAGGTGGTCAACTATGTCTGACTAACAATGCATTTTTTTTTTTTAATTTATTTATTTTTATTTTTGGGTGTGTTGGGTCTTCGTTTCTGTGCGAGGGCTTTCTCTAGTTGCGGCGAGCGGGGGCCACTCTTCATCGCGGTGCGCGGGCCTCTCTCTATCGCGGCCTCTCTTGTTGGGAGCACAGGCTCCAGATGCGCAGGCTCGGTAGTTGTGGCTCACGGGCCCAGTTGCTCCGCGGCATGTGGGATCCTCCCGGACCAGGGCTCGAACCCGTGTCCCCTGCATTGGCAGGCAGATTCTCAACCACTGCGCCACCAGGGAAGCCCAATGCATTTTGTGTAAGTCCTTACTGCCAATAACATCTAGTCTCTGCTCTCCCTTGAGGACTTTTTCCTCTTCCCCCAGGGCTAGCCCTTGACCCAACAACCTGGTTTTCAAAACTCTTTGGAACCCCAAGTATGTATATAATGAAGAAAAACAACCAATACCTGCTGATAAAAAGTAATAATTACCAAGGTACCATAGGGATTTTATCAAGAAAGTACAAAGCTAGGTGGCAAATTTACCAGAGAATCATAAGCAGCTAAGACCAGCAATAAAGGAGGCATAATGATTGCAATATTAAGCTGCCTCTCACGGTCCTGATCATAGGTCACCATGAATAACGGGTGGAAAAAGCTTTTAGGTTGATCTTAGGCTAAGGGCATCCAGTAAAACAAAGATGGGAAAAATCTGGAGGCAGATGTGTCCTACCCTCATCAGGAAACACTGTCCAACCTGCTTCAACCATCCCAGGCTCTCTGCTCCCAGTACCTCTGACGAAATCAAATCTTCCAAAGGTAACAGGTTTTCAGGAGCTGGCCCTTATTCATATTACTTCTGGACAAGAGGGGAGGGAGGGCTAATAAACATTCTGTATTGAGGGACTTCCCTGGTGGTCCAGTGAATAAGACTCCACGCTCCCAATGCAGGGAGCCCGGGTTCGATCCCTGGTCGGGGAACCAGATTCCACATGCACACCACAATAAGCGTCCGCATGCCACAACTAAGAGTCCACATGCCGCAACTAAGAAGCCCACGTGTGGCAACTAAGAAGCTCGCGTGCGGCAACTAAGAAGCCCGTGTGCAGCAACTAAGAGCCCACATGCTGCAACTAAATATCCCGCGTGCCCCAACTAAGACCCAGCACAGCCTAACTAAATAAATAGATATTCTGTATTGAAAACTCAGAAAAATTCTCAAATGCCCATGTCTCAATCACCATGTCCTACATTGTATCCTTCACACAGCTGCCAGAGTAATCCAGCTAAAAAACAAGAAAGACCACCCTGCTTCCCTACTTACTATCTTTTTACATAATACTAAAGACTGTCTACAATCTAGGCTCCTTTAGTCTCTTAACTCATCATCTATGGCTTCAAGTTCAACTTCCAACAATACTAAATTGATTACAGTTCCCTACACAATATATGCAGCTTCCCCTCTGTATGTTTTCTGCCCCATGCTTTTGCCCGTATACTAACATTATAGTGCAGAATAAAGAGAAGATACTGATTTCCATGAAAATAATTTTGAAAATTCCTTAATGGTGCCAAGAGAATTCAAAATTCAAAATATTTGAATCTTTTTCTATTCATTCAGTCCACAAATAATTCATTCAGTCAACAAATAATTACTTAACACCTATTGTGACAAAGCCCTTGACTATGCATTATGATAGATAAAATGATGATATAGTTCCTACCCTCAATAATTTACAACTTAAAAGCAGATACGAAATAATACAAAATGAACACAGAAGGATAGAAGTTCTATTTACTACAGCCCAATCATGGAAAACAACTTCACAGAACAGTTTCTGTGGCATGAGTTAGGACTGGAAGCTTGAGTAGAATTTTAATGGGCAAAGACAGAGAAGAAAGAGCTTTTCAGATGGATGATTAATTAAAATAAATATATGGGGACTTCCCTGGTGGCACAGTGGTTAAGAATCCGCCTGCCAATGCAGGGGACACAGGTTTGATCCCTGGTCCGGGAAGATCCCACATGCCATGGAGCAACTAAGCCCACGCACCACAACTACTCAGCCTGAGTTCTAGAGCCCGCAAGCCACAACTACTGAGCCTGTGTGCCACAACCACTGAAGCCCATGCGCCTAGAGCCCATGTTCTACAACAAGAGAAGCCACCACAATGAGAAGCACGTGCACTGCAACGAAGAGTAGCCCCCGCTTGCTGCAACTAGAGAAAGCCCACACGCAGCAACGAAGATCCAACACAGCCAAAAATAAATAAATTAAATAAATAAATTTTAAAAATATATATACATATGAAAATGCCTAAGCAGTAAACAAATATTTACTGAATGCCCATTACGTACCAGTTAAAACACTAAAGGCTGGTATAATGATGAATAAGACAGACTCTGAGGAGTTTTTTCTCTGATGAGAGACTGACAGCCAACCAGAACATTGCTGAGGAAATACATGTTTCAAGTGCCAGCACACATATCTATGTTTCTCATAAATATTCAGACTAATAACTATGTTTCAAATACCATACTAGGCCCTAGGTAAATGAAAGAGTCTGGGCCTCAAAGAACTTACTTATGAGAGAGATAAACTATTTCAATAATGTATGCTACAATGGAGACAAAGCAAAGTCTTAGGAACCAAGAGAAGGGGCCTCTAACTCTGATTCTAATAAAAAGTGATAAGTATCAAGTAGACCTTGAATGCCAAGGTCTTCAAACTTTATTCTATGGTATCAAGAAGCTAATGAAAGTTTCTGAAGATAAAGCAATAAAATGATCATTTAACAAATACTTATCTATCACTGGAACTCAAGTAGGCAAGGAGTTCCAATCTTTTTTTAATTAGAATGCAGAATAAATCAGAGGTTAAAAGACTAAAAACAGAGTAAATGCAGTTAAGATATTACAACAACCAAGACAAAAGTTTATAAATGCTGAATTAAGGTGATGACAGTGAGAACAAAGATTCGAAAGACGTTATGAAGACAGAATCAGCAGAATCTGGATAAGGGGGTCAAGGGAGAGGGAAAAGTCAAAGACCATGGATATAATTTCAAGTTGATGACAAGAAAAAGGAAAGACACGGGGAGACCACATTTCAAAGGAGAAATAATGGATTCTATTTCAATGATACAGTAAGCCACTGAGCTAGAGATCCAAGTTCTGCATCCTGTTCAGAAATTATTCCTAAATACAGGCATGGTATAACATATAACAAGCATTATTCTATATCATGAGAAACGGAGAACAAAGTCATTTGTGAAAGGTAGATGCTTGGTGATCAGCTAGGTTCTTATTCCCTGAATGAATGCAATAATCCATCCAGCCTCATAACACACGAAACCAAAATTTTTAACTTTTTAACATCAAATAATTTCTAGTTACGGACTTTCAAGGACACTATCAGTTTATGAAAATCACAACTGTTAAGATCACAAATGCCGAGAGTCTAATGTGGAAAATATTAAGCCCAGAAATGGAAATGTAGAGCTAAGGAAAGAGGTCAGGCCTAGAGACTCAGATCACTCTACAAGGAGGTTCTGTGACACAATACTATGAACAAAGAGAACTACAGACCCTATTATACATCCTAAGCATGTGCCACAAATAGGGTAAGCCTGCTAAAAAACAAAGTACAATTAAGAAAAAAGCTGGGAATTCCCTGGCAGTCCGGTGGTTAGGACTTGGTGCTTTCACTGTGGGGGTCCGGGTTCAATCCCTAGTGGGGGAACTAAGATCCCCCAAGCCGCACAGTGTGGCCAAAAAGAAAAAAGCTAAGGACAGAGGACATATCCTCAAGGAACATACTGGGGACAGAGATAGAAAACAGTATAAGACACCCAAGAAGCAGTCAGAGTAACAAGAGTAGAATGGACATTATGACAAAAGAGAAGAATATATCAAGAAGGAACACATGCAAAAATTAATCAAAAGAAAGCTGAGGTAGTCGTACTAATATCAGATAAAAGACACTTTAAAAACGCATAATTGGAGTATAAAAGCTCACTATAAAATAACCAACGTTTATTTCACCAGAAACGTTTAACAATTGTATTGTACACTTGAATGCACCTAATAAAGAGAAAAAAAAACAAAAAAACAAAAAAAAAGAAGGAACACATGGTCAAGAGTGACAAATAGTTCACAGAGGTCAGAGAGGATGAGGAATGGGGGAAGGCTATCATATTTAATCATTTAAAGGTCCCTGGGACTGCTGCATCTCTCTGTGTAATTCACAATGAAAACTTTTCACAAATAGCCATACTTTTTTTTTTTTTTTTTTAATTTTTGGCTGCACGGGCTTTCTCTAGTTGCGGCGAGCGGGGTCTACTCTTCCTTGCGGTGTGCAGGCTTCTCATTGCGGTGGCTTCTCTTGTTGCGGAGCATGGGCTCTAGGCGCACGGGATTCAGTAGTTGTGGCACACGGGCTTAGTTGCTCCACGGTATGTGGGATCTTCCCAGACCAGGTCTCAAACCTGTGTCCCCTGCATTGGCAGGTGATTCTTAACCACTGCACCAACAGGGAAGCCCCAACACACATTATTTTTTAATTTAAAAAAAAAGGAAATGTTTTAGTATCCATCATGGTATAATCACACGATGGAAAATTACACAGCAATGAAAAAGAACAAGCTTTTTCTAAAAGCAACAACATAGATGAATCTCACAGACATAATTTGAATGAAAGAATCTAGTCACAAAAGAGTACAAACTGTATGATTCCATTTACATGAAGTTCAGAAGAGGCAAAACTAATCCATGGTGATAGAGTTTGGGAGAGCGGTTACCTCTAGAGAAGGGTAATACCTGGGAGAAAGCACAAAGGAACACTCTAGGGTACTGGAAATGTTCTAAATCCTGATCTGAGGAGTGGTCACATAGGTGTATTCATTCTGTAAAAATTCATGGGCTGAACGAAACTTTGATTTGCACACTGTAGATAAGTCACATCTCAATTAAAAAGTAAATAAACAAACACACAAAGTTACTGGTGACCTTGAAGACAACACTTTGGAGGAATTTATGTGTAGAAGCCAAATCATAATATGAGGAATGTATACAAGGTGAAGAAGCTGAGACAGTGAATACAAACTCATTTTTCAAGAAGGTTGCTGGTAAAGCAAAAATGAGATTACAAAGTAGCTTAAGTAGGTTACAAAACTCAGGGAAATCATGTTGTTTTGTTTTTATTTGAGGTATAAGACAAAGAGAAAATAACATACATAACAAGGGCCTACAGCAGATGAGAGGGAATGAAATCAAGAACATGGAGGGATTAGCCTTGGAAAAGATGAATACTTCCTTCTTTGAGATTTAAAAGATGAGAGAACACAGAAATCCTGAGATAGAGAAGAGGGAGAAATCAAGTTACCTTGAACTCTTTAGTGAAGCATGTGATAAGGTCAATTAGACCAGGTAAATTGAGTCAGGAAAGGATCTGGGCTTTATAAGTACATTTTTAAATGTTTCAAATAGGAACTGCAGAGAATATAAAAGACAAGGATGAAGGGGGAAATTACAGTAAGAGGACAATGCTCAGTGGCCTGAAAGCAAGGGCAGAAATGGCACAGTCTACTCAGGACTGGGTGGAGAATACAAGATAAAAAAACAAAAGGAGGGGGGCTTCCCTGGTGGCACAGTGGTAGAGAATCTGCCTGCTGATGCAGGGGACACGGGTTCGAGGCCTGGTCTGGGAAAATCCCACATGCCGCGGAGCAGCTATGCCCGTGCACCACAACTACTGAGCCCACGTGCCACAACTACTGAAGCCCCCACGCCTAGAGCCCGTGCTCCTCAACAAGAGGAGCCATTGCAATGAGAAGCCCGCGCACCGCAACAAAGAGAAGCCCCCCCTCAGCAACTAGAGAAAGCCCACGCACAGCAACGAAGACCCAACGCAGCCAAAAATAAATAAATTAAATAAATGAATTAAAAAAAAAAAAAAGGAGGGAAAAGTCCAAGGGCTAACATGTGCATCACTGAAACTGTATAATAAAGAATGATGTCAAAGGAAAATACTTATTTAACATACAGGAAAGAGGCAGGAGACCTAACAGAACTCTTCAAAGATCCAAAGATGAAGTCACTAGGGTCTAGAGTAGAGTGTGCAAAAGGGAAGCTGTCACTAGAGTTCATTACTACAGAACATTTTTCTGTAACTCCCACAAGATCAAGAACCACATACTCTCCTTTCACTGAACTTCCTACAGCTACTAGTGACAACTTCTCCTCCCTGATAAAACTGACCTTTATCCCCTACTTCTAAATACACCTACACTTGATTAATAAACTATATAAACATATCCTTTCCATTCAGAAACGCCATGAACTTTTTACACTTCTGTGTTCTCCCACTAAGGTGTTTTCAGTGGTACACTCCTAGAAGGCAGAGACTATATCCACGAATTCTCTGTTCACAGTATTGGGTTTGGGATTACACACATGCATCCCCAAAGCACATGTTTTAAAAAGTGCTTTCTCGTGAAATGAATCGTTACTGGAGAGAAACTTTAACAATGATTCGGAACATATTCCTACAAGACTATAACGACGGCCAAATCAGAGAATGCTTAGGAATGACACCCAACAAAACCTCTAGAAAGTAGGATAACATTTACTATATTATTGACTGTCCCTACCTTACACTATTTGCCCTTCTGGATAATTCCTCCATACCCCTTTAGTAAGCCTATTCTTTGCATTTCATTTACTCCCAGCCCACATTCTAGCGTCCCTTCTTCCCATCCAGAACCCCTAACCTCAAACGCCCCACAGGACCATTTTTCATCCCTACTCCCTCATTTCCTATTCAACCCCAGACCATCACTTCCATCCACTTCTCCACTCCCCATTTTTCTGCCTCTCCAGACCTCCCATTCCTTCTGCCGAACTATATTCAGTCCCCACCCCTTCAACGCCCCAGCCCAAGTCTTCCCGCCTGAGATCGCCCTCCCCCATCGCTCCCTTTCAGGCTCCCCCTCCCCATCCCTTCCCTCCGAGACCCCGGCCAGCGCTACCTGCTCCCTGACTTCGGGCCCTGCGGGCCCCGCCCGCTCCTCCAGTAGCTGCCTCCCGGGCGGCGCTCGCCGGCGCGAGGGCAGGGGCTGGGGCAGCTCCGCTGCCCGCTGAGCCCCATCCTCCCGGCAGGCGGCCGGTGGCGGCGGCGGCAGCTGCGGTCGGTCGCGGCAGCGGCTCCGCTTCATATCTGCGGCTGGGCCCTGGGCGTCAGCGCAGCGACTGTCCCGGCCCCGCATGGCCCCGGGCCGCGGCGCTACCGCGCCAACCACCGCCCGCGGCCACCATGGCCCGGAGGGCGCCCGAAGCCACCGACCCCAGCCAGCAGCTCCTCTGCGCTTTCTGGGGCCTCAAGAGCCGCGGCCTCCTCGGCGCTCCTTACGGAGGCGGCAGCATCGCCGCAGCGTCGTCTTCTCCCACCCGGTACACGCTCGGCCGGCCACCGGCCGCCGCCGCCTCCACCGCCGCAGCCGGCTGCACAGCCAGCCACCAACCGCTTGCCTGTAGCCCGGCCCCGCCCCTCCCTTCCCTTCGCGCGCGCGCACCGGGAGCCCGCCTGCCACCTCTGGCCGCGCGCCGCCTCCCGCGCACGCGCCAGCGAACGGTCGCGAGAGACCCGCCCTTGGCCCCACCGCGTGGTGGGGGTGGGAGGGGGCGGAGAGCGGAAGGGGGCGGGGCCCCGACGCGCCCGCTGCGGCCGTGGAAGCTCCTTGATTCGTTCATTCATGCATCCATTCATGAAATTGTGTGTCTGGCCAAGCTAAGTGGTGGGGATCCAAAAATGAATTACAACTGATCAGCGTCCTCAAGGAAGTAGGTGAAGAGGGACCAGGAGCAGCAAGGAGACAAAATAGACAACCAGTAAACAGAACACTAATGCCTGCCTTTTTGTTGAGCACCTTCCAACCTACCGTCAACTGATCTTCACATCACACTTTGAAGGCAGGTCTGCTCATTCTCCTGTTACAGATAAGAGGACCGACGGGAAGTAATATGCCCAGGTCACTGAGCAAACTAGACAGGACTCAAATTCTGGCTTTTCTGCCCCTTTCCACTGTTTCCTGTTGCTCCCAGAAAGTAAGACAGGGTGTGGAAAGTCCTATAAAAGAGGAAGAAGTGATGGATTCCTTCAAGTGGAAGGCGAAGACAAAAAGGCATCCCCATGATTCCCCACTGACAATGAAGTCATCATGTTATAGCCCAGTCCAGCCTGGCCACAGCGGTGGGCAGCTCAGCCTGCCTCTTTCAGTGACTCATCTGCTCAGCAACGTGGCTGTAGCTCAGCCCTGTCTGGCCTCCTCCTTCTGGCTTTAGCTGGTCTGCCAAAGCACCATATTTTTCCTCTTTTGTCTTGACTGGAGTTCTTTCACAGAAGCCTTTACGGAAGGGTTCACCCATTTTTGCTTGGCCTCCGCCCTAAACTCTTTCTGAGAGGTAATAATAGCTAACCTTATAGCATAACTACTGGATACCAGACACTGTGCATTCAATTCACACATATGCAAACAAGAGGTAAGTTGTATTATTTCCAGTTTACAGTTGAGGTTCAAGTTACATAACATGCTCAATATGACACAGCTAGTAAGTGCAGAGCCAGGATTCAAACCAAGGTCTGTCAGATACCAGAGCCTACACACACAACCAGTGTACTCTACAGCCGATCATCAGTCTGCTCCTGTATTCCCTGTTTCAGTTCCTCACCACCATCCATCCAGTTGCCTCAACCAGAAACCTGGAAGTCATCCTAGACTCCTTCCTTCCCCTCCTGCCCCCACACCCAATTAATGAACAAGTCATGCTGCTTCTATAACCTTACCATCTCTCCAATCTGTCTCCTTTTTCCATCCCACTGGTACTACTTTAGCTAAAGTCTTGTCTTCTCTCACCTACTTGACTGCGAAATCTTTCTAAATCATTCACCTACAACCAGTCCCTTTCTCTTCAAACCCATCCTCCAAAAAGCCTTTACAAGAACCTTCATATAACATGTGACTCCCTTGCTTAAAACAGTTAAATAGATTTCCATGACCCTCAGGATGAGGTCTACTAAATTTACTATGATTGGCAAGGCCATCTGAAATCTGGTCTCTGTCTACCTCACCTATTAATCTCCGCTATGCCAATTATTTATAGTTATGCCAGCTGTTTATAGTTCCCTGCATGTACAGGGTCTGACACATTCTTGGTTACAAACAACAGAAACAAACTCATTATCCTAAGCCTAAGGGGGAATTATTAGAAGGCTATACAGAAGGGGCTCACAGAACAGAACAGAGATTGGAAAATCAGGCTTATGAAACTGGCAGGAAACAAGGAGTCTCTCCAGAGTACACATTAGGGACAATTTCAGGACAGTGCTGTCACCACCACTCCCACACCACCACCAGACAATGTGCTATGCTGCTGCCACATACCTGTGCAAAGGGATTCTAACCTTCTCTCCTCTCTAATTGCATCACCATTCCAGATTCACAGTCTCTGGCAAGAGAATCCACTGACTCAGCCTTGGCAACTTAGGGACCAGAACTCCATTTCAACCTCTTGCCTTCCACTATAGGGACTAGGAAAGTCAGTGTGGCAAATAGACTCTAAGGTTGCCCTCATGATCCACCTCCTTTCCAGTGTTTATGCCTTTGTGTGATCTCCTCCCCTTGAGGTGAGTGGGACCTGTGACTTGCTTCTAAACAGCAAAAATGATGTGGTATCACTTCCATGATTACATTACATTATATAAGACTCTGTCTTGCTAACAGACTCACTCTCATTCTCATTCTCATTCTCCTAATGGCCTTGAAGAACCAAGCTACCATGTTCTGAACTGCCTGTAGAGAGGGTCATGTGGCAGGAAATTGCAGGCAACCTCTAGAAGCTATGGGCAGCCTCTGGCCCAAGATCCAGCCAGAAAACAAACAAAAAACTCAGTCCAACAACCACAAGAAAAAAAATTTTTTCTTGTAGTATAGTTGCTTTACAATGTTGTGTTAGTTTCTGCTGTACAATGAAGTGAATAAGCTATATGTATACATATTTCCCCTCCCTCTTGGACCTCCCTCCCACCCCCCCACCATCCCACCCATCTAGGTCATCACAGAGCACCAAGCTGAGCTTCCTGTGCTATACAGCAGGTTCCCACTAGCTATCTCTTTTACGCATGGTGGTGTATATACGTCAATCCTAATCTCCCAATTCGTCCCACCCTCCCTTTCCCCTCTCTGTGTCCACATGTACATTCTCTACATCTGCGTCTCTATTCCTGCCGCACAAATAGGTTCATCTGTACCATTTTTCTAGACTACACATATATGTGCTAATATACTATATTTGTTTTTCTCTTTCTGATTTAACTTCACTCTGTATGACAGACTCTAGGTCCATCCACCTCACTACAAATAACTCTATTTCGTTCCTTTTTATGGCTGAGTAATATTCCATTGGATATATGTACCACATCTTCTTTTTCCATTCATCTGTCAATGGACATTTAGGTTGTTTCCATGTCCTGGCTATTGTAAATAGTGCTGCAATGAACATTGGGGTTACATGTGTCTTTTTGAATTATGGTTTTCTCAGGGTATATGCCCATTAGTGGGATTGCTGGGTCATATAGTAGTTCTATTTTTAGTTTTTTAATGAACGTCCATACTGTTCTCCATAGTGGCTGTATCAATTTACATTCCCACAGTGCAAGAGGGCTCCCTTTTCTCCACGCCCTCTCCAGCATTTATTGTTTGTAGATTTTTTGATGATGGCCATTCTGACAAGTGTGAGGTGATACCTCATTGTGGTTTTGATTTGCATTTCTCTAATAACTAGTGATGTTGAGCATCTTTTCATGTGCCTCTTGGCCATCTGTATGTCTTCTTTGGAGAAATGTCTATTTAGGTCTTCCACCCATTTTTTGATTGGGTTGTTTGTTTTTTTGATATTGAGCTCCATGAGCTGTTTGTATATTTTGGAGATTAATCCTTTGTCCATTGCTTCATTTGCAAATATTTTCTCCCATTCTGAGGGTTGTCTTTACATCTTGTGTCGGGTTTCCTTTGCTGTGCAAAAGCTTTTAAGTTTCATTAGGTCCCATTTGTTTATTTTTGGCTTTATTTTCATTACTCTAGGAGGTAGGTCAAAAAAGATCTTGCTGTGATTTATGTCAAAGAGTGTTCTTCCTATTTTTTCCTCTAAGAGTTTTATAGTGTTGGCCTTACATTTAGATCTTTAATCCATTTTGAGTTTATTTTTGTGTATGGTGTTAGGTCGTGTTCTGATTTCCTTCTTTTACATGTAGCTGTCCAGTTTTCCCAGCACCACTTATTGAAGAGGCTGTCTTTTCTCCATTGTATATTCTTGCCTCCTTTGTCATAGATTAGGTGACCATAGGTGCATGGGTTTATCTCTGGGCTTTCTATCCTGTACCATTGATCTATATTTCTGTTTTTGTGCCAGTACCATACTGTCTTGATTACTGTAGCTTTGTAGTATAGTCTGAAGTCAGGGAGCCTGATTCCTCCAGCTCCATTTTTCTTTCTCAAGATTGCTTTGGCTATTCAGGGTCTTTTGTGTTTCCATACAAATTGCAAAAATTTTTGTCCTAATTCTGTGAAAAATGCCATTGGCAATCTGATAGGGATTGCATTGAATCTGTAGATTGCTTTGTGTAGTATAGTCATTTTCACAATATTGATTCTTCCAATCCAAGAACATGGTATATCTCTCCATCTGTTTGTATCATCTTTGATTTCTTTCATCAGTGCTTTATAGTTTTCTGAGTACAGGTCTTTTGCTTCCTTAGGCAGGTTTATTCCTAGGTATTCTTTTTGTTGTGATGGTAAATGGGATTGTTTCCTTAATTTCTCTTTCTGATTTTTCGTTAGTATGTAGGAATGCAAGAGATTTCTGTGCATTAATTTCGTATCCTGCAACTTTACCAAATTCATTGATTAGCTCTAGTAGTTTCCTGGTGGCATCTTTAGGATTCTCTATGTATAGTATCATATCATCTGCAAACAGTGACAGTTTTACTTTTTCTTTTCCAGTTTGTATCCCTTTTGTTTCTTTTTCTTCTCTGACTGCCCTGGCTAGGACTTCCAAAACTATGTTGAATAACAGTGGCGAGAGTGGACATCCTTGTCTTGTTCCTGATCTTAGAGGAAATGCTTTCAGTTTCTCACCATTGAGAATGAAGTTTGCTGTGGGTTTGTCGTATGTGGCCTTCATTATGTTGAAGTAGGTTCCCTCTATGCCCACTTTCTGGAGAGTTTCCATCATAAATGGGTGTTGAATTTTGTCAAAAGCTTTTTCTGCATCTATTGAGATGATCATATGGTTTTTATTATTTAATTTGTTAATATGGTGTATCACACTGATTGATTTGCATATATTGAAGAATCCTTGCATCACCGGGATAAATCCCACTTGATCATGGTGTATGATCCTTTCAATGTGTTGTTGGATTCTGTTTGCTAGAATTTTGTTGAGGATTTTTGTGTCTGTGTTCATCAGTGATATTGGTCTGTAATTTTCTTTTTTTGTGGTATCTTTGTCTGGTTTTGGTATCAGGGTGATGGTGGCCTTATAGGACAAGTTTGGGAGTGTTCCTCCCTCTGCAACACCTGAGTGAGCTTGGAAACAAACCTCTCCAGTTGAATCTCCAGATGAGAACATAGCCCAGCCATATCTGGACTCCTGATCCACAGAAATTGTGAGATAAATGCATATTATTTTAAGCTGATAAGTTTATGGTAAGTTATTACACAGGAATAGAAAACTAATACATCCAGATACTCACTTTCTCAGGCCAGAGGTGGCCATGTGACACAATCCGGTCTGAATCCCCTCTTGCTCCTATCTTCACTAGGTTAATAAATGACAAGCCGATTTTTTTTCAGTTGCTCAGGCCAAAACCTCAGAATGATAGTTGAATCTTTTCCTTCTCACACACTTCACATCCATTCCGCTAGCAAATTCTATGCAAATTAAGAGAATTTTACAATTATCTGGGAGAGAGGTGATGATGACATGTAGAAAGAAAGTGATCGTCGTAATGAAAGGAAGTGAATGAATTTTAGAGAGACTCAGAAAGCAGAAACAACAGGAACTGTTGACTCATCTGGGTAGAGAGAAAGAGAGAAGATTTGAGAATGATTTCCAGGTTTCTGGCTTGGACAACTGATATAGGGAACAGTGAAGAAGTTTGAAGGAGATTATGATTAATTGTTCACATGTGTTTGCTCTTTTTTTTTTTCTCTCTTAAGTACCAGTGACATACCCAAGTGAAGATGTAGGGTGAGCTATTGATTAAATTGGTTTAGAGTTCAGAACTGAGCGCTACCAGTATTTAGATGTATGACAAATATAAACTGTTCAATAATCTTGAGGTTATACATGTTATGACATCTCTTTTCTGTTTTCTAGTTAGTCACTCAGGCCCCTCATGTCATATTATCAGGAAGTCTAGTATCTCCTCCTTAATTATCTAAGAACTCCAATGTTCCTATATATCCTAAAAGGTAAGTATGGTAGTTATCTATTGTTACATTACAAACCATCTCAAAATTTGTGAATTAAAACAACAAGCATTTATTTATCTGACAATTCTGTGGGTCAACTGGTTGGTTCTTATGGCCTGGGACAGTTTAGCTGATCACTTCTTAGTCTGCAAATGCATCTGCAGTTAGCTGAGGATTGACTGGTGGCTAGATAATCTAGAATGGCCTTTCTCAGACATCTGATAGTTTTCAGGCTGTTGGCCATAGCAATGGGGCCAAAAAAGTCACATGTATCTCATCATCCAGCAGGCTAGCTTGAATTTCTTCACATGGCAGCAGTATAGGGGTCCCAAGAATAGAAAAAAAAGCCTCAATGTGAAAGCACTTTTCAAGTCTTTCTTGGTGTCACATTGGCAATTGTGCCATTGCCAAAGCAAGTCATAAATCACACAGCAAGTCATTGCCAAAGCAAGTCAACGTGGGAAGGAACTAAAGTTATATGGCAAGGGGTAATAGATTCAAAGAGGGGAAGAATGTGTAGCTATCTTTGAAATCTACTCCAGGAAGATCAGTACAATTTCCACAGTCAAGTCCAGCTAGAATTAAATTAGTCCATGAGCATCATTGCATCCTAGGACCATGTTTGAAGTGAATGTCTGTGTCCCCCCAAAATTCATATGTTGAAGTCCTAACTTCCAATGTGGCTATATTTGGAGATGAGGCCACTAAGGAAATAATTAAGGTTAAATGAAGTCATAAGGGGGCCTGGATCCAATAGGATTATTATCCTTGTAAGAAGAGACACCAGGGAGTGTTTGCTCTCCCCCACCCCAGGCACATATGCAGAATAGGACATGTGACTATCTAGCAAAGAGGTGGCTACCTACAAGACAAGAAGAGAGCTCTCACCAGAAACCCAAGCAACTAGAATCTTGATCTTGGACTTTTAGCCTCCAGAACTGTGAGAAAATTAATTTCTGTTGTTTACACCACCCAGTCTAGGTTTTTGTTGTTGTTGTTGTTGTTGTTTTGGCTGCGCCTTGGCAGCTTGCAGGATCCTAATTTTCCCACCAGGGATCCAACCCGGGCCCACGGCAGTGAAAGTGCCAAGTCCTAACCACTGGACCACCAGGGAATTCCCATAGGGTATTTTGTTATGGCAGCCCAAGCAGACTAATACAGACCACATAACAAGGTCCTCCCAATCCAGCGAAGGTTTTTTGAGATAGGACAATCCCATTCCCTTGGTACCCAGCTCAGCCAAATATGCCCAGGCCACAGTTCCCACAATTGAAGCTCTTAGTCCTGTATGTTTTCCGTTTCCATACACAGCACAGTGAATTGCCAGGGAAACAAGCAGTCCCAGGACAAGTTTCCCAAGGAGCCCACATCCTAGAGATCTGCAGTTCTTCCTCTTAAACAGTCAAAAGAGAGAGTGTCTAATTATGTCCCCTTTCCCTAGGCAATGATTGCTTGCTAATCCTCTGAAGGGAGGATACTCTTAGTGTTTCTAGGGGGCCGAGGAATCATTACATACCCTCTTGGAAAAGCCTGCTTTCAGTGATACTAACATTCTCTACTCTTCTATGAAAGATTCCTTAGGTGATTCAAAGGGGCCCACATTACTCTTCTAAGAGTTAGCTTCAAGGATTCCTTATTACAATTATGGTAAAAACAGATCCTTGTCCCCCAATATCCATTCTTCCCTTTTCATATTATTGGACACATGCCACCTAGAATAAAGCAAAATTTCCAGCCTTCTTGGTAGCTAAATATAACCATGTAACTAAGCTCTGACCATGAGCTGTGAGCTTGAGTGATGAGAGCAACTTTTGAAGTATGCTCTAAAAGGGAAAAGCCATGTCTTTCCTTTGTTCTACCTGTTGCTTGTTAAGTGCTCATGGTAGTAATCTACCTTGGACCACAGGTATGAAAAAACATCTAAAGGATGGCAATGCAACAATGTAGAAAGTGCCAAGATAAACTCATGGAGCAGAGCTGCCATCCTTGCCCTCTCTAGTATTATGTGAGAGAGAAATATACCTCTGCCTTAAGTTACTGTAATTTGGGGTGTCTGTTACATGTAACTAAACCTCCATCATTATCACTTAATATGATGATTTCTAGTACCTGTTTTGCAGAGCTGATGGATCCAAACGTAACCTTGGGCAGGGCACCAGCTACAGATGGAAACTTAAGCCTTATTAAATACATTAGGATACACTTGGCAATAAAGGAAACAGGACTCTCAGGGAAATTCAGGACTAAAAGTACAGCTGTCCTCAGGGAATTTGGAACTGGAAGCATCTCTAGGACCCTCAGCAGCAGGAGTGCAGGGCATTTTACTCTATACTCTTGTCATTACCATGACTAAGTTTCTCTCTTGGTCTCTCATGTGTCTTTCTGTGTTTCCTCCCAGAACTAACCAGCTTATTTACCCTCTGTTCTGTATTATTGCTTTATATCATCACTTCTATCTACCAATATTTTCTACTTAGGCAAAATTTTGTCTTGGTCACCGCCTCTTCTGTACTAACTGGCTTCTTTATGCAATTTTAAAAACTTCCTTGCTTCTAATGTCTGATTCATTCCCTACTTTCTTCTTTTTTTTTTTTAAAAACTCTTTTTGGGGGGGTTTATTTATTTATTTATTTATTTTATTTATGGCTGTGCTGGGTCTTCGTTTCTGTGCGAGGGCTTTCTCTAGTTGCGGCAAGTGGGTGCCACTCTTCATCGCGGTGCGCGGGCCTTTCATTATCGCGGCCTCTCTTGTTGCAGAGCTCAGGCTCCAGACGCGCAGGCTCAGTAATTGTGGCTCATGGGCCTAGTTGCTCCACGGCATGTGGGATCCTCCCAGACCAGGGCTCGAATCCGTGTCCCCTGCATTGGCAGGCAGACTCTCAACCACTGCGCCACCAGGGAAGCCCCCATTCCCTACTTTCTAATTCATTTGCCTAAAGATGAGAAGTTAATTGGCCAAACTTTACCTGTCAAGTACTTTAATAGCTGCTGGATAACCTACACATTAGTTAGGGGTACCTTCCTGGTCTAATCAGCAATGTCTAGGAACTGGGAAGATGGTGTCATGTGGTACAGAATATGATTGCATAGGATTATCCCTTGACAGAGGTGTGGGAGAGATGATTTTCCATAAAGGGGGATGGTGGACTTCTCTGGAACTATGAGTACCATGTCTTAGATATATTGAAGAGGAATAAAAGTGGAGACCAGAAACCCCTCAGGAGTCTATTACAAAGGAATAGGTAACAGGTACTTGTCAGAGTTTTATAGTAGTAGGGTTAGAGAGAAAGGGAGAGACTGAAGAAATATTAAAGCTGTGCAATTTACAGGGCTTGATGAATAGCCAGATAGGAGAAATGGGCAAATAGGATGAATCAGGGATAATCTTCAGGATTATGGTTTAAATAACCAGGTGGATGATGGTGTCTTTCACTGACCTAGAGAATACTGAAGGAAGAACAAGTTTCATAATTTCATTTACTCATTTACTCACAAAGTAAGCAAGTATTTGTTTAAACTTCCATGGAAGAGAAATATTGAACAAATGCATTCAGAAGAAGAACAAATGTACTCAAAGAAGTACAGTTTGGGGACATGTTGATTTTGTGGTGCCTATGAGATAAACAAGATGGATGTATGGGTCTAAAGTTCAGGGAGTGCTCTCAGTATATACACACACACACACACACGCATATACATACATATACAGAATGAAAATTACGAACAGGCATATGCTCACAACTTTCTCTCCTGCCCCTGAGTCTTCCCCTGGGCAAGAGAGTTCTATAGATGCCAGACTGCTTCTTTGGGCTTGGGGATGCAGAACAAGGAGAATAATAAATAAGAAGAATAATTAAAGGGAAAAAAGAAGTAGAACTTAGTTCAAGAAGCTGAGTTGCTCTACACGGGAAGGAGGTGTAAGAGGGGAGGAAAGGGAGGAAGGTAGAAGATACAGGTACGGAAGCAGAGAGAAGAAAAGAAAGCTGTGTGGATAGGTGGGAGTAGTTGTTTTGTGGTGTGTAAGGGAAGTAGGTAGGAGAGGAAGAGGAGCTGTAAAGAGTATTGCTACAAATTCTCTTCTCAGTTCCCAAGCAATGCCTGTAAAGGACTTGCGTCATTTTGAAGTTACTTTTGGTTGCTGAACTGTGAACTTCTCTAAATATGATTCCATGCAAAGGGTAAGCCATGTTGCCCTCCCTCATTCACGAAGGGTTACTTAAAAATTCGGGAGCATATAGATGGAAATTGAAGTTGTGGAGATATAGATATATATATACACTCAGAGTATATGACTGAAGTAAAAGATTAAAAGAGTCTAGGGTGGAGCCAAATATTTAAGGTACAGAGAGTGGATGAAAAGTTGGTTAGAGAAAAGTGAGGAAGCCTACAGCTTTTAAAAGCATCTTAAACTCCATCATTGCAAACATATGGCAGCTTCAGACTGAAATAACTGTGAGGGGGACTTCCCTGGCAGTCCAGAGGTTAAGACTCTGTGCTTCTGCTGCAGGGGGCAAGGGTTCCATCCCTGGTCAGGGAGCTAAGATCCTGCATGCCCAAGCAGCCCGGCAGAAAAAAAAAAAAAAAAAAAACACACAAAACAAAACAAACAAACAAAAAAACTGTGAGCATTAAAATTTCAGAGCACAATAAAAAATATTATAATCTGTGGCAACATGAAATAATATATATATATAATAGAGGATGGGAAATAGAGAGGTAAAGAAATTGGATTTCCTCATCTTTTACTATTGAGAGAGCAAAAGATATTGTTTAAAACTAATAAATAAGGGCTTCCCTCGTGGCGCAGTGGTTAAGAATCCGCCTGCCAATGCAGGGCACACGGGTTCGAGCCCTGGCCTGGGAAGATCCCACATGCCACGGAGCAACTAAGCCCGTGCGCCACAACTACTGAGCCTGTGCTCTAGAGCCCGCGAGCCACAACTACTGAGCCCACGTGCCACAACTACTGAAGCCCACGTGCCTAGAGCCCACGTTCCTCAACAAGAGAAGCCCACGCACCACAAGGAAGAGTAGACCCCGCTGGCTGCAACTAGAGAAAGCCCTCAAGCAGCAATGAAGACCCAACGCAGCCAAAAATAAATAAATAAATAGAAGGGGGAAAATAAAAGACCCAATAAAGCTAATAAATAATAGAGAAACTTATTTGAAGATTCTTTAAAGGTATATAGGTAATCTTCAGAAGAATTTTTAAAATAATGTTTGTCGTTAAAATTACATGTTAAAGGAGAAGGTAAGGTAAAGAAGTGAGAAGTGGAAGTATAGTAATTTTGTCATTGCTGAGAGAAGAGAGTTAATAGGTAAAGTCTCAAGAAATATTAGGAAATGTTACAGTTATAAAGGTAACCACTGGAAGAACCAAAAATTAACTACAAACTTCCAAGTTAGCAGAAGGTACATGCACAAAATAAAACAAAGCAAATATAAATCATATAGTAAACATTTTTTTAAAGGTAATCATCTTAAAAAAAAATTCTTGACTCTTCAGTGCAAAAATAAATTTAGAAATCATCAGGAGCAGAGCTACTCCAAGTGTGGTCCTCGGACCTGAGCCAGCTGGCAAACTGCTATTGGTCTATAAAGCGATTAAGTAAAGAAACCGAGAGTAAGCTCTTAAAAAACATTTATAGCAATTTGGCAGAGTCATTTTATGTCTGTGAATCTAATAATAAAAAATTTTGTATGTCTTTGTGTTATTTCATTTTTTCTAGCTTTTTTACTGTATTTTACAAAAATATCAGTCTAGGCAATAAAAAAATGTTTTTTAATCTCAGTTGAGAAGCACTGCTCTAGAGTAGCAGCAACAGCAACATCACCTGGGAACTTTTAGAAATGCAAATTTATTGAGTTTCTCTTATTTTAGGTATTGTGCTGGGTCGGACTCTCTGAAGAAATCACATTTAAGCTAATCTGATGGATGAGTAGACATTAGCCAGGTGAATATCTCCAGAGCTCACGTTCTGTATATTTTACTGTGTTACCTACATTTATTTCTGAATTCATTCATTCAACAAATATTCAAAGTTCCTACTACATGTCAGGACTTATTTCTGTTGAGCAAACTGAGATGAACATGATCCTTGGCCCAGAGAATTTATAGTTGAAGGGAAGATTTCAACTTTTATAGGGTTTAAGTCTATGTCTTGAATTTCTATTAATTTCTACTTTCTATTCTTCAATTCATAACCCAGTACCAGACAGTTTTGACAACTGTTGCACTATGTAATTTTTCAAGTTAGGTACAGCTTTCTATCCAACAGTAGTGTCACTTTGTCTCTCTCTAGTTTTTTTTGTAGTTGTTGTGTGTGTTTTTGTTTTGTTTTGTTTTGTTTTTTGTTTTTCGGCCATGCCAAATGTAGTCAAAGCTGTTGATCATTTCCTTTATGATGTTTTTGGGTTTCGACCATGTCGTGTGGCATGTGGGATCTTAGTTCCCCGACAAGGGATCAAACCCATGCCCCCTGCATTGAAAGCGTGGAGTCTTAACCACTGGACTGCCAGGGTAGTCCATAGCTCTAGTTTTCTAAACATTTTACTAGAGCAGTCAGCAATTCTTAACACGGTTGACTCTCTCTTTCATGAAAAGTTACTTTCTTCTCTTGGCTTTAACATTCTGGGTTTGCCTCCTACCTCTCTGATCATTCCTTCTCGGTCTCTTTATGATGTCTCCTCCTCTACCTGACTTAACTGTTGGCATTCTTCACAGGTCGGCCTTGGATCTTCTACTCTGCTTACTCAAAACATTTTCTTTAGGTAATCTTATAAATTCCTGTGACAAAATGCCATCTATAATGCTGTTGACTTTCAAATTTATAACTTTAGCTCAGATTTATTTTCTGAGCTCTTCCCTACTTGACATATTCACTTTGTCTCTCAGGCATATTTGACAAACATGTCCTTAATGATCTTTTCTCCCTTCTTATTCAGCTTGAATTTCACGGTCAGTCATATTCACTTGCTCGCGTATACCATCCACTCTTTTGTCCCTCTTTCATTTTGCTATACTCATTTGGCAAAACCGAAACCCTGATTAAACCCACCCTGTGCCTCTGCCTTGCATGTAGTGTTGCAGCTGAACAGAGCTGGAGAAAATATGAGACCATGAGGTAAAGTCATAACCGTAAATTTCAAGTGGGCCTTATTGTTGCCCAACTATCACACCGTATATCCCTAGTTCATTCACTCTCCCTTCTCCTAGATGATGATTTCATAACTTCCTACGAAACCCCAGTACACTCTCTCCCATTCTCACGCTCAGGTAACAGACTTGCTTTCTACTTCAGGAGACAGTTTCCACAGAATTCCACCATCACATCTAACCTGCCAGCATCTGCACTCACATATTTTGTTTTTCTTTCTGTTATTATAGATGAACTATCCATGTCCCTATCTAAAGTCAATCCCTCCGCTTGTACAATAATTCCATTTTCTGCCATTTATTCAAGAATATCACTCCAGAAATGCTGCCCCCTCTGTCCTATATCATAAATTTCCCTCTCTTTCCTGGATCATTCCATCAGATTACTTAAAGTTTCTCTTGTCCTCACTTCTGCCACCAGCTACTCCTAATAATTTTTGCTCCTCTGTGTAGCAAAATTTCTAAGAATATTTGTCTCTATATGCTCTGTCCAGTCTCCCCTCCATCTTATTTTTAAGTCTTTTTTTTTTGGCTGCTCTTCACAGCATGTGGGATCTTAGTTCCCCCACCAGGGATCAAACCCATGCCCCCTGCATTGGAAGCACGGAGTCTTAACCACTGGACCACCAGGGAAGTCCCTAAGTCTTTTTACTATAAAATTATCAAAATGTATATTATAAAAATTGCAAACGTACACAAAAATTGAGAGAATAATATAATGAATCCCCATGTAACCAATCAAAATATTCTACAATTATGAACATTTGCCATATTTGCTTCCTCTTATCTTTTTTATTTCTTTTTGTTGCTGTAGTATTTTAGAGCAAATCCCTGATAGTATGTCATTTCAATTCTAAATACTCATACGTACTTCTAAAAAAATAGGAAAATTTCTTTAATCACAATATCATTATCACTTCTTACAAAATTAACAATATTCCTTAAAATTACCTGATATCTGGTCCACATCGAAATTGTTCAAATTGTCTCCAAAATGTCTTTATGTATTTGGATTATCCACTCTCTCTTAAGTACACTCCAATTAAGCTTCCTCCTACCACCACTCCACCAAAACTTCACTGGTCAATATTATCAATATTTACCATGTTGTTTAACCCATTGATCAATTCTCATCTTATTTGATATCTCAGTTGCATTTTATATATTTGCTCACTTCCTACTTCTTTTGTTTTTAGAGAAAGTCATATAATGAACCCCCACGTACCACTACCACCCAGTTTGTATAATTATCAACATCTTACCATTCTTGTTTTGTTTATGCTCCATACCTTTTTCTTTTTCCTGGAGAATTTAAAGGAAACCCCAGACAGCTTGTAATTTCAATACATATTTCTACAGGTAAGGACTTTTAAAGCATAACCATAATCACATTATCGCACCTAACAAAATGAATCATAATTTCTTAATATCATCTAATATCCAGTCTGTGTTCAATTTCCCCCTTTTGCCACAAAAATATCTTTTTGCATTCGTTTTGAAAATTCTTTCCAAGCAACATCCATTTGTTGATTTGGTTGATATGACTCCTAAGTCTCATTTAACCTAAAACAGTTGCCCCTCCCTCCTTTTTATGCCATTTTTTGCTGAAGAAACTAGGTGGTTTTTCCTATAGAATTTCCCACATTCTGCCTTTAGCTGATTGGATCCTTGTGGTGTCATTCTTATATTCCCTGATCCCTAGTATTCCCTAGTGTTTCCCTGTAAATTGGTAGTTATATCTGGAGGCTTGATGAGATTCAGGTTCATTTTTCTTGGCAAGAATACTTCATAAGTGGTGCTGTGTATTCTCATTACATCATATCAGGAGGCACATAATAACTTGTGGTTCCATTTTCAGTGACGATAATAAGAATGATGAGTAGGTTCAGATACTGTGAACTTCATCTATCCATCATAGATTTTCTCATAAACCATTCACCTAACGCTTTAAGCAGACAGTGACAATCGTTACTTAAATCTGTTATTTCAATAGGGGATCTAAGTCTAATATTTCATTTCATGGAAAAGCCAAAGTATGTGCCTGATCTTTCTCTTTGCTCACCAATTTTCAAAATAATGACTGCCCTGCCATCTCCAAAGAAATCAGCGAGTTTTGGAGGTTTTCTGGAGTTAGTTAAGGGCTCATGGTTTCAATCCATGTTAGTCATTACTCTTAGATGTTCAACATACCCCATTTTTGGTCAATGGGGGCTACTTTAGTTTGGCGCCTGTGTCTTTTCATCCTTTTGACAAATTCCAGTATTCTTAGGTAGTTTCCTTGCTTTCTGGAAAAGAGAATGTCCTAGAATTATCTTGTGTATTTTCTGCATCAAACCTGGAATGAGCCCATTCCTTCCTTCTTGATATATTTTTTCACCTAACGTGATAAATGGCACTTCTATCTATCTAGTTGCTTGAGCCAGAAACCTGGGAGTCATCCTGGATGCCACTGACTCCCATATCCCCTACATGCAGTTAATTGCCAAATCCTCTTGGATCTATCTATAGAGAAAAATCTCAATTTGTCCACTCCTCATCTTTACTGCTACCTCTCTAGTCCAGGTCACTATCATCTTTCATTTGTACAGTCAAAATAAACTTCTAATTATATTACCATTTCTATTTGCCCTTTCCAATCTACTCTTCGTCCAGCACTTGCTTTTTAAAAATGTAAGTCAAGGGACTTCCCTTGTGGCTCAGTGATTAAGAATCCACCTGCCAGTGCAGGGGACACGGGTTCGATCCCTGGTCCAAGAAGATCCCACGTGCCACAGAGCAACTAAGCCAGCAAGCCACAACTACTGAGCCCGCATGCCACAACTACTGAAGCCCACATGCCTAGAGCCCGTGCTCCGCAACAAGAGAAGCCACCACAATGAGAAGCCCATGCACTGCAATGAAGAGCAGCCCCCACTCGCCACAACTAGAGAGAGCCCCCACGCAGCAACGAAGACCCAACACAGCCAAAAATAAATAAATAAAAAATAGGGGCTTCCCTGGTGGCGCAGTGGTTAAGAATCCTCCTGCCAATGCAGGGGACAGGGGTTTGAGCCCTGGTCCGGGAAGATCGCACATGCCGCAGAGCAACTAAGCCTGTGCGCTACAACTACTGAGCCTACGCTCTAGAGCCCATGCTCCACAGCAAGAGAAGCCACCGCAACGAGAAGCCCACATACTGCAACAAAGAGTAGCCCCCGCTCACCGCAACTAGAGAAAGCCCGTGCACAGCAACGAAGACCCAATGCAGCCAAAAGTAAATAAATAACTTAAAACAACAAAAAAATTTTGCTAAAAATAATTAATTAATTAATTAATTAATTTCTAAAAAAAAATTTCATGATGCTGTGCCTTGACATGGATATTTTTTTTTAAATTAGGTCAAGAGATTTTATTTACTATATTAAACTGAGCACATGTTTTGACAATTTCTCCTTCCAAAAATCTCACTGAATTTGTACAATAAATAAAGAAATCCAATTCGTGACAAATTCCCACAAGAACAAAAGCAGACAAGGTCAATGGTCCTGATAATGTTCTAGTTACTTGGTTAGGTGATAAATTTGCTGATGTTTATTTTATTATGCTTCAAACTTACATATATGTTACACATATTATTTTTCATGTATCTGTGCAAAACACATTTATTGCTCACTAAATATCCATGTTGGCACCTACATTTCCCAACATTCTTCACAGTTAGGTGGAATCACATGACCAGGACTGACCAATGGGCTATGAAAGGAAATGAGATATGTAATTTTCAAACCAAAGTCTCAAAGAGGGAGTGTAAGTTTGCTGTGTTCTCCCTCCCCCTGTGTGTGATTGTAGAGACCCATGGGAAGCAGCTGGAATTGTTGAGTCATCAGGTGGAAGACAGCAACCTACGGAGTCAGACTGGACTCATCAGAGTGAGCAAGAACTAAACCTTTGTTTTTGTAAGCCACTAAGATTTTAGGGTTACTTTCTAGCCTAGCCTATCCTGACAAATACAGTATCTAATATAATTTTTAAAAAATAAAACCTTTTTTTTTTACATATAGGATCATATTGATAGATAAACTAGAGTTGAGAAAGCCACAGTCCAGAATACGAACGGAAAAGGCTAAAATGGAGGTGAAAATAGACTTCCTAAGAGAAAGAATCTCTAAACTGGAGTAAGCAGGAGCAGAAAGCACCTGAGAATGGAAGCAGAGATCAAAATATTAATTGAAACACTGGGAACAGCTGCACTACTTAGCATCCTTCTCTCTCTCCATAAGCACACACTAGCTTCCCTGTTACTTTAAAACACATCCTGAGAATAAACGGAAGAATTTGCCTAGGAGAGTTCATGCTCTAGACTTCTTATTTTGGTATTTGGGCGGGGAAAGTCTTGTTAGCTACCCCCTCCTCATTTTAACTATATATTTTCCTCAGAAAACAAGCTCAAATATCAAATTTCTTATCAGCTACACTTACACATATGTAATAAATCAGAAATTTTTTAAGTACTTCTCTTGAAAAAATATATATAATTTAGTGCAAGTGTGTATTCTAGCAAAAAATATAAAGGAATTCCCCCCCCCAGAAAGAGGAGGATATGGGAAGAAACAGATGAGTAATATAAAAGTAACATGAAAATAAATATCTAAATTTAGTTATACAGTAGGCCTAAAATGCAATTGTTCAAAATAGAATGAGAAGTCAAAAGCTAAAATGGAATGAATTCCATTCAAATGATAACATGTTTATGAAGATGAAAAATCTCATTGATATTATAAAGAAACTTCCCTGAAGTAACAGGGAAGCTAGTTTCTTAATTCAACAAGAAAAAAGAAAGGCTATTAGAATCTCCAGAAAAACATAAAGCCATGTCCCAAAGGTGAAGCAAATTAAAAATATGGTCTATATTGTAGCAATTAATGGTAAATAGGATAAGAAAATCTATTTGGCCTTGATACTTCTTATTTTATTGTTAAAGTTTTTTACTTTTGAGGTTAGATTTTTTTAAAAATCCTAACAGACTTGGGAACATCTTTGTAAACTTCAGCCACCATTAACTGTGTTAGTCTCAAATCCATTTCTTGCCCTTCCTCTACTTTGCTCTATCTTGCAGAGGATTAGCTCATGCAAATTATCTTTCTAAAATTTCCTAGTCTACTTACTTTTGGTTAGTGGGAGGGTTGTTGGAGGACCTCTGCTTCAGGCAGCATCTCCAACATTGACTGTGTCTTTTCCATGGTTCCACATCTCACCAGAGTCCCTTCCTCCCCATCTCAGCTTTCAGAGGGCTGTCCTTCCCTCTATGGTTTCAGTTCCCACTGAGTGGTCTCAGCTTGTGGGCTCTGTTAACACTACCTCCTCCTCTGATCCTCCAGCCCTAGGGATGGTAGAGGTTTCCTGCTGTTGCTAATTTATGAGTTGCTTACCCATCCCCTGTTTCACTTTGGACCCATTTGTAACTAGTTACCTATATGAAATTCCTTCTATTTAACTACTGGCATGGGCTCTATTTCTCTGACAGGACTCTGACAGATACAATGAATCTAAGTAGTGTGTATAAACCATGAGAATTAATGCCACTGAATCATCCATCAAAGGACAAGAAAGGAGAATACTGAGACTAGAGAGTTCCTGGAGCAGTAAGTTACATAGGCAATGGAATAGCCAGGCTCAGAGATGTGCTTTGGGAAGGCTGGTTGCATTAGCATTATCATTTCAAACAAAGTGGAAATCGGTGACAGGGAGACTAATGGGGACCCTAATACAGTAATCCAGGAGAGAGACAACGAAGACTGTATTAGTCAAAACTTATCTGATTGTAAGTGATCAAAACCTAAGTCAACCAGATAAGCAAAAAGGAACATGGACCACACTGCTAGTTGCCTATCTAATATTCATTCCTCCGTCTTCCATACTAAGAGAATCCCAGTTTTGTATGGGGCAGCAGTGTATATAGAAGTAGCTAAAAATTCTTACCTTTCTAGAGTGCAAGTGGGGATAATATGTACTCGGGGCGGCCATATGACCCAGTTCTGGCCAATGAGAGAATAAAAGAAAGTTTTAGAGTTAGGCTTCCAGAGGTATGCTTATTCCTTCAGTCCTTTGTCCTTTGTCCTTTCCTTCTCTTCATGATAAGAAAGCAGACTCTGCTTGGGAGGTACAGTCACTATCTTGCCTCACACTAAGGACAATGGAACAGAAAGACAGAAGAGCCTGGTCTTTTATGATATTTTGTAACCTGGAACAGCTGCTCTTATCCTGGCACGCCTATCTCCAAGCACCTTTTTATTGGAGGAAAATAAATTTGTATGTGGTTAAGCCATGTTAATTACTTGCAATTGCCTACATCTCTAACTGATAAAGAAGGTGTATTGGAAGAGTCCTAACGTAACTCAGATTATACAGACTGAACTAGAGTTCAACAAACTGTTCTTGAAAGAAACTGCAGTACTGTAGATCTTCCCTCTTTATCTCATTACTCTTCTCTGTATTGAATTAATATTCTTTTCTTGCTCTGATCTGGCTTTCTCTATTCCCCAATTCATCTGACAGAAAATATGGCCAACAACAGCTCATGTTTTACATTAAATATCTACAGTCACTGAAGAGAGATTAACCTCACTCTCTTGGTTCTAAATATAAAAAGATAAGAAGAAACTCATTGGCCTAGTTTGGGCCAGGTGACTGCCCCTAGACAAATCAACCACAAACAGGTGGGCACGGTCAAATATAAACATGCAATCTCCAGCAGGAATCATGGATAGAATTGGAAGAGAGGCAATTCCCACAAGAAAGAAGATGTCTGACAGACAAACAGTAGATGTTTACTACAAAGACTGAATTAGGCTGGTGGTACCAGAGTTAGATATAAGAGAGATTCAAGGAATAATCAGGGGGATGATTGTCTTGGGGCTGAGAATGACTTCAAGGTTTCTTGTTTCTTGTCAAAAAGATTTATAAAAATAGGAAATAAGAATTGGTGATTGACTCAAATTGAGTTATCATAAAGAGTAACTTTGGCCTGAATGCTGTTGATTTTTCTCTGCACACATTTTCACATGGTTTTAAACACCAGATTTTTACCTTAGTTTCATAAAGATTCCATACAAGTCTATATGAATATCGGCATTTCCAATGAATGAAGGAGCAGAGGACAGGGAACAGATAATTCACAAAGGATGAAATTAAAGGAATTAACAAACATGAAAAATGTTCTAACTTATTAGCAGCCAAAGAACTGCAAATTAAAACAAAGAGATGTGCTAGTATTTTTTTAACCCATTAGATTTGCAAGAAGGCTGGCTGTAGAGGCAATATGTTAGTTAGACCTGGGCATTCACCTGTGTTTCAGATGGCAAGGAAGTAGGCACAGCCTTCAGAATAAGCATCGTGACCAAAATTATTCATGAACCATAGAAATGTTCCACTCTAATGATTCCACTTCTGAAAAAAGATCCTAGGCAGGGACTTCCCTGGGGGCGCAGTGGTTAAGAATCCGCCTGCCAATGCAGGGGACACGGGTTCTAGCCCTGCTCTGGGAAGATCCCACATGCCACGGAGCAACTAAGCCCGTGTGTCACAACTACTGAGCCTGCGCGCCTAGAGCCTGTGCTCTGCAACAAGAGAAGCCACTGCAATGAGAAGCCCGCCCACCACAACGAAGAGTAGCCCCTGCTTGCCGCAACTAGAGAAAGCCCAAGCACAGCAACAAAGACCCAATGCAGCCAAACATAAATAAATAAATTTATTTTAAAAAAGATCCTAGGCAAATAATCCAAAATATAGAAAAAAAAAAACTTTATGCATTAAAGATGCTTGCCACAGCAGTGCTTAAAATAGTAAAAATTATTAAAAACAATAAATAGTGAGAACTTATTTAATAAAGTATGATATCCTCTCAAAACACAATATTATACAACAATTAAAATAATAGCATTTACAAAGTATTTGTATAGCAGTATGGAAAATGCTTCTAACATAACCTTAATTATATAAGCAATGCTCCAAGTATAAATTCAAATGAAACCAAAGTGTATGAAGTAAAAAATGAAAGTTTACTCCAGGGTAACCACTGCTAAAAGTTTTGTGTGTTTGCAAACTTTTTTCTACACACAGAAAATTGTATATCCTGATAGTTTTACTTATCATTGTCAGTTGAGCATTTTACATGTCATTAAATAGTCCTCTAAAACATTTTTAATGGTAGTTTGATAATCTACTGTAGAAAAAATGTACATTTACTCAACCATCCCCTTAACTGTAAAGCTACAGTAGGCTTTTGAATGCAAGTAATTGAAAACCCACCTAGTTAGCTTAAGGGAAATATATAAGCTGTCATAAGAATACCGTGTTTCTCAGAATAAAGAGGCAGGAATGCAGAAAGCAACTAGAATGTGCAAGGTAATGGTCCAGGAATGTTTTGTCTATGTCTCTTATCTCTACTTCTCTCCACAGCTCTGCCTCATTCTCCTCTCTCTGCAGAGTGGTGTTCTCTGTTCTTCAGTTCATCTGGAGGATAATAGCCTTGACAGAGGTCCAGAATTTTTACACTACTTCCATTCAAGATATCAGCCTAAACCGGAATTCCTAAGTAAGAAAGACAATATAATTGACCTAGTTTGGTCAGGTGTCTACCCTGGTCCAGTGAACAGTGGCCAGTGGATCAAGGTCCCACTTCTGAGGCTGAATTAAGGAGGGTGATAACACTAATAGGTCCCTCTGTTCTCAGAGATGAATCACTGTGAGCTGAGAATACACCCCCAAGGATGTCTATTATGGCCTCCATATGTCAATTTCTCTTCTTAGAATGGACAGGTAAGTGAAATCATCAGGTCAAATGATATGAGCATTTTAAGGCCAATTGCTTTCCAGAAAGAGCATCAACCTACACTTTCACCTGCAGTGACTGGGAGTTCCTGCATGCCCTCATCCATCTAAGAAAAGGAAGACCAATTTGAAAGAGAAAACATGGTATCTCAGTGTTGTTTTATTTTGTGGGGTTTTTTTAATCACTATTGAAGCTGAGTATTTTCTCAGATGTTTATAGACTGGTCCTTCTGGGCAGGGCAGAGCTGTACACAGTTTCTTTCATACTCCTTAGTGAAGATAGTGAAGATTCTCCCCCACTGATAGGACAGATGAATGGATGGGGCCTCTGCAGCTGTTGCACAAATGTCTGCATTTCTTCCAGGCTGCCCACACCTGCTCTCCAGCCACTGTTGTCTCCTGCCTGGTTCTACTTTCAGCCCTGCCACCAGATCCCCCAGTCTTCCTCTCCTCCCTAGGAGCCATAGCTCTTTTAGGATAGAAGTCCTGGGCTGTCCAGGTCTCCTAGCTCTGTCTTCTGGCAAATCAGTGTTTGTACAGAAAGTTCAGAAGTCCCCATTAGCAGGAGTCAACACTGCAGCAATCTTCACTGCAGCACAGAAGCTGGGCACTTACATGCAGTACCAGAACCAGCTACCCAGAGAACTTACCTGTGCTGACCCTGTAGATGAAGCAACAGCTCATGAAGACTGCAGTTTCATTCTGCTGCCCTGCATCTCTCCATGAAGTTTCACCCATCTTACCTACAGTCTCCAGTGCACAATTCTGTCATTGCATTTGCGTATTGTGTTGTCATTATCTGTGCTAGTGACTTTTTCCCTCCCTAAAGTATCAACTCCTTGAGGACAGAGTCTATGTCTTCTTGTTTATTATTTCTGTGTCTTCAGTTGCATGAAACTTCCCTGCTAGACTTGCTCTGCCAACATTTCCTCTGAGCTCCCTGGCTGGGGAGAATAAAAAATAGAGACTATAGTTAGAGTAGAGGCCCAAGAAGGACCATTTGCTATTCAAAAAGCTAAAGGCCTAAAAGATTTTTGACTGAGGACTGAATTTCCAAGGCTTATGGTGAAGGGAAACTAACATTTTTAAAGTACCTGTTAAGTGCTAGGTACTTGTATTATTCAGTACTCTTTCACTCACTTGGTTTCTCTCCTACAGCTGTCAGGCTCTCTGCACTGTAGGAAATCTGGTAGCCGGCAGCCCCAAGCTTACGTTATCTCAGATAAGAACCTGCCACCAAAAAGAAGTTTTCTCTCCTATATATAAAGCCAAAAAAGGACTCTGATTAGCTTTACTTGTGTCACCTGTCCCCTGTGGACCAATCACTGACCCAGAGAGATGGAATACTCTGACAGGCCATGGCCAAATAATATGTCCTATGGCAAGAGGAGCAAAGGGAATAGAAAAGCTTACCGGACAGCCGAGAGCATTAGTTACCAGGGCTAAAGCGTATTGGAGCCAATTGTCTGCCTTGAAAACCTCTCCTCTAACACTCTAACCATTATACTCTAAGGATGGCCTTCTTGTGCCCTGAAGACGTAGATTCAAAGATCTTAAGGGGCCTTTACAGACTCCAGTTAAGAGAGAGCATGCACTTTTGCCAAGCCTTGAATGCTGGGCCTGTTCTGAAATAATGCAGAGAACTGGATAATCAGCACCTCTGGGTGGATCTGCTCCCACTATTAGGTCTTCAGGGCTTCCAAAACATTCTCACACCCATTTGTTTGACCTCCCTCATTCCCAGTCCTCCTTCACCAAATAATGACTTGACTCTTCAAATTCCTCTGGCCATTTTCTTCACTTGCTTTTTGAAATAGACTTACTTTTGAAATTCATTCACCCATTCCTTCAAAAATAATTTTATTGAACACCATCTATGTACCAGGACTATGCTAGGCACCTTAAAAAAACTTTAAGAATGGAAGGCCTGCAGAGGGTTGAATCTGCAAATGTCAGCCTGACCAGATAAAGCCTTCTATTGAGTCCTTCCAGACTTTTCCTGACTCCCAGGTCTTCAGAACACTGAATAAGGCAGGTGTGACTTACCAGCTGTGGTTTCCAGGTGTCCTGACCCATCCTTTTCTGACTCAGTCACAAGAGAAATACAGGACATTTTTTTCAATCAAACAAATAAGTTAACAAAACTATATAAACAATTAGGGACTTAGAGAAGATATGGCTGGAGTTTTTTCCTGGAGGTGGAGTATAACTGACTTCACACATGTATACATATGTGCTCAACTTGCCCAAGGCTGAATGGTTCTGACCTTACCAGCTAAACATTTTCTTTCGGACAATTTTCTTTTTCTATAACTTAGCAACAGTAGCAATAGCAAGGTAGGCCCAATAGCAAGGTCAACTGTTCAAGGGTATCTCTGAGAACTATGACTTCTTAGTGAAGCTAAAGAAATAGTCTCCCTGGGCTTCCTCATCTCTGTTCTATTCTGCTGTCAGGGAAAGTTTTAAACTCAGTGTTCCCAGGCTAGAGTAAGCCACTCCTCAGCCACAATACTTTCTGAGTAATAACAGCTGATAAGAGTTAAGAGGTCTCAGGTGCTTTTTTTTTTTAATAAATTTATTTATTTTATTTATATTTATTTTTGGCTGTGTTGGGTCTTGGTTGCTGTGCGCGGGCTTTCTCTAGTTGCTGCGAGTGGGGGCTACTCTTCGATGCGGTGCGCGCGCTTCTCATTGCGGTGTCTTCTCTTGTGGCGGAGCACAGGCTCTAGGCACACGGGCTTCAGTAGTTGTGGCACGCAGGCTCAGTAGTTGTGGTTCACGGGCTCTGGAGTGCAGGCTCAGTAGTTGTGGCGCACGGGCTCCGCGGCATGTGGGATCTTCCTAGACAGGGGCTCGAACCCGTGTCCCCTGCACTGGCAGGTGGATTCTTAACCACTGCATCACCAGGGAAGCCCCTCAGGTGCTTTTAAAGGGCATTCAGCGCTCTCTGATATCTCCCCAGAACTCAGTGTGGACTCTCAAGCCTGCCCTTGCTCTGAATGTGAAAAGAGTACAAATGGCACTGGTTGACCAGCCATGCAGTTATGTCTTCTAGGGTGAAATCTTTAACCTGTCAAAACCTTATACAGGTAGAAAAGATTACTCTGTAATCTTCATGTGCTACAAAATAAAATCTCCTCAAAGTCTCAGGGTGATTGAAAGATAGAATAGGCAGGAATGCTGAGCCAATTACAGCTTTGCTTAGAAAATCCAGGCATTTGGTCAATGACGGAGAGGAGAAACTGAGACAAACCTGCAGGCAAGACAAATGAATAGCCAGAGTAGCCTCTTAGAGACCCCTGGCCATTGTATGCAGAGCTGACAAAGAAGCTGGATCAAGAAAGGCAAAGCAGACATCTGATTGAGGTCTCATCTTATATAAGGAAATCTCTAGTGAATTGTGACTATGTACTGTATTAAGTCAATATATATTTTGATAGAGACTGTAAGTCTGTGACCCCATTGGTAAGTCATAATCACTTCAGTATCCAGGAGATGGGAACTCTGTAGACCAGCCTCAGGCAGGTCAGGAAGGCACAGATTATGTTCAGAACACCGCATTGAGGGAGCTCAAAGTTTGAATGGGAATGGATATCTTTGGGTGAAGAAAACAGACTATTATTTGTGAGATAGATGGTCTAATATCATGTTACTCTGTTTATTTCCCGTGTCACCATCAAGCCTTTAGTAAAGTCTTTTTTTTGTTGTTTTTAATGTAGCAGGTTTTTTGTTTGTTTGTTTTTTTGTTTGTTTTTTTGGCGTGCGCGGCTTGCAGGATCTCAGTTCCCCGACCAGGGACTGAACCCAGGCCACGGCAGTGAAAGCCTGGAATCCTAACCACTAGGCCACCAAGGAACTCTAAGCCTTTAGTAATTCTATTTGAAAGCCCCAGCCTCACGTCACCATGCTGCTAGGATTAAGGGCAGCATTGCGAAACAGCAACCCATCTATGTTTCCACATTCAAAGCTTCCACCCAGGAGCAGCTATAAATAGCCCCTCAGCTCTCCATTAAGCCCATATATGCCAAACCTCAGCACAGATACAGCCAAAAGGACGCACGTCACTTTCCTTCTCTGACGCTCAGTTCCCTCCTCTTACAGGTATAGCATGATGTCCCAGCTAAATACAAACTGAATTCAGTCTAGATTGTGGTAGAATTAGTGGGCTAGTGTATGCATGAGTTAACACACATGAGGAGGTTCCTGGGGAGAAAGAGGAGATGAATGGAGGCACTGTCAGGGACTCAGTCCCTGTACATGCTAGAGGTACTGATCTCCTTGGAGTGGGTGCCTTAATTTGAATTCCCCTAGAAACAGACCCTGAGACAGGGATTCAAGAGCAAGTAGTTTATTAGGTGGTGCAGGAAACACTAGAAGGGAAGTGAGGAGTGAGAAAGGAAGGGAGGGAGGTCCATAATGAACAAATGATCAAACCAGCTATCACTGTAGGTGACTGGAGCTTAATGCCATGCAGAAACTGTGGGAAACTGTGTCGAATACAGGCCTCAGGGTTTGCATGTCAAGGGTGAGAGAATGGGGTTATATACACCAATTCCCATCAGTCATTTGTTGAGGACTGCTCCAGGGAGTATTAATTCCCTCCACTGCCACCCCTGCCACTGTATTTCCAGCCTGCCAGATACAGGGGCTGTGTGACCTTCAGGCAGAGATGCAGATGCAGGCAGGTGGAAGTTTGTTAGCGAGCACTTAGTGATAAAGCCCTAAGGTGAAGGGCAGAGCACCAAAAGAATCTGCCACAAAAGGGCTGGAGCATGGTATACATCATGTCTTTGTGAGACTTGGGATACATTTGGGGAAGCTTTGGGGCCTCAGTGGCAAAGGTAGGGAGCTGATAATTCCCTTTTTTCCCCTCCTCTACTACAAACTACAGTGCCAAGGTCAGAGCTGGAGGATGCTTGCTGGAGAATTCTGGCAGAGGGTACCAGGCAATGGGAAGATTCCTTGAAGAGGTGTTTGTTTGGAGGATAAGAATATAAACAACTTCCCTCAATACCTGTGAGACACCTCTGAGTACTCCTTGGAATGTCCGAGGAGACTTTTGAGGGGGACTAAGGTCCTGTATGGCAAATGGTTGGCTAAGCACCACTGTAATTGGACATTAATATTAAGATGGCTTCTTTTGAACCCATAGTCTGGTGAGGCCTAGAATATTCAGGTTGCATAGAACAGTGGGGAGACTCCATGAGATGGCATATATCGATACAAAGGGGCTAAGGCAGTACTGAACACAGAGGCACATTCAATAAAAGGCAACTTTTGTTACTTTTGTGATCTCAGTCAATAAAAGGGGTCATCAAAGACAGAAAAGGCACATTCCTCAGAATGCCAAGTCCTTCTTTGTGTAAGGTTCTACCTGTCTGTCTCAGACTTTGGGGAGTAAAAGGGAATCAGAGTCAATCACTTTCCCTACCCTACCTAGATTTTCTGATCTAAGGTATTTGTGTCAGTGTCTATTTATGTATATATGTGATCACATCCATGTGCATGTCTCTGTGTATGTAAATGATGTGTGTGCAATGTACATGTGTTATTGTGTGTATGTCTGTGGGCATGTGTGTCAGTCTGTGAGGTTTGAGGGGTGGTACCAATATTGCCATGTTCTCCTCTGCAACTTGTACCAAGCCCAGTGGTCTCTCCTTCAAAGCTGCCCTGTGATCCTGGATCCGGGAGAAATTAGAGGAGCAAGTGCTTGGGGCCAGCCTTATAGAGACTAAGTGGTGGGCTAAATAGATGACTGATGGTCCAGCCAGGCGCAGCCCAGGGCAGAGCCTAAAGAACACATTTGTGAACATGAACAGGGGAAGCAGAGACAGGAAACAGAGAAAGCAGAGAGAGGTGAGGACAGGAGTGGGATGGGGCAGCTCAAAAGCTAGAGCCAAGAGCCAAGATCTGAGAAGCTCTTTTCTGTGATGTACAGGATCCAGATAATGATTTTCTAACCCCTTATCTCAGGAGGCCCAGATTGGCCAGGCAGAACTTCCTGGACAGTCTGTGTTCAATGCCAGCCCAAGCTGAAGCAGGGCCAAGTTACAAAACAAACTGGATGAAGGCGGAAACACAGTTTGGTTTCCCTGGGACCCAGCACAGCAGCCAGCGTCTGAGTAGATGCGTGTTTCATGTGCAGGAAATCCACTAGCCACTTTGGCCATACAGGAAGCAATTGCCCTCACAATAACAGTGTCGTGTGTTTGCACAGGGACAAACAGTTTATGAGGCCCTTTAACGGTATTATCTCATTTGAGCCTCATTCGGGCCTTTTGGAAACAGTGTCAGATCCGTTTTATAGATGAAGCGATGTAAGCTTAGAGGTTAACTGATTTTCCCGTGGTTATACAGTAACTGGTTAGTGACACAGCTAGGACTGGAATTCAGGTTTGTCTGTCTCCAAAGCCAGAAAATTCTGTCTCTTCTGTTTCCTTTCCAATTGGTTTCTCATTGCTCCCTTCCTGGAGACATACAGAGGCCCCTGGAAAAGCAAGGGTCCACTTTATCGGGCCCTAGAAAGCCCAAGAACCTGGTCGTTCTTAAGCAGATAGTGTCCTCAGCTCAGCCACATGATGCTCTTCCTGCCAATCCACCCAGGGAACCTTGTGTGAGCTGAGGTAGAGGGGACCTGGGAGCAGAATGTCTTAGGATGTGTCCAGATGTGTTAGAAACCTTGCCCAGTATGCATCTGGGCCTGGTTCAGCTCAGGCACAGAGAAGGAAGGCAGAAACGCCTCCAGGGCTCCTCCACTGGAATCAAAGTACAAGCCCCTCAGTCTCAGAAGGAGACCTGGATGCCCTTAACTCCTGGCTATGAAAATAGCAATTTTCTCCAGGAAGATTCTTGGATTACTAAAAAGATTAATCCTCATTGGTGGAGGAATAAATGAATTGAGTCTGTTCCTCTGCATTTCTTTGTACTTTTTGTTCTTCTACCATTCAGCAGGCTTACTGCTTCACTTAGCTCTTCAGGGAAGAAATGACATAGCAGGCCAAAAAGTTGTTTCTTAGCTTTTGAGAGTTAAAACTTTAGGCTGCAAGTGCATGTGATATAAAAAGCAAGCTTCCTGTGACTAAGACTAGCTTGGGGTATGTTGAAGTTGGGCAAAAGAGTTGAGGGGAAGAAAAGAGGATACAGGAGATGTTGTACATGAAGTTGACTGATAAGGTGTGGTTATGACAGAAACTTCAGTTTTAGAGAAAATCCAAGCACAAGGTAAACCTTGCAACCTTTGCTAGGTAGAGACCACAAAGGCAGCAAGCCCCAGAGTGGAGATGGCTGGGTGGTATAGCTGGGCAAACAAATCTGAGTCTACCTCACAGAGCTCCCTGCTCCTCAGTGCAGCAAGGGGCAATAGCAAGATTCCTGTGCTCCCAAGAGTGGCATATAAGTGTTAAATGATTACAGAGAATCCCAAGTTTCTTGAGCTTGTAGCTAGTTATGAGATCAATAGAATGATCCTGGGTCCCTGAGTAGAGTATGAGAGTGGTATGAAAGAGCTGAACCTAAAGGAGTCAGGGTGATTGGAATGATGAACAACCCAACAGTGACCCACATGCCTCTAAAAATATAAAACTATATATGCACAGCATGTGCACAAGGTTATTTTCATTGTGATAATATTCCTAATAGCAAAAAAAGAAAAAAAAAGTATGAGGATGATCTACCAATTCCACTTCTGGATATATACTCAAAAGAATTGAAAGCAAGGACTTGAATGGATGTATGTAGATCTGTCTTCATAGCAGCATTAATCATGACAACCTAAAGTGGAAGAAACCCAAGTGTCCATTGACAGATGAGTCAATAAACAAAGTATGGTATGTGCATACAGTGGAATTGTATTCAGCCTTTAAAAGGAAGGAAATTCTGACACATGCTACAACATGGATGCACCTTAATGACATTATGCTAAGTGAAATAAACCAGTCATAAAGGGACAAATATTGTATGATTCCACTTAATAAGGTACCTAGAGTAGTCAAATTCATAGAGACAGAAAGTGGCATAGTGGTTGCAGGAGCTAGGGGGGAAAGGAGAATGGGGAGCTATTGTTTAATGGGTACAAGGTTTCAGCTGGAAAAGATTAAAAAGTTCTGGAGGTGGATGCACAACAATGTGAATGAACTTAATGCCACTGAACTGTGCACATTAAAACAGTTTAAATGGTACATTTTATGTATATTTTACCACAATAAAAAAAAAGAATATACTTTAGGGTGTGAGCTCCATGACATATTAAGTGAAAAAAAGCAAGGTACAGAATAAGCATAAAGCATGCTACCTTTTGGTTAGAAAGGGGGTTATATTCTAAGGATGAAAAAACTGCAAAAAAATCTTAAATGTTATTCAACAATTTAATTGTTGGTAGTAGTATTGATAATGCAATTTGAATCTAATAATGTATATTATAGAATAAAACAAGTAAATGTTAATATTATTAAGAACCAAGATTTTCAGTATAAGAGAAAGGGGATACAATATTAAATTCTAAGGTAAAGAAAAAATGCAATGTTCATTTTGAATTGGAAATATTAACATTAATTCAGTTTTTTTAAAAAAAAATGTATTTTCCAGCTCTGTCTTTTTTTTTTTTTTTAATTTTATTTATTTATTTATGGCTGTGTTGGGTCTTCGTTTCTGTGCGAGGGCTTTCTCCAGTTGCGGCAAGCGGGGGCCACTCTTCATTGCAGTGCACGGGCCTCTCACTATCGCCGCCTCTCTTGTTGTAGAGCACAGGCTCCAGACGCGCAGGCTCAGTAATTGTGGCTCTCGGGTCTAGCTGCTCCGCGGCATGTGGGATCCTCCCAGACCAGGGCTCGAACCCGTGTCCCCTGCATTAGCAGGCAGACTCTCAACCACTGCGCCACCAGGGAAGCCCCGAGCTCTGTCTTTTGAAAGCACCTGCAAGCAATAACCTGTAGTAGATTCTATGAATGCCCTGTCCCACACATCCTCTTACACCTGCTCTAAGTTCACCTGAAGTGAATAGTTCTAGTACACACTTATCAACTCAAGCTCCTGATGAAAGTGCTGGGATTTAAAAATCTAGGGATAATTTTAGAACAGTGAGGAATGAGAGTTGGTGGGTAAATAACCCAGCATTTCTGTCCCTGGGTGGGACAGTTCTGGGGCACATTCTAGGTCGTTCCTCAGAGGGTTCTCAGCAGGATTGAGCCCCATTTGCTCACAGTAGTAATTTGTTCTTTATTGGCTTTTTTCCCTTCCCCGATTCATTTCCCCACTTCCTGATTTGTATTTCTGAGGATCATCTTCCAAAGAAACTACCTGACCTCAAACCCTTGTCTCAGGGTCTGCTTTCAGGGGAATCCAAATGAAGAAAAACCCTGATAGTAATCAGTACAGCCGTATTGTGATCACTAATTATTATTTTTCACTAAAACTAGCCACAGTCCCTTAAAGAAATAGCTTATGAAAGGTATGAGGCAGGTAGAGTACAAGGTGAACCAAGGATATCTTATCATGCCAGAAAACAAGGAAGCTCTCAAAGACTAATGGAGACATATCATAAACACAAGGAGCCAGTTTGAAGGAATTCTCATTGACCAACTTTGGGATTATCTGAGAATCAAAAAGAATAATGACTGTGAAACAACAAGGTCCTACTGTATAGCATAGGGAACTTATTCAATATCCTGTAATAAACCATAAAAGAATATATATATGTATATATATATAATAAACCATAAAAGAATATATATATGTATAACTGAATCACTTTGCTGTACAGCAGAAATTAACACAACATTGTAAATCAACTATACTTCAGTAATATATATATATGTGCATATATATATATATATATATTTTTTTTTTTTTTTTTTGCTGCACCACTCAGACATGTAGGATCTTAGTTCCCCGACCAGGGATCTAACCCATGAGCCCCTGCAGTAGAAGCATGGAGTCTTAACCACTGGACCACCAGGGAAGTCCCAATAAAATAAATTTTTAAAAAAGAATAATGACTGATTTTTAAATATTTGAGTAAATAAAATTAAAAAGTCCATAGTGACTCTGAGAGAGAGACAGAAAAAGAGAGAGAGCTAATTGAAAATAAGCTTTTATATACAATATTCTGAAAACTGGCAACTAAATGAAATTAAGCATTTACCCTGCCTTTTTAGGAGGAGCTATGTTTAATCCCCAGTGGAAGAGGGGGAGCCTTTCTTTACAGGGAATGTCAATAATAAATGTAAAAAGATAATATTGATAGGATTAAGAAATTGCCATTTTTCTACTCCTCGTAGAATAATTGGTTAAGGCATGGAAAAAGAAATCAATGGATGCTGAAATCACTGAGTGAAAGGCTTTTGGGGAACAAGATATTTACACTGTGCCAAAGTATCACCCACAAGTTATCTTGTTGCTAATTGCACAGAGAAAAATGAATCTTGACAATTTAGAGATCTGGGAGTCATTAACTTAACCAAGCCTGATTAATGGAATAAACTAGCATGATGAGCCTCATGATGTGATACAGTATGAAGTGCACAGCAAAACCTATGAAATATTCTTGCCTAAATGTTTAATTGAATTTAAGCAAATTTTCAGCCCTAACTTTCAGTTACAGGAAATATAGGAAATATAAGAGCAAGATAGGGAATTCCCTGGTGGTCCAGTGGTTAGAACTCTGTGCTTTCACTGCCCAGGGCGCAGGTTCAATCCCTGGTCAAGGAACTAAGATCCCGCAAGCCACACAAGGTGGCCAAAACAAACAAACAAACAAACAAGATAAATTACACCAGTAAGACACAAATAGACAACCCAGAACATAGGACATTTATGAGGTAACTAATGAGTCTGTTCAAAGAATTGATGTCATGAGAGAGAAAAAAAAGGGTAGAAGAATTTTTCTAGATAGGAATACACTAAAGAGGCATAACCAAGTCCAATGCATGAACTTTGATGCAATATTGGTTTGGTAAAACAAACACAGCTATAAGAGACATATTGAGTGTCTAGTCTGGGCATCAGTGTAATAATGCTGGTCTCATAGACTGAGTTAGGAAGAATTTTCTTGAAGACTTTGTGTACTGTTTGTGAATTAGTATTATTTCTTCTTTAAATGTTTGGTAGAATTTATAAGTTAAGCCATTTGGGACTGGAGTTTCTTTTGTGGAAAAGGTTTTTAACTAAAAGTTGAGTTTCTTTAATAGATACACAACTATTCAGGTTTATTTTTTATTTTTTTTATTTTTGGCAGTGCCGAGCAGCATGCAGGATCTTAGTTCCATGACCAGGGGTCCAATCTGTGGCCCCTGTAGTGGAAGTCTGGAGTCTTAAACACTGGACCACCATGGAAGTCCCGTTATGTTTCTTTTTGAGTGAGGTTTGGTAGTTTATGTGTTTCAGAGAATTTATACATTTCATCTAAGTTGTCAAAAATTTTGCATAAAGTTGTTCATACTATCTCCATACAGTATTATGATTATAATGTCTATAAGAACTGTAATGATGTCTTCTCTCTCATTCCTGATATTGGTAATTTATACCTTATTTTTTCCTGATCACTTTGCCTAAAGTCGTATCAATTTTATTGATCTTAAATAATCGGTTCTAGTTTCATCAGTTTTCTATAGTTTATCTGTTTTTATTTCATTGATTTATGCTCTTTTTTAAGATTTATTTATTATTATTTTTAAATTTTATTATTTATTTTTGGCTGCGTCAGGTCTTAGTTGCAGCACGTGGGATCTTCATTGAGGCATGTGGGATCTTTCACTGCGGTGCACGGGCTCTTCATTTCAGCACGCGGGCTTCTCTCTAGTTGTGGTGTGCGGGTTTGCTCTTCTCTACTTGTGGCGCGCAGGCTCCAGGGTGTGTGGGCTCTGTAGTTTGCGGCTCACAGGCTCTCTAGTTGAGGCATGTGAGCTTAGTAGTTGTGGCACACGGGCTTAGTTGCCCTGCAGCATGTGGGATCTTATTTCCCTGACCAGGGATCAAACCCACGTCCCCTGCATTGTAAGACAGATTCTTTACCACTGGACCACCCAGGAAGTCCCACATGCTCTTATTTTACTTATTTCCTCTTTTCTGCTTACTTTGGGTTTCATTTGTGTTTTTTTTTCTACTTTCTTAAGGTGGAAGCCTGGGTCATCGAGAGCTTTTCTCTTTCTAATACACACATTTATGCTACAAACTTCCCCATATGGACTGCTTTACCTGTATCTCACACATATTGATATCATGTTGATATGTTGTGTTTTCATTTTCATTAAGTCCAAATTGTTTTCTAATTTCCCTTTTGAGTTCTTTTTTTTTTGTAGATTTATTTATTGATTGATTTTTGGCTGCATTGGGTCTTTGTTGCTGCGTGCACGAGCCGGGGGCTGCTCTTGGTTGCGGTGCGCGGGGTTCTCATTGCAGTGGCTTCTCTTGTTGCGGAGCATGGGCTCTCGGTGCATGGGCTTCAGTAGTTGTGGCAGGTGGGCTCAGTAGTTGTGGCAGGTGGGCTCAGTAGTTGTGGCTCGCGGGCTCTGGAGCACAGGCTCAGTAGTTGTGGCACACGGGCTTAGTTGCTCCGTGGCATGTGGGATCTTCCCGGACCAGGGCTCGAACCCGTGTCCCCTGCATTGGTAGGCAGATTCTTAACCACTGCGCCACCAGGGAAGTCCCCTTTTGAGTTCTTTGGACAATGTGTTACTTAGAAGTGTGTTAATTAACAAATAGAGAATTTTCTAGATTCCTTCTATTGATTTCTAATTTAATTTTATTTATGGTCAGAGAACATATTTCATATGATAAGAACCATTTTACATTTATTGAGACTTGTTTTAAAGTCCAGAATATAGTCTACTTTGGTAAATATTCTATGTGCACTTGAAAACAATATCTATTCTGCTGATCTATATTCTGTTGAGTTTAGAGTTCTATAAATGTCAATTAGGTCAAATGAGTTGACAGTGTTGTTCAAGGTTTCTGCAGGATACACATGCCATCAAGGTCAGAGACAATGAGAACTGGCACAGGTTTCAAGGCATTCTTGTGATCTCCAGCTTGTGCTTGTGGCCATTATTTCTCCAGCCTTTTTTCTCTCCGTGTTTCCTTTTGGCTATTTTCTATCGCTACGTCTTCAGGTCAACTGATTTGCAATATCTGCTGTTAATCTCATCTAATGTATTTTTTTTCCATTTCATTCTTTTTTTGCCTCTAGAAGTTTATTGGGACTTTTTTATATCTTCCGTGTTTCTCTTTAACATGCTCAGGCTTCCTTCTACTTTTTTGAACATATAAAATGTAGTTATAATAATTTTAATGTCCTTGTCTATTAATTCTATCATTTGTGTCATTTCTGGATCTGTTGCTTACTGATTGATTTTTCTCCTCATTATAGGTTATATTCTTTGCTTCTTTACATGACTGGTAATTTTTGGTTGGATGCCTTAACTTTGTCAATTATTGGGTGCTGGATATTTTTTGCATTCCTATAAATATTATTGAGCTTTTTTCCAAGAAATAGTTTGATCCTTTCAAGGCTTGCTTTTAAGCTTTGTTACTTGGGACCAGAGCAACTTTTAGTCTAGGGCTAATTTTGCCACACAAGTGAAGCAATACTCTTCTGGGTACACTACCTGATGATGTATTCTGGCTTTAGAGGACATGAAACGTTTCTAGGCTAAGTGAGGCCAGAATTTTTCCACCTACTTTCCCCAGACTTGGATAGTTTTCTTATGCACATGTACTGATCAGTACCCAGATGAAGACATGAGGAGAACCTTCTGAAGATCTCCAAATTGCTTACCCTTTTCAGCTCATTCTTCTTTGTGCTGCTCTCTCCTCTCTGGTACTTTACCCTGAAAATTCTGTCCAAATTGGCCTCCTCAAATTCTCAACTTTGTCTCCTCAACTCAGGGAGAATGCTGAACTCTGGGTTCTGCCTCCTTGAACTGTGGCAGAGAATGCACTCCATGAAGTAAGTTGGGGCAATTATAGAAATCACCACATTTGTTTCCTTCCTCTCAAGGATAACTCTCCTGTTCTGCCTGTTTTCTAACATCTGAAAGTTGTTTCAAATATTTTCTTCAGATTTTTAGATTTTTTTTTATGCCAGAGGGTAAATTATGGTTGGAAGCAGAAGTCTACGAGGAGATACTTTGAGACTATGTAAATGTCCTGTTCTCCAACATCTTTTTATATGCTTATTCCGTTGATTATTCTTATTTATATCATTTATTGCTAAGATGGTTGGAAAATAATGATTTCCTGTCTACTATTCCTTCTTCGTTGATAAGTTGGCCTGTGTGAATGAAAAATGTTGCCCGCCCTGTCAGTCAACAAAGGATGTTGCAGCCATCACAGCAGCCACCCCCGAAGGTGAGCCCTGTGGGAACTCAGGATGGAGGTAAACAGGCTCCCTGCTGCCCAGCCCTCAGCCACCGCAGCCACCCCAGGGGTGCACCCTGAGTGGACTCAGGATGGGCAAGAACAGGATATTAGCTCTAGATAGCTAAGGTGACTATCAGGGGAATGATTTCAGTGAGTCCAGACTCTTGCATCTTCCCATACATAGAAAAGTGCTAAATTCATTTACTTGAGATATCTGGTTTTCTTTAATTAACAGTGATCTTTGATGTTTTCACTACCTGGTCGTTGCTGAAAAAACTCCTATATATCCTGGCTCCTCCCTTACCTCTTGGGAGCAGTCCCTCAGAGCTATCTGAGAGGCTGCCTCCCAGGGTTGAGGTCCTTAGAAAGTCCACCAAGTAAAACATAATTCTCAACTTTTAGGTTGTGCATTTTTTTTCAGTCGACACATGTTACCATGAAAAATAGCTTTCCCTTTTCCCTCTTTCACTTGTGTATTTAGGTATTTAGTTACTGTGGTGGACAGACTCTGAGGTGGGCTCCATGATCCTTGCCTCTTATATGATCCCTTCCCTTTGAATGTGCGTGTAGACCTGTAACTTGCTACTAACCAACAGAATACGGCAAAGGTTATCTGTACGTGATTGCATTACCTAAGACTGTAACTGTCTTACTTGGAGAGTATCTTTCCTTTGTTGACTTGAAAGAAACAAGCTGCCATGTTGTGAGCTGCCATATGGAGAGGAACACGTGGCAAAGAGCTGAGGTGGCCTCCTGTTGACAGCCAGCCAGAAACAGAGGCCCTCAGTCTAGCAGCCTGCAAGGAACTGAACGCTGCCAACAACCACACGAGCTTGGAAGTGAGTCCCTATCCAGTCAAGCCTCAGATGAGATGGCGGCCCTGGTAAGCAAGCTAATTATAACTTTGTGAGACCCTGAAACAGAGGATCCAACTAAACCATGTCCTGGTTCCTGATTCTCTGGGACTATGAGATAATAAATGTGTGTTGCTTTAAGTTACTAAATTCGTGACACTATTGTTACATAGCAGCAGATAGCGAATACAGTCACTTAGTTATTCACATCTTTTAGTGTCAGGACTGAAAGGACTCATGGATCCTTTTCCTAATTAACTTTTTAAACTAGAATATACATTAAAATCAAGTATATAAATGAATTACACTTAGAACTAGATCTTCAAATTACTGTTGCACAAGATAATCAGTCAAGATTTTTAGGAAGAATTAAGCCTACTCTCTTTCATTGCTCTCTATAGAAAGAAATTAAAGAGTTTTTTATACCATTCATAATGAAGTGAAAACTTTAAAAAAAAATTGTCATATTCATATCACCTTTTAATTTTATAGTTTGTGCTATACATAATTGACACAAAAATAAATATACCTATATTTGGAATGCACTTAAAATATCTTACTGATGGAGTATATAATCAAACAGTTTGGAATATACTGTCTTCTGTGTATATCTTTTTTGCCCTATTATCAAAGATACCTTTTTTTTTAACCCAAAATCCTTCAGGTTTTTTACTCTGTTTAGTACAGTAGTTCTCATCCCTAGCTGCACATTAGAATCACCTGGGACTTTTTAGAACTTAGGAAGCCTGTGCGCTACCCCAAAACAATTTAATCAGCATCTCTGGGGGTTAGGCATAGTATTGTTTTATTTATTTTGTATTATTATTTTTAAAGACCCAAACTCCCCAATGGCTTTTGGGGGAAGGGTTTTTAATTTTTATTTTTTATTTTATTTATTTATTAAATTTATTTATTTTTTGGCTGCATTGGGTCTTCGTTGCTGCGAGCGGGCTTTCTCTAGTTGTGGTGAGCGGGGGTTACTCTGTTGTGGTGTGTGGGCTTCTCATTGCAGTGGCTTCTCTTGTCGCAGAGCACAGGCTCTAGAGCGCAGGCTCAGTAGTTGTGGCGCGCGAGCTTAGTTGCTCCACGGCATGTGAGATCTTCCCGGACCAGGAATCGAACCCATGTTCCCTGCATTGGCAGACGGATTCTTTACCACTGCGCCACCAGGGAAGTCCCAGGCATGGTATCATTTTAAAAACTCCTCAGGTTATTCTAATGAGCAGCCAAGGTTGAGAACTGCTGCCTTTGAGATAAGCAACTGTCTTTGAAAAGTACTTTGTGAAAAAAGACCCAGTTGGAAAAACATCCTGTTTGAGGTGTGATTCTCTGGCTAAACCCAACTCCCTGGAAGCCCTGAAACTGACCCCTAGAGGAAATGTAATCCAGATCACAAAATGTTCAGCCAGCATTCATCTCTTCTCTTAACCAAAATAAATCCATGAGTATTAGATAAAGGTCAAAACCAATGCATGTTTTAGATGGAGAGTAGTCCTCAAGCAAGATTCAAGAAGTTTTAAGTTTTGAGGCAAGTAAGGACACTGGTGGACTGTGAACTTTGAGTTCAGTTCTATTCTCATGTGTAAATAGGCTATTTACCTGTTATTTTATTCTCTATTAATTTGCTTGCCAAATTAGTATATACAATGACTCTGCAGAATAATTGAGCACTTCTGGACTGGGCACCAAAATGAAGTAGTAGGTACTTCCTATAACTTGCTGACACACCTTTTCTTCCATACCCCTCTTCCTGAAGGAACCACTGAGATGTTTTCGATCTCCTCTGCATTTCAAGGTTATGTATTTCTTTGGCTAATATGAGAAATTCCATCTTGTCTCTGTCTCTGGCAATTCTACAATAAATTTTCTGTTGAAACCTAAAAGCAAGCTTTTTTATCAAAACACTTTTCTTCCCTACTCCTCATTTCCAGCTCAAATTTTTACTTCTCAGGAGAAATGAAAAAGAGAAAAACAAACAATAGTGAGCTTCTGGTTAATAAATTCAGGCTATGTGAAATAGATTGCTTTATTGGAAAGTCTCCATTCTCTAGTCTTTAACATAACCATGTGAGGAGAACAGTGATATTATCCAAACCATGTACTAACAACTCAGGATCTTTTTTAAAAATGAGGTATGTTCTAACAGTAGTAGTTAGTTCCCTCTGATACCAAGATTGTGGTGTCTAAATACCATTTCTCATTAAAAAGGATCTAGAGGGAATTCCCTGGTGGTCCAGTGGTTAGGACTCTACTCTTTCACTACTGAGGGCGTGGGTTAGATCCCTGGTCAGGGAACTAAGATCCCGCAAGCTGTGCAGCATGGCCAAAATAAATAAATAAATAAAAATAAAGGATCTAGAGGTCCTTGGATAAGTGGCTGATTCCCAGGCCTGGGACAAGAAATGTCAAGATGAGCCTGAAATATCTTGTTGTGCCCCAAAGCAAGAAAGTTATCAAAGACTACTGGTGGTACATCAAAATGATACAGGAGCCAACTAGAAAGGGATTCCCACTAGCCAAAAATAGGATAATTTGAGTATTGAAAAGAAGAATGACTTCAATGAGTTGAACCAAATCAAATATATAATCTATGATTTCATAATGATACTAAAATGTACTGTGAAATAAAAGTCATATTTCTATGGCATGACAAGAGAAATTTAAACAAAAAAATCTCTGCACTTCGGCCTCCTCTCTCCCTACACTGTGCATTGTGTACCTGCGTTATGCATCACCAAATCTCCCCCAATGACAGAAAGACTTATTCAACCATAAAAAGCAAAATTCTCCTAGCATAAACAAGACAACTCCTTAAAAGATAGCATTCCTTCTTGATCTTGTAAGGGGTCACATGACCCACCACGATGATGCATAGATCTGGATTATGTAAACTGTCAATAATACATCATTTGCATACAGATGGCCAAAAGGCACATGAAAAGCTCATCATTGCTAATTATTTTCACTTTCTTAACGGTGTCACTTGAAGCACAAAAGTTTTAAATTTTGATGAAGTCCAATTTATCTATTTTTTATTTTGCCACTTCTGCTTTTGGTGTTGTATCTAAGAAACCATTACCTAACCCAAAGTCATGAAAATTTGTGCCTATGTTTTCTTTCTTTCTTTCTTCTTTTTTTGGCTGCACGGCTTGCAGGATCTTAGTTCTGTGACCAGGAATTGAACCTGGGCCCCAGCATTGAAAGCGCTGAGTCCTAACCACTGGACCGCCAAGGAATTCCCTATGTTTTCTTTTAAGATGTTATAGTTTTGGCTCTCATATTTATGCCTTTGGTCCATTTTGAGCTGACTTTTGTATATGGTATGAGGGAGAGGTCCACCTTCATTCTTTTGCATGCAGTAACCAGTTGTCCTGCACCATTTGTTGAAAAGACTCTGCTTTTCCCTTTGAATTGTCCTGGCATCTCTGTTGAAAATCAACTGACCATACAATATACTTCAATTAAAAATAAAATGCATGGACACTGAGAGGATATGCATCAAAATGCTAACGGTGGTGGGACTTCCCTGGTGGTCCAGTGGGTAGGACTCCTCACTCCCAATGCAGGGGGCCCGGGTCCAATCCCTGGTCGGGGAACTAGATCCTGCATGCGTGCTGCAACTAAGAGTCTGCATGCTGCAACTAAAGATCCCACATGCCACAACTAAGACCCCATGCAGCCAAAATAAATAAATAATTTTTTTTAAAAGTGCTTGGTGGTTATCTCTGGGGGGGTGAGGATTATGGGTGATTGTTATCTTTTACTTTATGCTTTTATGTATTTCTAGTTGTCTGCAGTGAACATATATTGCTTGTAAAATTAGAAAGAAAACAATAGGGACTTCCCTGGTGGCACAGTGGTTAAGAATCTTCCTGCCAATGCAGGGGACACGGGTTCGATCCCTGGTCCGGGAAGATCCCACATGCCACGGAGCAATGAAACTCGTGCATCACAATTACCGGGCCTGCGCTCTAGAGCCCGCGAGACACAACTACTGAGCCTGCGTGTTGCAACTACTGAAGCCCGTGTGCCTAGAGCCTGTGCTCTGCAACAAGAGAGGCCACCGCAATGAGAAGCCCACGCACCACAACGAAGAGTAGCCCCTGCTCACCACAACTAGAGAAAGCCTGCGCATGGCAGCGAAGACCCAACGCAGCCAAAAAAAATAATTGTCATTAAAAAATGAAAAAAAAAAGAAAGAAAATCAATTGACCATAGACATGAGGGTTTATTATTGAACTCTCAATTCTATTCATTTATCTATATGTCTATCCTCATGCCAGCTCCACACTGTCTTAGTTACTGTAGCTTTGTAGCAGGTTTTGAAATTGGTAAACCTAAGTCCTCCAACATTGTTTTCTTTTTAAAAATTGGTTTGGCTATTCTGGGTCCCCTGAATTCCATATGAATTTTAGGATCAACTTGTCAGTTTCTACAAAGAAACCAGCTGGGTTTTTTTTTGGAGAGATTTCATTGAATCTGAGATCAATTTGGGGAGCATTGCTATCTTAACAGATTGGTTTTTGATCCATGAACACAGATGTCTTTCCATTTATTTGGTTCTCCTTCAATTTCTTTCAACCATGTTTTGTAGTTTCAGTTACATTCATATTTCTTTTGTTAAATTTACTCCTAAGTATTTTATCATTCTTGATGCTATTATAAATGAAATTGTTTTTTTAATTTTGTTCATTTCTAGTGCATGGAAATACAACTGATTTTTGTACATTGATCTTGTATTCAGCAACCTTACCAAATTCAATTATTAGTTCTAATAGTTTTTGTGTATGTGTGTGGATTCTGTAGGATTTTCTATACAAGATCATGTCATCTGCAAATAGAAGCTGTTTACTTCTTCCTTTCCAATTTGGATGCCTTTTATTTCTTTTTCTTTCTTAACTTCCCTGGTTAAACCTCCCACACAATGTCGAATAGAAATGATGAGAGCAGACATCCTTGTCTTATTCCTGATCTTAAGAGGAAAGTATTTAGTCTTTCACTATCAATGCTGTTAGCTGTGGGGGTTTTTATACATGCCCTTTATCAGACAGGTGGAGTTCCCTTCTATTCCTAGTTTATTGTGTGTTTTTATCATGAAAAGGTACCTTATGTTTTAAATGGATCATTTTACTTGCTCTGTAGAGAATGGATTGGAATTGAACAAGATCTAAAAGACGGAGACTGGTTAGGATGCTATTGTGATAATCCAGGTGAGAGATGATGATGGCTTGCAGTTTTCCAGGCAAGAAATGATGAAAGAGGGTGGGATAACCCAGTGGTAATCAGAATATAACAAGAGATATTGAGAGAATAGGATTGACAGAACCTCGTGACAATTGAATGTGATACTGGGCACAGCAGATAATGTTGCAGATCTTCTTTACTAGGCTGGTACAACCATCCCCCAACTGCTGTGGCTGTTGGCTGATAATGGCTCACATCTGCACTTCTCTTTTTGTTTTTTTTAAATTTATTTTTGGCTACATTGGGTCTTTGTTGCTGCGTGCGGGCTTTCTCTAGTTGCGGCGAGCGGGAGCTACTCTTCATTGCGGTGCGCTAGCTTCTCATTGCGGTGGCTTCTCCTGTTGCAGAGCACAGACTCTAGGGTGCACGGTCTTCAGTAGTTGCAGCACACAGGCTCAGTAGTTGTGTCAGGTGGGCTCTAGAGCGCAGGCTCAGTAGTTGTGGTGCATGGGCTTAGTTGCTCTGTGGCATGTGGGATCTTCCTGGACCAGGGTTCGAACCCGTGTCCCCTGCATTGGCAGGCGGATTCTTAACCACTGCACCACCAGGGAAGTCCACATCTGCACTTCTCTTGACAATTGACATTAGCTGCCTCATCCAGAGATGTCTGGAAGGTTAAATGACTTTCATCCCTGTGGAAGCCAATGACTAACTGGTGTGAGAGTATAAAGCCTGTTCACCATACCGAAAGGGATTATATATTACTAAGATTCTGATCCTTGAACTGCCCAGTGGGAGTGAAAAGCTGCCTCTTTGGCATGATGAATTCAGTTATTAATGGAAACCATATATTAAGCTGTTGAGATCCACTATGATAACTGGTCCCAGAAGTTTACCAAGCAATTTGTTGAAGGACTTTGGAGATAATGAAAATACTTGTGGTTAGAAAATAAAGAAAAACAAGACTTCAAAAGTTATGTCAGGGACTTCCCTGGTGGCACAGTGGTTAAGAATCTGCTTGCCAATGCAGGGGACACAGGTTCAATCCCTGGTCCAGGAAGATCCCACATGCTGTGGAGCAACTAAGCCCACGCACCACAACTACTGAGTCTGTGTGCTGCAACTACTGAAGCCCGCACACCTAGAGCCCATGCTCTGCAACAAGAGAAGCCACTGCAAAGAGAGGCCCGCGCACCGCAATGAAGAGTAGCCCCAATCGCCTCAACTAGAGAAAGCCCGCGCACAGCAACGAAGACCCAACACAGCCAATAAATAAACAAATAAAATTAAAAGAAAAAAAATTAAAAAAAAAAAAGTTATGTCAGTTTATGGGGTGTTGGAAATAGTTAATATCTTGATTGTGGCAGGTACATGACTTTATACTTGTGACGGACACATGAGTGTGCCTCGCACACTTTCAACAACAGGGAACATAATTGACCAAAGCCCTAGCTGCTGGGCCCAGAAATCCATCACCGTATTTGAACCAATGCTACATTTCAATGGGCTATTCTCAGACAACTGGTCACAGCAAGGGTACTAAGGCAGGTCTATTGTGGAAAGGTCCTTAGAAGGTCAACTTTAGCTCAAAGACTCCCAAAGGCCTTGCTTACTGATCTTTCCTTAGATTTCCTAGCATTCAAGGACACTCCCAACCTCTTTTCCTTCTCTTTTCACTCAGGATCAGGCTTGCATTGTGATCAGAGAGCTCTCCCACCCTTGCCTGGCTCCCTTCTCATTACTATTACAAGCACTGTCCTAAAAAAAAACAAAAACTCCTTGGACTTCCCTGGTGGTCCAGTGGTTAAGATTCTGCACTTCCAACACAGGGGGCATGGGTTTGATCCCTGACTGGGGAAGTTCCACATGCTGCACACTGCAGCAAAAAAAACAAAAAAAAACAAAAAATCTTGTATGTTTAATCTCACATTGGCATCTGCTTTAAGGATAACCTGGACTAGTACATTTGTGAAAACTTAGAACTATACAGTCAAAAAGAGTGAATTTTATTGTATATAAATTATACCTCAATAAACTTGACTTTTTAAAAAAGTGTTGTTAGTTTTAAACATTTATCAAGAGTAGGTGAGTTATGCCTGTTTCTTCTCCACTCCACTTCAAGCATCTGTTTCCAAGATCTCATCCTGGCTCAGGTCACCGCCTAGAACTGCTGAAATTACACACCTCACAATGACCACATCCACCTAGCCTTGCAATTTGCTTGCTCAGTTACTCCCCAAATCTGTATGTCCTGGTCTCTCAGGGCTAGTTGGAGACAAAAATGACATAATGACTAAAGTTTACAACCAATGAGAAAAGAAAAGGTGAGAGATCTGGACATAGGGGAGAAGAGTACCTAGGCTAGACAGAGAAACTGGCCTTATAGTCCCCTCCACTAACTGCCAGCAATCAGATCTCTGGGCACACTTAGTTCTTTAAGGACTCAAAAGACTGATGTCAAACAACTTGACTGGGGTTTTATATACAGAAATGTGTGAGAGCCATTTGTCATTCAAAAAACAAAACAAAACAAATAACAACAAAACTAAACACAATAGAATAATTATTTCACTCAGAAGAAAAGCCAAAGGTCTTCTACTGGCATACAGAGCACTACATGATACTGCTCCTAGCTACCCATCTGCCTTCATATCCTATGAGCCTCTTCCCCCTTGCTAAGTTCCTCTAGTAACAATGGCTTCCTTGTTCCTTAAACATTATAAGCATATTCTCACCATAGGACCTTTGTGTTTACTTTTCTATCTGCCTAGAATTCTCCTCTACATGGTCTCTCTCTCCATGCAGGCCTCTGATCAAATGTTATCTTCTTAGAAGGCTGTCCCTGATCACATTGTCTTGAACAGCACTCCCTTCCTCAATATGTCACTCTCTATTCTCTTATCCTTCTTTATTCTTCTTCATAACACTTATCATCCCCTGACATATCATATTTATTCATTTATTTGTTTATTTTCTGCCTCCCCAACTAGCATGTAATCCCACAAAAGCAAGAACTTTGTTTTGTTCAGTGCTATATCGCCATGACCTGAAGTGCCAGGCACATTGTGGACTCTCATTAAGTACTAGTTGAATAAATGAGTAAGTGAAGCTTGCTATCATGACTCCTTTCTCTTCCTTCCTCAGTTCAGTAAAAATAGAAAATTACCAAGAGGAGAATCTTTGCAAATGGTAGACCTAGGACTTAAACTGGGGGCCTCGAGTATGTTGCCATGCTACAATGAACAAGTTTCTTGTGGCTTCTGAGAAGGACTCTTCTAGTCCATTCAACCACTATCTTATTAAAATTCTCAAGGTCCTTGACCGATTTTCTTTTCATGGTACCTACATAGCAAAACCTTAACCCTAGATCAATTCAAATGGTTGATTTTCTGCATCCAGAAAGGTTGTGGAGCACTGCTGAAGAAAAATCATTCAGCTGGGTAGATTGATGCCACTCTAAATTCATGGTCACTCATTTCAACCAACAAAGACATGTAAGAAAAGTAAGAGCTAATGTTTCTTCCTGAAAATGGCATAAACACTTTACATGCATTAACTCATTTCATACTTATAACACCACCATAAGCAGATAGATATTCATTCCATTTTACTAATGAAGAAACTGAAACATAGAGAAGTTAAGTAACTAGCCAAAAGTCACACAGCTAGTAAGAGTCAGAGTCTAAGTTTTCAACTCAGACATTCTGATTTCAGAGCCTGAGCTTTTAAGCACTACTGCCAGGAAATTTAATAATGTTTCAGTAGTCAGTTCTACCTCTTTTCTATCTATAACCAACAGGGCTACTTTGTTACCTAACTCCCAGGGGTACCATTCATGCTTACATTATAAGCGATATTTAGACAGAAATTTTTAGCCTTAAACCTATATTTTAAAATAAGAAAGACTGAAAAGTCAGGAACTAAGCAACTGAAAAACTTAAACTGATAAAGAGGAAAAGAATAAATTCAGTGAAAGCTAAAATAAGGAAATAATAAACATAAAAACAGAAAATAATGAGGTAGGAAACAAAGATAAAGTGGAGAGGATCAACAAAGCCAAAAGTCAGTTCTTTGAAAAGAATAATAAGATTGAGAAACATGTAGCAGGATTTATCAAGAAAAAAAGATGTCATAAATAAATATTAAAAATAAAAAAGGAGCCATGACTATAGATAATAGCAGAGATTAAAATTTGAGAATATTGTTAACAACGTTATTGTTTCATTGTCTGTGAATGAATTTGAAATTTTAATTAAATAGAACAAATTTATAGAAAAATATAAATTAGCAAAATTGCTCAAGAATAAAGTGAAAATGTGATAGAGATTGAATCAACAGTTAAAAATCTTTGCACAAAGAAAACAACAGATCCATATATTTTTACAGGCAAGTTCAACAGCTTCTGTCTTACTCAATTCCAATCTTACTCAGACTCATGCAGAGAAAAAAAAAAAGAAAAAGGAAAAACACTCCTAAAACCATGTCGGGGGTTAGTTAGTATAATCTTGATACTTAAATCAGAAAAGAGTAGTATAACAAAGGAAAATAAAAGGTTAGGCTCACTCACGAATATTGATGCACATATTCTAAGCAAAGTCTCAGCAGGACTTCTCTGGTGGTCCAATGGTTAAGACTCTGCGCTCCCAATGCAGGGGGCCTGGGTTCGATTCCTGGTCAGGGAACTAGATCCCACATGCATGCCGCAGCTAAGAGTCCACGTGCCACAACAAAGATCCCAGATGCTGCAACTAAGACCTGGCACAGCCAAATAAATAAATGAATATATTTTTAAAAAGTGTTAGCAAAGCAAATCCAGCAATGTTAAATTAATGATAAACACATGAGGACCAAGTGAAATTTGCATCAGAAATGAAGATTAGTTTAGCATTAAAAAAACCTATTAATGCAATTTAGCACATTAACGGGCTAAAGAAGAAAAATCACATGATCATCTAAACAGATACAGAATTCATAGCACCACTATTTACAATAGCCAAGACATGGGAGCAACCTAAGTGTCCATCAACAGATGAATGGATAAAGAAGATGTAATATATATATGTATATATTTCAATGGAGTATATATATATTCCATTATATGTATATGAAATATTACTCAGCCATAAAAAAGAATGAAATAATGTCATTTGTAGCAACATGGATGGACCTAGAAATTATCATACTTTATATCATAAAGTGAAGTCAGTCAGAGAAAGACAAATATCACATGATATTATTTATATGTGGAATCTAAAAAAAAATGATACAAATGAACTTATTTACAAAAAAGAAACAGACTCATAGACATAGAAAGTAAACTTGTGGTTATCAAAAGGGAAAGGCAGGGGGAGAGATAAATTAGGAGTTTGGAATTAACAAATACACACTACTATATATGAAATAGATAAATAACAAGGACCTACTGTATAGCACAGGGAACTATATTCAATATCTCATAATAACCTATAATGGAAAAGAATCTGAAAAAGAATATATATAGAAAGAATCACTTTGCCGTATACCTGAAACTAACACAACATTGTAAATCAACTATACTTCAGTTTTTAAAAAAAGATACAGAAAAAGTGTTTGCTAAAAGTCAATTCATGAAATACTCAGGAGATGCAATAAATTTAGGGGTTAAAAGCATAACAAATACCATATGTGTTCAGTATTATCATCATCGCTATCAGTTGTAGTAGTACTAACTGTAGTAGTTGTAGATGGATTTGAAGGGAACTACCTGATAAAAATATGCCTACCAAAAAAAACCTACAGCAAACATTATATTTAACAGTAAAATATCATTTAAAATCAGGACCTGTGTAAGGATACTTTATTTATTATTACTCTTTTTTTTGAAATTAAAAAAAATGTTTTTAATTTTTTGGCCACACCGCATGGCATGAGGGATCTTAGTTCCCTGAACAGGGATAGATCCTGAGTCCCCTGCAATGCAAGCATGCACTCTTAACCACTGGACCACCAGGGAAGTCCCTATTATTACTATTTTTGTTTTATTAATAATTTTAAAGTGCTAACAGTTGCCAGATACTAACTGCTTTATATAGTTAAATTAATCCTTACAATGACGATATGAAGTACAATAATTAGGCATAGTTCAACTTGAGAAATCTGAGTTTCAAGAAAAGTTAAATAGATTGCTTAAGGACTGAGTGGCAGGGCTAGATTTTGTACTTAGGCATTTGGCTCCAAAGTCTATGCATTAATTCCTGCCCTACTCTGCATCTGCAGTCAACCTCACACTGGAGATCTTAGCTAGCTGAGTAAGACAAGAAAAATAAACATAAGGTATAAGGTTTGGAAAAAAAGAAACAAACTGTCATATGTGCCGATGATATGATTATTTACACAGAAAAATCCCAAAGCCCCTATGGATAATTTTTTAATTAATAAGTGAATTAAGCAATGTTGTTGCCCATAAAATCAACACACAGAAGTACCCCAATAAACATAAAATGTAATTCTTAAAAAGATATTATTTATAATAGTACAAAGAGAAAGTACTCAGGAATAAATTTAATAAAAGATATATGAGACCCTTATGAATAAAAATATAAAACTTTAAACTTTTCTAAAATTTAATTTTATTAATGGATAAAAGTATTCAATATTACGAAGGTGTTAATTCTCTCCAAATTGTCCTATACGTTTATTGAAATATTAGTAGAACCCCTCCTTCCTCCCTTGTATGTATTTGTGTGTGAAACTTGACAGGTTGGTTCTAAAATCTATGTGGAAGAACCAGGTGTTCCAAGAATAGCCAAGACACCATTGAAGAAGAACAAGACAGGGAAACTTATTCTACCAGATATCAAGACTCATTACAAAAGTATAGTAATTAAAGCAGCAGGGCATGTATGAATAGACCAGTGTAACTGAACAGAGAACTGATTCCAGCCCAAAAGGAAACATAAAATGGGAGAGAGCTAGCATTGAAGATTAGTGAGGAAATATGAAATATTCAGTAAATAACGTCGTGACAATTTGTTATTCATATGGGGAAAAAAATTGGATCCCTATCCCAATCCATACTCAAAAATTAATTCCTAGTGACTTAAAAAAGTAAATGTGAAAAGAGACATTATAACACTTTTAGAAGAAAATATAATATCTTTATAACATTGGGGAGGAGAAGAATTTCTTAGGCAATATACCAAAAGTGCAAAACATAAATAAATAGACTAATACATTGGTAAAATTATAAATTTTTGTTCATTAAAAGAGACAATGGAGAAATGCAAATCAAAACTACAATGAGGTATCACCTCACTCCTGTTAGAATGGGCATCATCAGAAAATCTACAAACAACAAATGCTGGAGAGGGTGTGGTGAAAAGGGAACCCTCTTGCACTGTTGGTGGGAATGTAAATTGATACAGCCACTATGGAGAACAATATGGAGGTTCCTTAAAAAACTAAAAATAGAATTACCATATGACCCAGCAATCCCACTACTGGGCATATACCCAGAGAAAACCGTAATTCAAAAAGACACATGCACCCGAATGTTCATTGCAGCACTATTTACAATAGCCAGGTCATGGAAGCAACCTAAATGCCCATCAACAGAGGAATGGATAAAGAAGATGTGGTACATATATACAATGGAATATTACTCAGCCATAAAAAGGAACGAAATTGAGTCATTTGTTGAGACGTGGATGGATCTAGAGACTGTCATACAGAGTGAAGTAAGTCAGAAAGAGAAAAACAAATATCGTATATTAATGCATGTATGCGGAACCTAGAAAAATGGTACAGATGAGCCAGTTTGCAGGGCAGAAGTTGAGACACAGATGTAGAGAATGGACATATGGACACCAAGGGGGGAAAACTGCGGTGGGGTGGGGATGGTGGTGTGCTGAATTGGGCGATTGGGATTGACATGTATACACTGATGTGTATAAAACTGATGCCTAATAAGAACCTGCAGTATAAAAAAACAAACAAAACAACTAATACTAAACTTTCATTGGGTTATTTGTATGGAAATATGTTAATATAAATGTTTCAGACATTACATGAAATTTCTAAAAATCTTATATTTGTATTTGTATGGAAATATGTATGGAAATATGTTAATATAAATGTTTCAGACATTACATGAAATTTCTAAAAATCATATTTGTATTTGTATGGAAATATGTATGGAAATATGTTAATATAAATGTTTCAGACATTACATGAAATTACTAAAAATCTTATATTTGTACTTGTATGGAAATATGTATGGAAATATGTTAATATAAATGTTTCAGACATTACATGAAATTTCTAAAAATCTTATATGTTCTGGTATAATGTTATAAGTAATAATCCTAGTTATTACTTTAAAATGTATATCTCAGAAATAACTAATTTTCTTGTCAACTGCATTATTATGAACTGTCATCAAATCTTTAACCGTGGTCATTTTTAAGTCTTTTGTCATTTACAGACAGTTCTGGGTGTACTCTGATGATTTTGCAAATATGTTCCTATAAAAGGGTTTCATCTTCAAGAAATACATGGAAAAGACTCTGACAAGTACAGGTTTCTGGTAACGGACTGTACTGCTGAACTGAATGAATAAGCATTTTCAGAACTCTAATGAAAAACTGATGAACTCATAAAAGTGCTAACAAAAGATCAAGACGAAAAAAAAAATTAATTACATGGGACTGAGTGAACTGATGAGGATGAGTATAATTTTTGTGACTTTCTGTCTGAATTAAAAAAAAAAAAAAAAAATTCCACAAGGACTCAGAGGCAAAGAATATACAAATCAATTTTCACTGCAAAGTAAAGGAGCTGTTACAGTGGAGGATTACTGGACTGAATGTCAATACTATGACATAGTATGAGTGTGTTTCATGTTTGGTAATTGCAATCATTGTTGCTTTTGTTGTGGTCATCCATGTACAATGCTTGGTGTCAGTCGATTTATCTCTTGTAAAAATAAAATACAGTGTGTGTGTGAAAAAAAAAAAAATAAAAAATAAAGTATAGTCACAAAAAAAAAAAAAAAAAAAAAGAGACAATGAAGGAAATTCCCTGGTGGTACAGTGGTTAGGACTCCGTGCTTCCATTGCAGGGGGCACAGGTTCGATCCCTGGTCAGGGAACTAAGATCCCGCAAGCCGCACGGTGTGGCCAAAAAAAAAAAAAGAGAGAGAGATAATGAATAAAAAATTGGCAACACATATAATCATAAAACATCCTAAATATCAATAAGAAACTAAAAATTCAATGGAAAACTGGGCGAAACACATGTATAGCCATTTTACACAAAAGGAAACTTAACTGGCCTATGTATTAGTTTGCTTTGACTGCCATAACAAAATTCCACAGACTGGGTCACTTAAATCAGTGGTCTCTAACCTTTTTGGCACCAGGAACTGGTTTCGTGGAAGACAATTTTTCCACGGGGGTGGGAGGGGAGATGGTTCAGGCGGTAATGCGAGCGATGGGGAACGGCAGATGAAGCTTTGCTCACTCAGCACCCACCTCCTGCTGTGCAGCCGGGTTCCTAACAGGCTGTGGACCAGTACCGCTCCGCAGACCGGGGTTGCGGACCCCTGGCTTAAACAACAGAAATTTATTTCTCACAGTTCTGGAAACTGGAAAATCCAAGATCAAGTTGCCAGCCAGGTAGGTTTCATTCTGCGGCTTCTCTCTCTCGGCTTGGTGGTAGGCAGCCATCATCTCCCTGTGTGCTCTTATGACTGCTTCTTTATGCGAATGGGGGCTAGTTGGCCACCTTTTCACTAGATACTCAGGTGGTCTTCTATCATGCATGTGTGGGTGGAGTGAGGGACAGCAAGCATGCTCTGGTGTCTCTTCTTATAAGGGCACTAATCCCATCATGAGGGCCCCATCCTCATGACCTCATCTAATCCTAATTAACTCCCTCAAGCCCCATCTCTAAATATCATCACATTGGGAGTTAGGGCTTCAACATACAAATTGTGGGGGGACAAAATTCAGTCCATAGCAGCTTATAAACATCTTTTTACTGCCTGATTTCATTAATAATCAGGGAATGTAAGTTATAATAAAAATAAAATACTATTTTACACTCATCAGATCATACAAAATTGAAACATCTGATGATACTAGATGTTGGCAAGGATGTGAAGCCAGGCAACTCTCATTTGCTGCTGGTGGAAATGTAAACTGGAAAAATGAGTTTGGAAAATAAGTATTTTCTAGTGAAATTGAAGAGGCACATATCCTATGTTCCAGCAATTCTGCTCCTAGGTATATGCTCTAAAGCACCAGTTTTCAAATTGCTAGGTGCAATACAATAGTAAATTGTGAAATTAATTTTAGTGGTGCTGAGGTATAATTTTCTGAAAGGTAAACTGACGATTTTCACAGAAATATAAAATAAACACGTCAAAATGTTATTTATCTCGTTAATTAATGAGTGAGCCAGTAAAACGTTACAGGAATGTTGTACGAATTTGCTAAGAAACAAGAATATTGAAATGAATTCCCTAACAGAGGCAAAGTGGTTTAATACCCTATAGGTCAATAAAATGTAATGTTGGGGGGTATCTTTTCTTCAACGTGGACAAGAATTATTCTAAATATTACCAGTTTTCTTGTAAAAGATCTTAGTCGGGCTTCCCTGGTGGCGCAGTGGTTGAGAGTCGGCCTGCCAATGCAGGGGACACGGGTTCGAGCCCTGGTTTGGGAAGATCCCACATGCCGTGGAGCAACTAGGCCCGTGAGCCACAATTACTGAGCCTGCGCATCTGGAGCCTGTGCTCCGGAACAAGAGAGGCCGCGACAGTGAGAGGCCCGCGCACCGCGATGAAGAGTGGCCCCCACTTGCCGCAACTAGAGAAAAGCCCTCACACAGAAACGGACCCAACACAGCCATAAATAAAAATAAATAAATAAATAAAAATTGTTAAAAAAAAAAAAAAAGATCTTAGTCAACAGAAAGACATCCCTATGCATTCAAATCCTTCCAGTGTCTGCTAGACAATGCCCAGGCTTACACTGAAAAGTAATTTCTTTTGCTCATTTCCAAGTCTTTGACAATTTTTCCTTACAACAGTTCCCTTTCAGCATTTTTTTGGTAATGAAATCAAAAAGAAGCAATAGAAATTTAGTGCATTGCTGGTAGCAAATAAGTGTTGGGGCCCACGGTAGGTTGCCCCAAAATGTACCTCAATGGCATATTGATTTTTTTTTATATAAATTTATTTTATTTATTTATTTTTGGCCACGTTGGGTCTTCGTTGCTGTAGGTGGGCTTTCTCTAGTTGAGGTGAGCTGGGGCTACTCTTCGCTGCAGTGCGTGGGCTTCTCATCGCAGTGGCTTCTCTTGCTGTGGAGCACCTGCTCTAGGCGCACAGGCTTCAGTAGTTTTGGCACGCAGGCTCAGTAGTTGTGGCTCACGGGCTCTAGAACACAGGCTCAGTAGTTGTGGCGCACGGGCTTCGTTGCTCAACAGCATGTGGGATCTTCCCGGACCAGGGCTCGAACCCCTGTCCCCTGCATTGGCAGGCGGATTCTTAACCACTGCACCACCAGGGAAGTCCCAATTTTCTTGCATTAAAGTAACTTAAGAGATGGCCAACTCAAGAGAGACACTCTAACCCTCCTTTCTATCTCCCTGAAAGCAGGAAATAAATCTCTCACGTGAAAGGTGCACTCCCTGCTTTTGGAGGTAGAAGGACACTCTTATCTCCAGAGATAGGGAATTCAGGCCAACAAGCCTGTATAAACAAACCTTGTTACTTCCTCCCATTTACTACCCCAAGCCCAAACTCTGTTTAGATTTTTCGCTAATTGAACTCCCAAAACCTAGTTTCTTTGTCCTGTCAATTCTTCATAAATTGTTTCTCTGTTTAAAAATATAAAAGCTGTCTGCTTTGACCACTTCTTAAGCCCCTTTCTATGAGTCTTCCTTGTGAACAACTAAATTTTCCTTTTTTTCCTGTTAAACTATCTTGTGTCAATTTTATTATTAGTCCAGCCACAAGAAATCAAGATGAGTAGAGGGGGAAATTTCCCCCTCCCCAACAAGAGTTTTGTGAAATTTTTGTTTCAGATGTGTATATCTATCTATGTGGTAGGTATGTGGTAACCGGTTTGATGTAGAATGTTTTTGTTCACTGTGAGCTGGGGTCCGAAAGTTTGAAAGCCATTTTTAAATGTGCCATATTATGAGGTTCAACAGTTTAAATAACTGGACGTTTTGAGTTGTCCCTTCACTCAAAGTAGACATCCACTCATAGCGCGGGGCTCAGTCAGGCAGAGACTCAAAACGATCTGAGTGAATGGTAAGGAATAGAGAAGCGCCCAGCCCCGCGTGAGGGGTGCGGTGATGTGGGGGTGTTTGTGTGTGTGTCTGTGTGTGCGTTACTCACCATCTTTGTTTTGAAAAAATCCCATAGTTCTCCTCCTCAGGGACCCACATGCAAATGAGAAGTATGCTGCTTTGTAAACCGACCTAGGAAAATGATTTGTTGTAAACTTAAATAACAGTGTTATAGAATTTGTAAGAAAGATTCTTACAAGTTAATACACACAAAAAAGAGGAAAATATATTGTACCTAGCAGAAAAAGACGTGACATATACACCTGCAATTCCTTTCACTGCAGAAATGACTTTGTCCAGATCTTGGGTGTGGGTAACATTGAATTCTACTCTGTGTTTTCCCTCCGTGGGGCATTCAGGAGCTTTGGAAGGATGGATGGGCCTGGAGGTGGAAACTGCAAGCCCTTTAGCCAGCCAGTTGTTGACTTCCTGGGGAGCAGCGTCATAGGCTGTGTGAGGAGAGCAGATCCCGACTCTTTCATTAGCACTGAGGCTCGCTGGCTGCCTGAGACGCCCCAAGAATCGAGAGAGGGTAGGCGGCGTGGAAAGGGCAAGCCGGCCAGCCCCAGAAGGCGGGAGCTTAAGCTGGCCAAAGGCCATTGCCCGCCGGGAGTCAAGCACGAGCCCAGCGCCACAGCAGCGCCGCACCAAGAGCCGCCGCTCCCCGTGAGCGAAAGAGCAGTGCGCACGCGCAGACCCGCCCAGCCAGCGGAGTGGAGAGGCCCCCTCAGCCGGCCGGGCCTCGCCTCAAGCCCTCAGCAGTCCGCACTGCCCAGTCACCCGCGCCGTGTCACCCCGCCGGACTTTCCCCGCCCCGTCTGTGCGCTAGCTTATCGCGACTGCGCACGCAGAGCCTGAGCGGGCGCCAGCGGGAAGGGGAAGCGGCGGGTAAGAAGGGCCTGCATCCCGGGGGCGTCTATGACGGGATTGGGAATTTCCTCCTCGGCTCTCTCCGGCTCTCGGGACCCTTGAGGAGGAGAGTGCGAGGAGCCTCTGGAACCGGCTTCCTCCTGCCGTTCAGGCGTGCCTCTAATAATCGAAGTGTTTTCGCCCGGAACGTCGTCTAGTCCGGTCCCTTCCTGCCTCTCTTCTCCCCGCCCCCACTGGGGAATCCGAGGCCGACCTCCGGCCCGTCTGTTGTCACCAGGAGTATCTGAGATGTCTTCCCCGCCGTTTAGGTAGCACCGGAATGTTTATCTGCCTTTAGTGTCGCAGCAGCTTAGGGTTAGCTCTCCAGGTCCAGCCCCCAAGTCAAGCACAAAGAGCCTCATTTTTTTTGACGCTTGCTTGTCCTGGGATTCTTTCTGACACGCTTTGCTGAATGAAGCAGCTTCCAGATCCTCGCAGCAGTGACTTCGAGGCCACTAAACATAGGTCCTCTTTACTTACTCTGGGCGTCTCCACCGTTTCCTAAATAATCTGCCTTTCAAGTTTGTGTCTCTTGGGGCACGTCGCTTACATCCGTATGCGATGTCCCTGAATTATGCTCTTGCCTTTTGGAAATAGTGTCATACCATGTGCCACCTTTTGGAATGAAGTACTCCAGTGGCAGTGGGATAGTATCAGCAGTTACTAAGAAGCGTAGTAGTAATAGAGTAGGATTTCTGCTGTTGGCTGCCAGAGTGGATGGATAATTCAGTAACTTTTTTGTAGCAGGAGGCAGCAGCATTTTAGTTCAGTAGCTGTGCTTGATGCCCTGAAGTTGGGGGCAGAGGAGGTACCTTGTAATTAAGCAAACCAGTGGGGTCCAAAATCTGCTGATAGGAAGAAATCTAAAACAGAAGAAAGCCTGACAGCCATGCCATGTTTAATAATATCTGCAGGTCAAATTTCTATGTAGAGACAAATACACTGTTTGCTTTTATATGCCAGTTAAATGTAATATGTTGACATTTATGTTGGAGCTCATATGAAGTTTTAGCAGCTACCTCGGAACTTTTCAATAAAATTTCTCAATAAGTTAATTCCTAGATAATCGTGATAATCAGCTTAGTTATTTTTACTTTAATAAGTTTGGATGCTATAAATTTAGCCCCCCCTTATTTTTAACATCAGGTCACACCATTTCTGTCAGCCTTATTACTAATTTTCCTTGATGCCTAAATACCTTAGTCATCTTAGATTTCCCCTGTGCTTCATCTCCGTATCTCTTATATTACTGGATCTCATGGTTTCTTTATTCAAAAAGTAACTTGGATTTATCCCTTTGATTCTCATTGTTAAAGCTGGAAGACTGTTTTCTAAGACTTTGCTACCTCTTAGCTCATCCCCTGAAAGCTCAAATAACAGTTCTGAAATATGACTATTGTCATGTTTATTCTCGATAAACCTGTAAAGGTTCATGTTCAAATTGCTATGCTTGGGTTTCAAAGCTCCTTCTCTATATGCACATGATATGATGGGAAAAATCAAGGATTTAGAGTAAGAAGACCTGGATTCAAATACCAGGACTGTCATTATACTAACTCTGTGACCTTGGGAAACTGAGCGTGTGTTTCCTTCTCTTATTTCAAATAACAATATCTTTTTCTTCCAGCCTCTTAATTATTGTGAGAATTACAATTGGCATAATGTGTGGAAAAGTTATCAGAATTAAACAAAAACATCCTAAGCTATTATTGTTATTTCTTTGTGCCCATTTATTTCACAAACATTTGAAAACAAGATATGTTAGATACTGGTGCTACAGCTATGAAAGATAGTCCCTAAGGAGTTGTCTTTCAGGGAACTTTCAGAGTGTGTGTGTGTTTGTGTGTGTCTGTGTGTCTGTCTAGGGAGTAGGGTGGTAAAATGTCTGACAAGGTAGAATGTGATAGTATCCTGTAAAATAGGTAAGGTTAGGGTGAGCACCAAACCCAGAGGAGAGAGGAACAGGGAAGATTTCCTGGAGGAAAATAAGTTTGAACAGTCTTGATTTATAACAAAGATCCAGAAAGAAAAGGTGGGGGAAGGGTGCCATGAAAGGGATGTGTTTAGAGAACTGTAAATTGTTAGGTTTTGTTGGAGTATTAAGTTCAAAGAGGATTATAGGAGGTAGGACTGGATAGGTAGAGGTGAAATTTGAAGGGCTTTGTGTGCTAAGGGAAGTGTACAAATTGAAGGATTTTAAGCAGACAGTTGGCCTGATCACAATTGCTTTTTGAAAGTTCATTTTGGCTGCCATGTGTGCATCCTTACTGCAGTGTACAAAAATATCTTTATACCTTTGTGCCTTTCCTCATTTTCTTTACTCCACCTGAAAGGGTTTATGCCCTCTCCTCATACCTTAATACACTGTCACTCAGTGTCCAGTTCAGGTTCCATTTCTGCTGTGAAGCGCCATCTAATTATTTTAGGCCCCATTATTTATTCCCTTCTTTGAAACCCTGTTAGAAATAGTACCACACAGTTTAGCCCTTATTTGTTTCATATGTGTTTTATGTCCCTAAATAGATTGTAAGCTCCTTGAGGATAGGGAATGTTTCATACATGTATGAATAGAAGACATGTTAAACACAAAAATACATTGTTTGGTCTCTCGTTTTTTTTTTCAGGGTAGGACCAGATTATGGGCAACAGTCCTTTTAATTAATCTGTCATCATCATGGCTAATGAGGGCTGTGCCAAGGCTGGTGATAGTCCTTTTTCATCAGATAAACATGCTCAACTCATCTTGGCCCAGATCAATAAAATGAGAAATGGACAGCATTTCTGTGATGTGCAGCTGCAAGTTGGAAAGGAAACTTTCAAAGTTCATCGGCTGGTTTTGGCTGCCAGTAGTCCTTACTTTGCAGCTTTGTTCACTGGAGGAATGAAAGAGTCCTCAAAAGATGTTGTACAGATTCTAGGAATTGAAGCTGGAATCTTTCAAATACTTCTAGATTTCATTTACACAGGTATGTTAAGTGAACTTGTAGCTTTGAGTGAAGAATGATGCAATCACTCACGTTCTGCTATGGGAATATAACTTGATCTAACATATAGAAAGTGATTTGACAATATGTTATTATGAACCTTCAAAAAGTTCATATCGGGACTTCCCTGGTGGTCCAGTTGTTAAGACTTCACCTTCCACTGCAGGGGGCGTGGGTTCAGTCCCTGGTCGGGGAACTAAGATCCCTGAATGCTGCATGGCACGGCCAAAAAAATCAAAACAAAACAAAAAGTTCATATCTTTTGACCCAGTATTCCTTTTCTGGGAATCCTAAGGAATTAATTAGTGATGCAGGCAAATATTTACATTTATTGTAACATTATTTATAATAGTATATAATGGAATACAGTTTGTCCCTCAGTACCTTATATGGTTAAATAAACTATGGTACATGTATATATAATGGAATAATTTTTAGTTCTCACAAATTATATTTGTATATATGTACACACACACATATATACATTCTCATGGAAGAATGTTTGCAATATATTAAGTGGAAAAAAAGCTGTATATAAATATCACCCCAATTTTGTAAAAAAAAAAATTCATTTGTGTATTTGTGCACAGGAAAAGACTAGAATATTTATAAGCGTTTATCTCTAGATGATGGAATATGGAAGATTCTTATTTTTCCCTTTTTTTTGTTTTTTCCTCAAAATGTCTATAATCAGCATGTATTAATTTAAACAAAATTTTATTTTTAAGTTTCTGAAGAGTTTTAATGCATAAAATGTAAACAAAAACCATAGTGTAAAATATAAGTCATATGTAACATAAATATACATGGTAAAAAGATTTGAAAGAGATACACTAAAGTATTAATGTTAATATAGGGATTTCCCGGCAGTCCTGTCATTAGGACTCCACACTTCCCGCAAGTAGTGCAGTGCGGCCAAAAAAAAAAAGTGTATGTCAGTGTATGGGAAAATGTGTGATTTTCATTTTTATGCTTTTCTGCCTTAAAGTTTCTTTGTTTTAGTTTTTTTTAAAGATTTAATTTTTTATTTATTTTTAGCTGCGTTGGGTCTTCGTTGCTGTGCACGGACTTCCTCTAGTTGTGGGGAGCAGGAGCTACTCTTCGTTGCGGTGCACGGCCTTCTCATTGCGGTGGCTTCTCTTGTTGCAGAGCACAGGCTCTAGGCGCGTGGGCTTCAGTAGTCGTGGCTCGCTCACCCTAGAGCGCAGGCTCAGTAGTTGTGGCGCACAGGCTTAGTTGCTTCGCGTCATGTGGGATCTTCCCGGACCAGGGATCGAACCCGTGTCCTCTGCGTTGTTGACAGGCGGATTCTTAATCACTGCACCACCAGGGAAGTCCCTAAAGTTTTTTTTCTGTGATGAATATATATTACTCTTACAATCAGGAAAAAATGTTTGAAAACAAAGACTATGTTTGTTTATACTCTAGTTTTGAGAATATACCTTGCTCTCCTTAAAGGACTACTTGGTGGGATATGGCCTGATAAAGTATTGTTTATTTAAAGCATGTTATTTAAACCTGGAAAATGACAAAACCAGGGGTCGAACCTGTGTCCCCTGTATTGGCAAGTGGATTCTTAACCACTGTGCCACCACTGAAGTCCCAAGGTGATTTCTTTCCTTTGTGTAGTTTCATATTCCTTTTTGGAAATTTTCAGAAAATAGCTTTTAATTTGGGATTGTAAAAATGATTATCACATTTTTAAAAAATAAATTAAAAAAATAAAAATCATTATCTTTTATCTGCTGAAAGCAGTGCAGCTCTGCCTATTGACTAGTGTACAGATTAACATTGAGGGGTTCTTGACCTCACTTTTCTAAATGACTTACATGAGCTGATTAAACTATTTCATAAATGCCCCTGCTTCTCTTATTTGCAAAGTATAAATTAACACAGATTAATCCAATGCAATTAGTGTCGAACAACATAAAAACAGAAGAAATTCCACAAGTTGCTTATTCTGCCTCTGTTGTCTGACAGTAGCAACAAGAGATATCTAGTGAAAGAGAATCTTCATGGCATCATCTCCATATTGCTGATGATTCGCACTTCCATCAAAGGAATAAAAAGTGGTAAAACCTAGAGAAGTAAAAGCTACTGAGCATATCTGGGGGATAATAACATTGTAGAATATTGACATTTAAGGTAAAATTGGTTAACAGTAAAGAACAACATTTGGCCACTAGTAAAAGATATAAAATAACAAGATAGGAGTTTATTTTTCCAACAAAAATGGATCCATAGAAGCCATCCCAAGGCTGGTATGGTGGCTTCTTGATGTTATTAGTAGCCCATTATTCTTCCAATATTTTGCTCCACCATCTATAGCTTGTAGCTTCTAATCTCATGATCAGTGAACTTTAACCAGTGGAAGGCAGAAGAGGAAAAGGTAAAAGGACCTGCCGGCTGAGTCTATCCCTTTTTAAGCTTTTCTGGTAACCCTCCCCAATAACTGCTGCCTGTATCAAGTTGGCCAAACTCAGTCAAAAATTCACCCCCATCTGCAAGGGAGGATGAGAAATGTAATTTTCAGCAGGGCACAATTGCCACTCACAACAAAATCAAGGTTCTGTTAGTATGGATTAAATGAAAATGAATATTGGGTATTTATTGGACAGGGAACTTTGTAGTCTTTGATACAATTAGTTCTTTAAAAACATGATCTTTGATTTTCATTGTAATAGCATTTCCTTTTTTAGGATGGGGCAGCAAAACCTGTTATTCTATTAATCTCTCCTCTGGACATTTTTTTTTCTTTTTTAATTAATTAATTAATTTTGGCTGTGTTGGGTCTTCTTTGCTGGCGCAGGCTGTTCTCTACTTGCGGTGAGCGGGGGCCACTCTTCACCACGGTGCGCGGGCTTCTCACTGCGGTGGCTTCTCTTGTTGCAGAGCACGGGCTCTAGGCGTGTGGGCTTCAGTAGCTGTGGCACGTGGGCTCAGTAGTTGTGGCTTGTGGGCTCTAGAGCACAGGCTCAGTAGCTGTGGCGCATGGGCTTATTTGCTCCGTGGCATGTGGGATCTTCCCGGACCAGGGCTCGAACCTGTGTCCTCTGCATTGGCAGGCGTATTCCCAACCACTGCGCCACCAGGGAAGTCCTCCTCTGGACATTCTTTATTAACCGTTCACAATTCTAATAGGTCTTAACAGATTCTTCTCACCATAGATTTTTACGCACTTCACTTAAAATCAAATGACCTGGGTTTGTGATCCAGCTCTGCCACTAACTAGCTGTGTGATACGAAGCATTTCATTTAACTTTAGTCAATTATTCATTCATTCTTTCAATATATATGTGAATATATTTTTTGAGCTAGGCACTGGGGATATGATAGTAAACAAGACAGGTGTGGCCTGTGCCTTTACAGAGTTTTATAGGTAATGTAAAGTAGGTACTTAAAAAATAGAAATGAGCTTGTGAGAGCCTCATTCTCCTTATTCATAAACTGGGGATAGTAGCACTTTTTAATTCATGTGAAGGTTAGATGAGATAAATTTTAATAAATGTAAAAATACTTTTTTTTAAACCCTCAGAAAGTATATTTAGATTTCATAAGGTGAAGGTCATACTGCTGGGGTAGAGCTAGAATTTTATTTTATTTATTTATTTTTAACATCTTTTTTGGAGTATAATTGCTTTACAGTGTTGTGTTAGTTTCTGCTGTATAACAAAGTGAATCAGCTATATGTATACATACATCCCCATATCCCCTCCATCTTGCAGCTCCCTCCCACCCTCCCTATCCCACCCCTGTAGGTGGTCACAAAGCCCTGAGCTGATCTCCCCGTGAGATGCAACTGCTTCCCACCAGCTATCTATTTTACATTTGGTAGTGTATATATGTCAATGCTACTCTCTCACTTTGTCCCAGTTTACCCTTCTCCCTCCCCATGTCCTCAAGAGTCCATTGTCTACATCTGCATCTTTATTCCTGTCCTGCCCCTAGGTTCATCAGAACCTTTTTTTTTTTTTTTTAAGATTCCATATATATGTATTAGCATATAGTATTTGTTTTTCTCTTTCTGACTTACTTCACTCTGTATGACAGACTCTAGGTCCGTCCACCTCACTACAAATAACTCAATTTCGTTTTTTTTTAATGGCTGAGTAATATTCCATTGTATATATGTGCCACATCTTCTTTATCCATTCATCTGTCGATGGGCACTTAGGTTGCTTCCATGTCCTGGCTATTGTAGATAGAGCTGCAATGAACATTGTGGTACATGACTCTTTTTGAATTATGGTTTCCTCAGGGTATATGCCCAGTAGTGGGATTGCTGGGTCATATGGTAGTTCTGTTTTTAGTTATATAAGGAACTTCCATACTGTTCTCCATAGTGGCTGTATCAATTTACATTCCCACCAACAGTGCAAGAGGGTTCCCTTTTTGCCACACCCTCTCCAGCATTTATTGTTTGTAGATTTTTGATGATGGCCATTCTGACCAGTGTGAGGTGATACCTCATTGTGGTTTTGATTTGCATTTTTCTAATGATTAGTGATGTTGAGCATCCTTTCACGTGTTTGTTGGCAATCTGTATAACTTCTCTGGAGAAATGTCTGTTTAGGTCTTCCACCCATTTTTGGATTGGGTTGTTTGTTTTTTTGATATTGAGCTTTATGAGCTGCTTGTATATTTTGGAGATTAATCCTTTGTCAATTGCTTCGTTTACAAATATTTTCTCCCATTCTGAGGGTTGCCTTTTTGTGTTGTGTCGGGTTTCCTTTGCTGTGCAAAAGCTTTTAAGATTCATTAGGTCCCATTTGTTTATTTTTGTTTTTATTTCCATTTCTCTAGGAGGTGGATCAAAAAGGATCTTGCTGTGATTTATGTCATAGAGTGTTCTGCCTATGTTTTCCTCTAAGAGTTTTATAGTGTCTGGCCTTACATTTAAGTCTTTAATCCATTTTGAGTTTATTTTTGTGTATGGTGTTAGGAAATGTTCTAATTTCATTCTTTTACATGTAGCTTACTCTTTTATTTTTATTTTTTAATTTTATTGAAGTATAGTTGATTTACAATGTTGTGTTAATTTCTGCCATACAGCAGATATTGATAGTTCCCTGTGCTATACAGTAGGACCTTGTTTTTCCATTCTGTATATAATAGTTTGCATCTGCTAATCCCGAACTCCCAATCCATCCCTCCCCCACCCCCCACCCCCTTGGCAACCACAAATCTGTTCTCTATGTCTGTGAGTCTGTTTCTGTTTTGTAGGTAAGTTCATTTGTGTCATATTTTAGATTTCATGCATAAGTGATATCATATGGTATGTCTTTCTCTTTCTGACTGAGTATGATAATCTGTAGGTCCATCCATGTTGCTGCAAATGAAATTTTTTAATTCTTTTTTATTTTTATTTATTTATCTATTTATTTTTGGCCTCGAGGCATGAGGGATATTAGTTCCACGACCAGGGATCGAACCCGTGCTCCTTGCAGTGGAAGCACAGAGTCTTAACCACTGGACTGCCAGGGAAGTCCCTGTTTCATTTTTTTTTTTTATTATGAGTAGTATTCCATTGTATATATATCCATTCATCTGTCAGTGGACATTTAGGTTGTTTCCAGGTCTTGGCTATTGTGAATAGTGCTGCCATGAACAAAGGGGTACTTGTATCTTTTTGAATTATAGGTTTGTCCCGATATATGCCCAGGAGTGGAATTGCTGGATCATATGGCAACTCTATTTTTAGTTTTTTGAGGAACCTGCATACTGTTTTCCATAGTGGCTGCACCAACTTATATTCCCACCAACAGCGTAGGAGAGTTCCTTTTCCTCCACGCCCTCTCCAACCTTTGTTATTTGTAGAGTTTTTTATGATGGCCATTGAGACTGGTGTGAGGTGGTATCTCATTGTAGTTTTGATTTGAATTTCTCTAATAATTAGCAATGTTGAGCATCTTTTCATGTGCCTGATGGCTATCTGTATGTCTTCTTTGGAGAAATGTCTATTTAGGTCTTGTGCTAATTTTTCAGTTGGGTTGTTAGTTTTTTTGTTGCTGTAAAAGTGCTTTTAATAATCTGTAAAGCCTTATTAAGCTGTAGGGCATTCTTTTTAGTACTTTCAAGTAACTCTTGGTTTCATCCAGTAGCAGTCATTCAGTTACCTTCCATCACAACCCATGATCTTATCTTCTCCAAATTTGTAGTGAATTCTCATTTCATTCAATTAAGTCTTATCTCAGTTTTCTCTGCAGCCACTACCATTTATTCCCATGGTGGATTCCATTTCCTATACTTTTCAGAAAACCCCTGTTTGCATTCATCAAGCCATAGTCTTCCTCTCACCATAATGTCTTTGGCCATTCATTCACATATAATAAATATTTTGAGCACCTAGTGTGTGCTAGGCATTGGGAATACAGAAAGGACAAGCCTTGCCCCAACAGAGTTTATAAATCTATTTGGGAATACAAACTTTAGACACATAGTTTGGTTGAATGTTTTAAAGGGGTAAAGGGAAAGTATAAGATTGAATGGAGAGTTTATCCTTATTAGGTAGACTTACAGTGTTTTTTTTCCCTTCTAAATATAATTGAGTATTTGATGTCTTCCCAAAGTCATTATAAACATATATGAAAGTGGGGACTTCCCTGGTGGCATAGTGATTAAGAATCCGCCTGCCAGTGCAGGGGACACAGGTTCGAGCCCTGGTCCGGGAAGATCCCACATGCCGCAGAGCAACTAAGCCGGTGGACCACAACTACTGAGCCTATGCTCTAGAGCCTGCGAGCCACAACTACTGAGCCTGCATGCTGCAACTACTGAAGCTTGCACGCCTAGATCCCATGCTCCACAGCAAGAGAAGCCACCACAATGAGAAGCCCACACACTGCAACAGAGAGTAGCCCCTGCTCAGTACAACTAGAAAGCCCGCGTGCAGCAACGAAGACCTAATGCAGCCAAAAATAAATAAATAAATTAATTAATTAATTAAAAAATAATAATAAGGGGAAAAAACCCTATTATATGGGGTTGTAGCGAGGGTTAAGTGAATGTATAAAGCAATTAATGCTGTGCCTGGTTCATTGTTAAGTGTTACATGAATGTGGGGTACCATTATCATTTAAGTTCTGCACCTTTCTACAAGTTCTTTGTTGCCTTTATACTTAGTATCTACTCGGCAAAGCCTAAGCTATCAGTGGAATCAAGTATTGAATATAATGGTCTTTGAATATAAGTCAAATGTTTATTTTATTTTATTGGTTATTTTGTCTCCTTACTTCCCTAGGTATAGTGAACATAGGAGTGAATAATGTCCAAGAGCTGATTGTTGCAGCAGACATGCTACAGTTGACTGAAGTTGTTAATCTTTGCTGTGAATTTCTGAAAGGACAAATTGATCCACTGAACTGCATTGGGATCTTTCAGTTCTCTGATCAGATTGCCTGCCATGATCTTTTGGAATTTACAGAAAACTACATTCATGTCCATTTCTTGGAGGTTCATAGTGGGGAAGAGTTCCTGGCACTTACAAAAGATCAGCTGATCAAAATTTTGCGAAGTGAAGAGCTTAGCATCGAGGATGAATACCAGGTCTTCTTAGCTGCAATGCAGTGGATTCTGAAAGATCTCGGAAAGAGAAGAAAACATGTGGTGGAAGTGCTAGACCCAATTCGATTCCCTTTATTACCTCCTCAGAGGCTTTTAAAGTATATAGAAGGTAATTTTTTTGTGCCATGTTAAGTTAGTCAGTTAATTATCCAGTGACCTTTCCTCTATTTGAAATGTGATAGTGTTTTCGTTTTTCAGTTCAATAAGCAGACGTTTACTGAATGATTATTATATGCAAGATACAACTTCTGTGTTTTGTGGGTAGATAGTAGTATTTCAGTATTTCTTTTTTTTCTTTCTTTCTTTCTTTTTTTTTTTTTTTAAGCTTTTGGCCACGCCATGCGTCATGTGGGATCTTAGTTCCCCGACCAGGGATCGAACCTGCGCTCCCTGCATTGAGCATGGAATCTTAACCAATGCACCTTCAGGGAAGTCCCAGTTTTTCAGTATTTCTACCCAGTATTTTTTTTTTTTTTTTTTAATGCTATTCTTGTCTGCTTACATTCTTTTTATTTATGTATGTATGTATGTATGTATGGCTGTGTTGGGTCTTCGTTTCTGTGCGAGGGCTTTCTCTAGTTGTGGCAAGTGGGGGCCACTCTTCATCGCGGTGCGCGGGCCTCTCACTATCGCTGGCCCCTCCTTGCCGAGCACAGGCTCCAGATGCGCAGGCTCAGTAATTGTGGCTCACGGGCCCAGTTGATCCGTGGCATGTGGGATCTTCCCAGACCAGGGCTCGAACCCGCGTCCCCTGCATTGGCAGGCAGATTCTCAACCACTGCGCCACCAGGGAAGCCCTCTACCCAGTATTTTAATCAAATCTTTAAATACTTTCTTGAGATTAAGTACCACGGGAGATAAAATTACTGACAGAGTTAAAATACTGGTGCTATTTTAGGCAGTACTAATTATTTTAGTGTAAGATTTCTTCTTGCCACTGAAAACTTCACCAAAACCCAGCATTTGAGGAAAACATATATGCTAAACACAAAACCAAAACTCAATAAATCTTGTAACTCCTATCATTATAAAATGAATTGTATATTGATATAATATAGCTTCTATGTAGCCTTTGAATATATTTAGGTTCTACACTTTGAAAATACTTTTCACCATAGTATAAAATAAATTTTATCTTTATATTGGAAAAATGATAACTAAATTTATTTTTAAAAACTACTTTGGACCTGGTTTCAAGATTTGAAGGATTTACTCTTGTCGTGCAATGAAGATTTAGGATGTGACTGAATTACAAATATTTTATTATGAATTAAATATAATATTAGCATTAAGGTTGTAATTCTGTGAAGGAATTATATTTAATGTGGATTTTTAGTTTTTTCCCATTCTTAACAGTGTTAACAGAATTTTGTAGGTTTTTCTGAGTGATATCTTGTATTAATGTATATGCAGTTAATTCTCATTATTCATATATAGTCAGTTCTCATTATTCATGGTAGTTATCTTCTATAAATTTGCCAAGAACACTGAATTGACAAATACTGAGCCATTGTTCCTAGGGAAATACAGGGTAAGTTCTTACAAGCCTCTGGCTACAACATTTTTGTCAGCTGATCAATACATAACTTTGTTTTATGTGTGTGTCTGTCAGAACTACCTCATTTAATATTATATGTTGTTAATTCATTAAACTCATGGCCAACAGCACTATAACTCAAGCCTGAATGAAGCCTAACACATGTATTTTCTCTGTAAGGCACATCACAGCCTTCTTGCACTTACAAACACTAGACAGCACTTTAGCAGTATGCTTGGGGTCTATTTTAAACAGTGAAAAAAACACAAAAATGTGAAAACCATGACACTAAATAGAGTGTGAAGAGGACACTTGTTTATAGTGAGAGCTGAAGCAAGAAGGCAGGATGTCACCTCTTTCAGTCTCACCTGGGAACATGCATGTTAGGTGATTCAAATTTTTTGCCGCTCCGTGGCATGTTTCACTACCAGGAAAGTGCTGTGAATGTTGATTTGGGTTACAAATCCATTTTAGTGAGTAGATGTAGTCACAAGTAAGGAATCCACAAAAAATGAAGACTGACTGTATTTAAATGGTAAAACAAGAAGAGAGAAATTATCCAGACACATTTTTGCATGTATCATGTGAGAATTTAGGAGTGGAACAAAGGCTTTCATGGTTGAGTTGGCTTTTCCCAAGTGCCGCAGATACAGAGTGCTAAAGGAAAGTTCCTCTGCTAGGAGCAAAGGAAAGTTCCCTAGAATTGGGACATGTTTTCCTGCAGCTTTTTAGTGTTGTAATACAGTGTTTAAGTCTTGCACTGCCCAATAGTTATCACCTAAAGATATTTCACTGGAGTAAAACTGCAGGGAGGCAAGGGAGAAATAAATGGAGGATTTTTTTTAAAGGTAACCTTAATATTTTTCACTATTTTTGAAACTTTATCTCTTTGATCATATTGGAGAAAAGATGGACAATTCATACAGAAAAATAATGAGAGTCTACCACAAAATTCAGTGAAGGAGCAAGAGACTTAATTGAAATGGTTAAATTATGTTATGTGAAATGTGTAGATTTTCCCCCTGGTGTATATTTTTTGTATTTACCACAGGAATAATTCAGGCAATTTAATATTATTAGTATAACATATATTTTTCTTGCATTTTAGAGAATGATTTTACTTTTTAAAAATGGTACATACTCTTATGAAAAGTTTAGGTAATAAAGTATAAAAAAAACCAACAAATCACCCAAAGTCCATCACCCAGAAATAGCCAGTTATAATTAACATTCATTAAACATCATTCTAGATGTCTCTGTATAGGAGAATGGATGATAGGTGGGTGTATGGTTGCATGGATAGATAGAAAAAAAAATTTATAAGAATAAGAATCATTCTATCATACTATTTATACTACAAAAATGTATTTAAATCTCACTAAAATTAACAAAGAAGAAACTAAAGTAATAACTAATTTCAGATAAATGTTTCTTTATCCCAAGAAATAATCATTCTAAAAAGTTTTTGTAGAGTTAAAAGCAAAAGATGAAAATCATTAAAAGGTGAAACCATAGTTTCATTTTGTGTTTCAATTTTAAAGTTTAGACTCTCTGCTAAGAAAAATGAGGTAATTAGCATTGTTATTTTTCTCCCTACCCCCCTCAAGTTTTACACAGCCTTTACATAGATTTTTTTCAATCATGATTCCCCTAGCTCTGTGCTTTTGTTTTGTATTTAATGCTCTCTACCAGTTTTTTAACGATAGTCTTTTTAGTCCTGACCTTTTTTTTTTTTTTTGGCGGCGCAGCAGGGCTTGTGGGATCTTAGTTCCTTGACCAAGGATTGAACCTAGGCCACAGCAGTGAAAGCACCGAGTCCTAACCACTGGACCGCCAAGGAATTCCCTGAGCTTTCTTTTTTGATTCATCATTTGGTTGGTTGGATTTTATCACTAAGTATTTTTTTCAAGGAAGGCTCATGATAACTGTTATTTCCTGATTTTTTTCCCTCACATCTGAGAAGTTCTGCCTGTTGCTTTTTAATTTAACAGAAATTTGGGTGGGCATAATATTCTTAATTTATGATGATTCCCCCAACCCACCCCAAGTTTGTAAGGCATGGTTTTCTTTTTTTTTTTTTTATGACTTTCTCTTTCTGCTTGGATGCCTAAAGAATTATCTTCCATTATTCTTGATTTGTGTTAAAGTTTGCCATTTTTCCTTAGACTATATCATATACCCTTTCCTTTTTTTTTTTGGCTGAGCCTTTCGGCTTGCGGGATCCTAGTTCCCCAACCAGGGATCAAAGCCACGCCCCCACACGAGGAGTCCCAACCACTGGACTGGCAGGGACGTCCCGCCCTTTCCTTTTAAAGGTTCAATTTTAATTTCATTTTGGGAAATTTTTCCTGTATGAAATTCCTGAACACTTTTAATGTTTCATTTGGTAGTCTTCATCCTTTCACTGGAACTTTTTTGTCTTTCATATTTATCTTCTAATGTTAAAATATTTTGTCTTTTGCTCTATATTCACAGTTTTCTCAAGTCTTTACCCCAAATTGCTAATTTGATTTTTTTCTGATGAGTTTCTTGTTTCCAATTTATTAAGTCTGCACTACTGTCATTTCAGTTCTCACTTTGTTTCCTCAACAATGCGTCTCATTTTATTTTATTATTATCTTTAAATTTTTGGCTGCATTGGGTCTTTGTTGCTGCACATGGGCTTTCTCTAGTTGCGGCGAGTGGGGGCTACTCTTTGTTGCGGTGCATGAGCTTCTCTTTGCGGTGGCTTCTCTTGTTGTGGAGCACGGGCTCTAGGCACACGGGCTTCAGTAGTTGTGGCACGTGGGCTCAGTAGTTGTGGCTCGCAGGCTCTAGAGTGCAGGCTTAGTAGTTGTGGTGCACGGGCTTAGTTGCTCTGCGGCATGTGGGATCTTCCCGGACCAGGCCTCGAACCCGTGTCCCCTGCACTGGCAGGCGATTCTTAACCACTGTGCCACCAGGGAAGCCCACAATGCATCTCATTTTGCCTTTGAGTTCTTTTTTTTATATAGAATCTGTATTCTTAAATAATTCTATCCTGTGTATGGGGAGTCTGTTTCTGTTTGTGGCTAATGTTTTCTTCCAGACTGAATTCTTCAGTCTCTTTCTCTTCTTTTTCCTGAGGTATATTTACATAGCTGTATTGCCTTTTCATGATATATTGCTCATTCTTAACTTGGGCAACTCTGTTCAAACCTGCTTGCTCTGATAATTCTCTTTGACACTCTTTCTACCTTAGTGTAACTACTTTGTTTCTCCCATCTAAAATTTGAGGGCTCTGTGTTGTGTTCTCACCACATCTTTCTAGCCTGAGGCATAGGGTAGTGAAAGAATAGAAATCTGCTAAGGCTGAGGTCCTTGCTTGGGGGCCTGGGCTCTGAGGTCTCTCTTGTAAGATCCTACTACTGTATTGATCTGTTATCAAGACCTACTTAACCCAGCCAAGGATGTATCTCACTACTGTGGATTTTGGCTACCACTGAGCTCTGTTAGATGGCAAATCCTGGTGATCCTCTCTATCTTTACTGATGGGCCTGTAAAGGATTTTTCTTTTAATGGTTTTTTTCTTTGACTTCTCAGTTCTGCTTTTTATCTGCTATTTGCCCTTTCTCCAAATTCTTAAGTTACTAGTGAGACTTCTCAAGATTTTGTTAGTTAACCTTTTCTCCTCAATATTGCTTTTTGGACATAGAGACAAGGCTTAGAGACAGTCCCTTACTAGCATATGTGGTGCTTTTGTGCAAATTAGAAGATAGTGCCCTTTCACGGAGGCCAGTTCTTATAGCTTGCCAAGTGGGACACAGGTTGGCTTTCGTTCCCAATTCATCTTTTCAGCTAAGCACCCTTGAGCAGAATAACCTACCCAATCATGCTCAAAGTCTTTTTAGGAAATGGACCTCATCCGACCAGAATCTTCTGTTTCTTGCTTTGACTATCATTTTCAAAGTATATGACATAATTTTATATCCTTTTGTTAGCAGGTTGTAAGTATAGAATTTTGGGCAATTTTATTTTTTCATTTTGTAAGATAATTGTGCCCCTGTTTTACCTGGCATCTTTGTTTAGAGATCCTCATACATGTGTTTTCAAATTGGATCTAATGAAGCATGTTTTTTAAAACAATCTTTGATTTAAGGAAAGTATATATTCTTTAGTAGCAGTGAGAAAAATAATACTTGGTATTGTTGGAAACATACTCCATTGTTTGATGATGAGTTTTCATTTTTTGATTGTTAAATGTATTTTATTTTCATGGAAACATGTCTTCTCAATATTATTTAAAAATTGATTAAAACATTATCTTTTTCAACATTGCTTTAGGAATATCCGATTTTAATCTTCGTGTTGCATTGCAAACACTTTTGAAAGAGTACTGTGAGGTGTGCAAATCTCCCAAAGAGAACAAATTTTCTAGTTTTCTGCAGACATCTAAGGTTCGACCTCGGAAGAAAGCAAGAAAGTACCTGTATGCAGTAGGTGAGAACCTTTTAAAAAGTAATAGAAATTATCTTTATTTTCAGGATAAAAACCTTTTAAATTTTTGTTGTTATCATACATGTCAGAATGTGCAGGTATGTCAGATAGGCATATTTAATTTCACATACAGGCTACAGATTTAGAAATTGTATTTATATAGTACAGTGGACACATCTAAGAATAAATAGCTATTTATTTGACATCTGTTATTCTGTGATTTAAATCTTTGGGTTCTTATATACCCAATTATTATCAAATAACTGCCTAAGATATACTGCTTTAAAAATTAAATATTTGAATTCTAGTGAGAAATAGGAAAATAAATCTCACACATTTTAACTATTCACAGCATCTTAGATGGTCATTAGGGATGATAGGAACTAGTAGTGGTCTCCAAAGTGTGGATATGCAGGATAATCCATAGGAATATCGTATGAACCTTTCCATTTTTATTTTATTTTATTGTAGTGTAGTGTAGTGTAGTGTTGTGTAGTTTTTTGGCCACCCCATGCAGCTTGCGGGATCTTAGTTCCCCGACCAGGGATTGAACCCAGGCCACAGCAGTGGAAGTGCCAAGTCGGAACCACTGGCCGCCAGAGAATTCCCTCCATTTTTTTTTTAAAAAAAAGCATTAAACCTTATCAATATTTGATATATATGTCAACAGATTGTCCAGATTTATATACATAATATAATTTATTATATATAAAAACTTTATGTATAGTATAATTTTTAGTATGTATGTCATTGTATAATTTTATATATACTATAATATATAAATGTGTAATTTTTGAGTGCTTGCTAAACTTTTTTAATGATGGGATGTGCAGTCAAACAAGGATTTCAACTCACTATTTTTTTTTATTATTAATTAATTAGTTTACTTTTTGGCTGTGTTGGGTCTTCGTTGCTGTGCGTGGGCTTTCTCTAGTTGCGGTGAGCGAGGGCTACTCTTCATTGCAGTGCGTGGGCTTGTCATTGTCATGGCTTCTCCTATTGCAGAGCCCGGGCTCTAGGCGCGCGGGCTTCAGTAGTTGTGGCACGTGGGCTCAGTAGTTGTGGCTTGCAGGCTCTAGCGCTCAGGCTCATTAGTTGTGGTGCATGGGCTTAGTTGCTCTGCGACACGTGGGATCTTCCCGGGACAGGGCTCGAACCTGTGTCCCCTGCATTGGCAGGCGGATTCTGAACCACTGCACCACCAGGGAAGCCCCAACTCACTATATTTAACTGAAAAAGACATTAATAGAAGTCACAATGAAACTTCCTAACTAGACAGATAACCAGTTCCTAGATTTATGTTTTATCTAACATTTGATTATAACCAAGACCAGGTGGTAGAACATTGTGGTAGACCTCATTGCATTTAAACCATAATCTTTCAGGACCTGGCACATTTAAGAATAATAGATGTATATATGGCAGACTCTAAAGCACTTATTCCTTACTGTGCAGTAGTTATATTGAATGTCTAGATATAGAGGGCTAGATTTTTCTTGTTACTACCATTTCCATATTTAGCAGTAAGGGATTTGCTGTGTACCTCCTTTCCTTCCTTTATTCAGGTGGATATACCCGGTTGCAGGGGGGTCGTTGGAGTGATAGTAGAGCCCTCAGTTGTGTAGAACGTTTTGACACCTTTAGCCAGTACTGGACCACTGTGTCTTCACTTCATCAGGCTCGATGTGGACTGGGAGTAGCAGTTCTGGGAGGGATGGTCTACGCAATTGGAGGTAATAATGAAAATGTCTTATTTCCCTTATTAGTCTCTAGCTCTAAGTTGACTGCATTCTTATATGCCTTATATATATTGCTAGATACTATGGGGTATATGTAGATACAGTTGTGCTTAATAAATATTTATTGAATAAATGAATGAAAGAAAAAGGAAACACAAGATATTGAATATTTCATACCAGAGGGACACGGTAATTTATTACAAGGCAAATACTTAGGTTTGGTTTTAATGAAAAGTTGTTTATGAAAATGTGACGCCAAAATTTAGATCAACATTTGTGATAAAAATTTTTTTAATTCTGAGAGCTGCATTATGAATCATTTTAAATTAACCAAGTATCTGGGCAGTGGGATGTATAAAAACCATGTCAGCTAGACATTGGGATATATTTCTTGATTAAAATCACTGTGTTTTCTGAAACTATTATTATAAATTCTAAAATGATTAATGAATAAAATTAAAAGGGGATTTGAATGTGGGAGAGAAATAATTATCAGAGAGGGATCTAAAGAGAAATAAATACTAACACCTTTGATATCAATATTTACTTCTGAATAATTTGTCTTTATAGCAACCAGCCTAGGTAGATCATCTCTAACCTTTACAGCCAATTTTTTTGCTTTATTTCTATGGGTCATTCTAAAATACTGAAAGCTGTACATCAAAAATCATATTATTATTTTCCAACTATGATACCGTCAGTTTAAAATGAGAGAGATATAGGGAATATATGATTTTTATCTTTTGGAGGGAACATAATCATCACTCAAAAACTGTTTATTAAATCAGTAAATGTCATGGTGCATCTGAAAATCCTAACAGAAATTAGAGTTTTGAGCAATAACCATCTGTCAGTATAAAGACTGTAACTCTATATAATCTTTGGCTAGAAATCTAATAGTTCTTTTTATGTACATTTCGGCAGTTGCATTGCGTGAACTCTCTCCTGTTTCACCTAGGGTCACAGTGTCCTTTGCGACACTTCCATATATACTTATCCCCTTTCCTGATACCACAGAAGTACAAATGGGAGCCCGTCAAAACTGCTATGACTTTACTAGCCATTATTAATACTATAAACATTACTATCTTAACATATTACTTAATATATAATTTTTAAATAAATGTTTGTTATCAAAGTAATTCAGATTTGCTGTAGAAAATTTGGTAAACCTGAAGCATATGAAAAAGAAAATAAAAATCACCCATACTATAATCATACCACCCAGAGATAATCACAGTCAATAGCTTATTTCCTTTTAGATACATTCATATCTGGGTTAATATTCTAAGTATTATATTTAAAAATTAAGATATAATTCACATATCATAAAATTCACCATTGAAGTGTACAGTTAGTTCAGTGGTTTTTAGTATATTCACAAAATTGTGCAACCATCACCACTAATTCCAGAACATTTTCACCACTGCAAAAAGCCACTGTTATCATATAGGGAAATTTTTATGTGAGTGTAGGAAACTGTTTACTAGCCATGTTCCCAGACTCCAGGCAAGGGTCAACCTTGCGAGCAAGCCTTTCTAACAATAGGCAGTTTTAGGCCTGATGGTGACTCTTTTCTGCACAGTAAGAGTTTTGTATACATTCAGGATTCTAGGCCCTCATAAGATTATATGTGCTGCAAATATATTTTCCTACTCCTCTGCTTCATCTTCTACTCTTTTTATGGTATCTTTTGATAAATGAATGTTTTTAATTTTAATGTAGCCAACTCTATTATTTTTTTACCTTTATGGTTAGTATTTCTTATATCTTTTTAAAGAAATCCTTTGTCTACTCGAAAGTCATGAGGATATATACCTTTATTGTTTTCTAAAATTTTATAGTTTTGCCATTTACATTTATGTCTATAATTCACCTGTAATTGAATTTTTACAGATAGTATTAGTAAGGAACCAGTTTCATTTTTTCCCCCCTATATATATAACCAATTCCCAGCGTTTTTGTTTCCCCACTGCTCTGTCATGCAAACTACGTCATATACCAAGTAATCATATATGTGTGGATCTGTTTCTAGAATTTCCTTTCTTTCCCACTGGTCTCTCTGTCTATTCCTATCTTAATTATTAAAGCTCTATTTTAAGTCTGATAGGCTTATTTAATAGGGCATTTTCTCTTTCCTTATTATTCTTTTTGGGAGTGCTTGGCTATTCTAGGTCTTTCATACTTCCATATAAAAGTTAGAATTAGTTCATCAAATCTGTTTTTAAAAATAATAATGTATGATTCCACTTATATGAGATACTTGGAGTAGTCAAAACCAAAAAGACAGAAAGTATAATGGTCGTTGCCAGGGGCTGGCGAAGGAGAGAATGGGGAATTATTGTTTAATGAGTATAGAGTTTCAGTTTTACAAGATGAAAAGGATTATGGGAATGGATGGTTGTGATGGCTGTACAACAATATGAATGTGTTTAACATCACTGAACTGTATTCTTAAAAATGGTTTACATGGTACATTTTATGTTATGTGTATTTAAATACAATAAAAAAGAAAGAAAGGGTTTTTTAAAAACTGGGATTTCGTTAAATCTATAAATCGTTTTGGGAATAATCATCTTTACACTGACACTTGTAACTCATCAACATGATACATCTCTTCATTTATTTAGATATTCCTTAATTTAAAACTTTATCAAATAAAATTTATAAATTATATCCATAAAGTTCTTATAAATCTTTGATTAGATTTACTCCTAGGTATAGTATATTTTAAAATTCTATTTTAAGTGATATTTTAAATGTTTTTTTATTTTCTATTTGTTGCTAGATAAACATTGCATTAAAACTCAAATTCAAAAAATAATTAATTAATTAATTAATTTTAAAAACCTCAAATTGTAGCAGAGCCAACTATCTAAACTATGAAAATATAGAAGTGTTAAAATGCAAATTGTATCCTCAAAAATTAGATTGTTTGGGTGGTAGAATTAGAAATAGATAATAGCCCACTTTGCTTCATTAAGTGGGCTTTAATAAATGACAGTGCTATGGATTCAAAATAACACTTGGTGGGCAAATAAATTTTAAAGAATAGTATAAAATTAGACATAATAATTGAATTTCTGACAACACAGAATGCTGCTGAATATTGTATTGTGGTTCTAGGCTATTAATATTACTAAATCTTCTCATATGTGTCTCTTTTATTTAACTCAGGTGAAAAGGATTCAATGATTTTTGACTGTACTGAATGCTACGATCCAGTTACTAAACAGTGGACAACTGTAGCTTCAATGAATCACCCCCGCTGTGGCTTGGGAGTGTGTGTGTGTTATGGGGCTATCTATGCTTTGGGTAATTATACTCTCCAATTTAAGGATATCTAATATTATTTAAATTCTAAGTTAAATTCTGCTTACTTTAGAAATTTTCCTTCCCTCCCATAAGAAACTTGTGTCTTTTTAGCTTTAAAAGTTCTTATTCTCAAAATTATATTACTTGGTAGATATTGTCAAGTATGGAATTCTTAGAAGGAGATGGACATAAAATATAGATGAGATGTCTAGGGGAGCATTTTAGCTGACTATTTAAATTTCATGGTTAGGATAACCATTCTGAATACACAGACATTGTTTTAAAAAGTTGTTTTGCAAAGTACCATATTTCCTATGCAATAGATTGAAGTTTTTGGTTTTGTTTTGCTTTATTTTTTTAAAATCTCTTGTGAGGGCTTCCCTGGTGGCGCAGTGGTTAAGAACCCTCCTGCCAATGCAGGGGACACGGGTTCGAGCCCTGGTCCGGGAAGATCCCACATGCCGCAGAGCAACTAAGCCTGTGCGCCACAACTACTGAGCCCACGTGCCACAACTACTGAAGCCTGTGCACCTAGAGGCCATGCTCCACGAGAGAAGCCACTGCAATGAGAAACCCATGTACCGCAATGAAGAGTAGCCCCTGCTCACTGCAACTAGAGAAAGCCCGCGCACAGCAACAAAGACCCAACGCAGCCAAAAATTAAAAAAAAAAAAAAAATCTCTTGTGAAACCTAGGCAGGGAGTTAAAAGACCCAAGTTCTACTTGCAATCAAAGTCTAACTTTTCATGTGATCTTGGACAGATAACCTCTCTGGTCCATATGATAATCATCCATAATATAAAGTTGTCAGATTAGATGTTTTCTAAGGTGTTTTTCTTTTTAAGTATTTATTTATTTATTTGGCTACATCGGGTCTTAGTTGCGGCACGCGGGACCTTCGCTGCGGCATGCGGCATCTTTTCGTTGCGGTGCGCGGGCTCTTCCGTTAGTCCGGCCGTTTTCTCTCTACCTATAGCGCGCGGGCTCTAGAGCACACGGGCTTAGTTGCCCCGCGGCATGTGGGATCTTAGTTCCCCGACCAGGGATCGAACCAGCATCCCCTGCATTAGAAGGCGGATACTTAACCACTGGACCGCCAGGGAGGTCCCTCTAAGGTGTTTTTCATAAATAAAATTCCTTTATTCCAAAAATAATATTTTTCTGTTTGGTTTCAGGTGGTTGGGTTGGAGCTGAGATAGGGAACACCATTGAACGATTTGATCCCGATGAAAATAAATGGGAAGTAGCTGGCAACATGGCTATGTCACGCTACTACTTTGGGTGTTGTGAAATGCAAGGTAATTGCTTTATAAAATATTTTTCCTGAAAATATATATTTTTTAAAAACTGAGCTTGAGGCTTTATTTTCACAAAAGTATATTTTATGTCTGTTAGTTTTGAATAATTGACACTGTGGAAATTCTGCTTCTAATCTCTTATATTTTTAAACCTCTTATATCTTTATTTCTGTATTGCCAAAAATAATCATTTTTTTCCCAAAATAAACAAAGCTAGAATTAAGAATTCCAGATGGGCAAAAATACCTAATTAGCAAAATAAGCATTTGAACTGTCATCCATTATTGTTATTTTCTCTCCCTTGTAGGCCTTAGTATGTATTTCTAAGTAGGGAGAGATTATCAAAAACCATCTTCATAGTGTCATAGGCTTCTTCAGTGTTTTTTTATAGAGTACATTGTGATTCAGTACACACACAATGCTATCACAGATTTGAAAAATGTTGTACTACATATTAAAGTGGTATACAGATATTATTTTAATTGTAATTGTCTATTATACACTGAGAGGTAATTAATAAGCACTCTCAAATAGAACCTGATTCTCTGTCCAGAATTGGAGAACAGATTTACATGTACCTGTAGAGTAGGAAGCAGTCTGCCCATTGTTATGTGACAATTCAGCCTGCTCTGTTCCCAGCTGAAATTCTTTCTGCCTTCTGAGTACCTTCTCAGATTTCTGCTGGCAGCTAAATGCTCAAATTACATGGTGCAGACTATGTTCTATTGTTTAATATTATAGTGTTCTCTAATTGTTTATTATTTTTATCTTCCCATCTAAAATCATAGAGCTAGAGAGGCATCTTGGAGATTCTCTATTTCAACCGCTTTATTTTTAGATGAGGAAGCTGAAGATCAGGAGGCTGTGAGTTGTCTTTTCTCATAGTTGGTTACTAGCAAAGCTGGAGCTAGAACCCAAGTTTACTAACATTTAGCTCATGTTTCTTAAAATGCCATTCCTTGGGACTTCCCTGGTGGTCCAGTGGTTAAGACTCTGCACTCCCAATGCAGGGGGCATGGGTTCGATCCCTGGTCAGGGAACTAGATTCCGCATGCTGAAACTAAAGATCCCACATGCTGCAATTAAAGATCCCGCATGCCACAACAAAGATCCCACACGCGGCAACAAAGATCCTGTGCGCCGCAAGTAAGACCCTGTGCAGCCAAATAAATAAATTTTTTAAGAATGCCATTCCTTATAACTTCTCACTTTAGACCTCTAGGAACAACAGTAGACACTCAAAAAAAATAATTATTGATTGTCAGAACCATTATTTTCAAGTTAAATTTAATAAGGAACTCTGTGAATTACAGTCTACTGTACAGTATCTGATACCTTAATCTAGCCATAAACTATTCTAATTTAAATTCATTTTATGTCCATCTGAGCAACCGTTAGGTTGTCACCAACAGGGTCATGTCATTCCCAGTTTAAGCATATGACAGTTTTTAAGGGGGAACAAATCCTTCTCCCCATCCTTTTTTACCTATATGTGGTAGCAGTGGATCTGGAACTTGAGATCATTAAGCAAACGATAAGATCGGAAATCCTTGTCTGACAAATTGTTTTTGTTATAGCATCATTAAATTCTTTGAAAATTCAGTGCCACTTTAAATTCATACCCCTAATTCTTTGTAACATGCTTAAATGAGAGCTGTGATAAACTAGACAGAAGTCAATTTTCTCTCTTGAAAGAATATTGTAAGCCCTGCATTAAGTATAATATCAGATAGCAAACTTAAATCACAATTATTACTTTTTATAATTATTTGTATCCTATTTTCTATAGCATCTGAGCAAAAATATTCCATTTCCAGGTTTAATTTATGTGATTGGGGGCATCAGCAATGAAGGAATAGAGCTTCGTTCTTTTGAAGTTTATGATCCACTTTCCAAGCGTTGGTCTCCACTTCCTCCAATGGGAACCAGAAGAGCATATCTCGGGGTGGCTGCACTCAATGACTGCATCTATTCTATTGGAGGGTGGAATGAGACACAAGATGCTCTTCACACTGTAGAAAAATATTCCTTTGAAGAGGTAGGTTGGATGATTTCAATTGTTTAGTGTCCTGTTACTCTTTTAATGTCTGTAAGATCTGTAGTGCTGTGTATTCTTTCATTCATGATATTATTTATAGGTTTTTTCCCTCTTTTTTTTTCTTTTCAAAGAATCAACTTTTGGTGTCATTGATTTTTTTCTATTGATTGTCCACCTCTTATTTCATTGATTTCTGTTACTATTACTATTTCTTTCCTTTCTTCTATTTGTTTTGGGTTCAATTTGCTCTTCTTTTTCTAGATTCTTAAAGTAGAAACTCAGATGATTGATTTTTAGACCTTTCTTTTTCTAGAATATAAATCTTTAAAGCTATAAATTGTTTTCAAGCACTGCTTTAACTGCATCCCACACATTTTGATATATTGTATTTTAGTTAGCATTTACCTCAAAATAGCTTCTAATTTCCCTGGTAATTTCTTCTTTGACCAATGAGTTGTTACAAGTATTTTATTTAATTTCCAAATATTTGGGGAGTCTCTAGATATCTTTATGTTATTGCTTTAATATAATTCTACTGTGATCAAAGAGCATATTTTATGTGATTTCTGTCTTGGTAAATGTTTCACGTGCACCTGAAAAGAATTTGTATTCTGCTGTTGTTGAGAGTAGTGTTCTATAAATGTCAGTTAGGCCAAGTTGGTTAGCATTCAGGTCTTCTCTAGTCTTTCTTTTTCTTTTTTGGCCACATGGTGAGGCTTGTGGGATCTTAGTTCCCTGACCAGGGATTGAACCCATGCACCCTGCAATGGAAGTGCAGAGTCCTAACCACTGGACACCAGGGAATTCTCTTCCCTAGTTTTTCTAATTTGTTCAATTGTTTTGTCAATTACTAAGGAAGAAGTGTTGAAATCTCTGTCTGTAATTATGAATTTGCCTGTTTCTCCTTTCATTCCCGTCAGGTTTTGCTTCACATATTTTGAATCTGTTATTAAATGTGTATACATTGATTATTATATCTTCTTGATGAATTGATCTTTTTATAGCCATGAAATGTTTTTCTTTATCTCTGGCAGTATTCTTTGCTCTGAAGTCTATTTTGTCTGATAGTAAGGTAGCCAAGCTATCTTTTGATTAGTATTTGCATTGTATATCTTTTTCTTTCTTTCTACTTTAAATCTATGTCTTCAAAAATTACATCTCTTGTAAGATAACACATAGTTGAGGTCTGTTTTTTCCTACAATTTGACAATCTCTGACTTTCAAATGGGGTCTTTAGAATTTTTACTATTTATATATAATGTAATTATAGATACAGTTGGTTTTTAGACTTTTATTTTGCTGTTTTTCTATTTACACAATCCATCCTTGTTTTTTCCTCTTTTCTGTCTTTTTTTTTGGCCGCACCACACGGCATGTTGGGATCTTAGTTCCCCAAGCAGGGATTGAACCCACGTCCCCTGCAGTGGAAGCACAGAGTCTTAACCACTGGACAACCAGAGAAGTCCCCTTTTCTGTCTTTATATTGTTATTGTTTTAGTATTCCATTTTATTTCTTTTGTCCAATTAACTATATCTCTTCACCCTTTTTCTTAGTGGTTGCTTTTGGGTTTGCATTATATATAATAGGTATTTTAATGCATTACATCTACATTCAAATAATATCATACCAGTTCACTTTTTTTTTTTTACATCTTTATTGGATTATAATTGCTTTACAGTGTTGTGTTAGCTTCTGCTGTACAACAAAGTGAATCAGCTATATGTATACATATATCCCCTCCCTCTTGAGCCTTCCTCCCACCCTCCCCATCCCACCCCTCTAGGTCGTCACATAGCACCAAGCTGATCTCCCTGTGCTATACAGCAGATTCCCACTATCTATTTTACAGTTGGTAGTGTATATGTGTCAATGCTACTCTCTCAATTCGTCCCAGCTTCCCCTTCCCACCCTGTGTCTACAAGTCCGTTCTCTACATCTGCGTCTCTATTCCTGCCCTGCCACTAGGTTCATCAGTACCATTTTTCTAGGTTCCATATGTATGTGTTAGCATATGGTATTTTTCTCTTTCTGATTTACTTCACTCTGTATGACAGACTCTAGTTCCATCCACCTCACTACAAATGACTCAATTTTGTTCCTTTTTATGGCTGAGTGATATTCCATTGTATATATGTACCACATCTTCTTTATCCATTCATCTGTCAATGGATATTTAGGTTGCTTTCATGTCATGGCCATTGTAAATAGTGCTGCAGTGAACACTGTGGTACATGTATCTTTTTGAATTATGGTTTTCTCAGGGTATATGCCCAGTAGTGGGATTGCTGGGTCGTGTGGTAGTTCTATTTTTAGTTTTTTAAGGAACCTCCATACTGTTCTCCATAGTGGCTGTATCAATTTACATTCCCACCAACAGTGCAGGAGGGTTCCCTTTTCCCCACACCCTCTCCAGCATTTATTGTTTGTAGGTTTTTTGATGATGGGCGTTCTGACTGGTGTGAGGTGATACCTCATTGTGGTTTTGATTTGCATTTCTCTGATTTACCACTTCACTTTTTTTTTTTTAAAGAATTTTTATGTATGTATGTATGTATGTATTTATTTATTTATTTATTTTGGCTGCATTGGGTCTTCGTTACTGCACATGGGCTTTCTCTAGTTGCAGTGAGCAGGGGCTACTCTTTGTTGCGGTGCACGGGCTTCTCATTGTGGTGGCTTCTCTTGTTGCGAAGCACAGGCTCTAGGTGCGCGGGCTTCAGTAGTTGTCATAAAGACGCAGACGTAGAGAATGGACTTGAGGACTCTGGTGGGGAAGGGGAAGCGGGGACAAAGTGAGAGAGTATCACTGACATATATACACTACCAAATGTAAAATGGATGGCTAGTGGGAAGCTGCAGCATAGCACAGGGAGATCAGCTCGATGCTTTGTGATGACCTAGAGGGTTGGGATAGAGAGGGTGGGAGGGAGGCACAAGAGGGAGGGGATATGGAGATATATGTATACATATAGCTGATTCACTTTGTTGTACGGCAGAAAATAACACAACATTGTAAAGCAATTATACTCCAATAAAGATATAAAAAAAAAACAACTAGAATATCATCCAGTCTTGTGTGAGCTCTGAGAATTGTTAAGCTTACAACTCCTCTAAAGGAAAACTGTTTCTTTGCTCACAATATTTTGACACCAAATGTGTGGGTTTTCCACACCAAGCTCTTCTCCAATTCTCTGTGGACACCACCAACTGAGTGTCCTACAAGTCAGTTCAGTTCTGACACTAACTGTCCCACAGGTTAAGGGCTCAGTTCCACAAGACTGCCCCTCACTTTAGACACCAGTCCTCAGGTTAACCACTGACTTGTTTACAAATTAAGGGTTCCCATGATCCCTTCCTCAGGTTCAATAATTCACCATAATGGCTCACAGAACTCAAGGAAACACTTTACTTAACTATTACCAGTTTATTATAAAGGATATTATATATTATTATAAATATAGAATAATAGAATATAATATAGAATATAATAGAATATATAATTTTTATATTCTATATTATTATAAAGGATACAAATGAATAGCCAGATGAAGAGGTACATACGGCAAGATCCAGAAGGGTCTTGATTACAGGTTTCTGCCCCGGTGAAGTTTGGGGTATCACTTTCCTGGCATGTGGGATGTGGTCATCAAACCAGAAGTTCTTCAAACCCCATAGTTTAGGGATTTTTATGGAGGCTTCATCACATATGCATGATCAATTATTATTTCAACCTCCAGCCCCTCTCTCCTCCCTGGATGATAGGGTATGGACTGAACATTCCAAGCTTCTAATCTGGGCTTGATCTTTCTGGTAAAAGGCTCCCATCCTGAGGTTATACAGGATCCTACCAAGAGTTGCCTTATTAAGGAGGAGACATTCCTATCACCCAGGAAATTCCAAGGGATTTAGGAGCTCTGTGTCAGGAACTGGAGTCAGAGACCAAATATATGTCTAACTATGTCACATCCTCCTATTAGTTGTTTTTTGACTGTTCTCATAGGGTCTCATTTTATTTTCTTTTTTTTCCACTTTAAAAAAATTTTTTTTAACTTTTTCTTTGTTGTTTTTATTTTTATTTTTTATTATTTTTATTTTCTTTCATAGAGTCTCATTTTATGCATGCATAGTTTAGGGGTATTCAGCCAGACTCAGGGGAACCTATATCCTCTAGCACTCTTCCTTGCAAATCTCAACTGCATCATCCTCTCTAAACTCTGATTTCTGTCTCCAGATCAGCTGACTGTCATACTCTGCTTGGGATTCCCTTCCCTGTACTGCTATTCACAAAGCCCTCCAGGCAGAAAGCCTGGACAACCATGGAGCTCACCTTGTTTGTTTCTTTTTCTGAATCACAGTTTTTCATTGCCTGTTGTCCATTGTCTGAGAACGTTATTTCATATAGTTTGTTGAGTTTTCTAGGTCTTTATGGCAGGAGGGCAAGTTTGGTAACAATTACTCTATCATGACTGAAAGTAGAAATCCATTCTGTTTCCGTCCTTTTAACATGATTCCATCATTCACTGAGCATTTCTTTACTATCTGGCATAATAAAATATTTCAAGTACAAGAAAGCTTATACTTCTCTGATCTGGCCCTGGAATCAGTCATTTCTCCAAGAAGCATTAGTTCCTCTTAGTGAAGGACAGTATTTAGAAACCAAGATTAGGCAGAGTACTCATTGCTACTGGGGTATTGCTACTTCTATGCATTCTCAGTAAACAGCTAAACATAAACAGTAAACAGTAAATGTATATATGTGTGTATATGTATTCATACACATATTCATTTATAAGTATTTCTATATCTGTGCGTATATGTTATAAAACCGTGAATTCACAATGATAGCACCAATTCCAGTATACCTCAGATTCTTTCAGGCCTTCGCCATTCCCATGTTTGTAAATACCTTCTCTATCAGTTAAAAACTTGGCTCCTGGTATTCTCTATTTACTTATTTGTTCAATGAAACAAATCTACCTACCATACTAGCTGTCTTTTCCACCTGCCACCTCTGCATATTACCCATCTTATCATTGCCCATATGAGCGCCCCATTATTCTCTCATGCCCTCAGTTACTAGGTTGATGCAATTATGCTAGGAAAAGAAGAGAAAGTAGGTTGTATCTTCATTGAGTCACTTTTCTACCATGCATTTGTTTATTAGTCCATTTATTCATTCACAAATACTTACAGACCTGGGGAAACAAAGGCAAACTAAATATATAAGGCCCCAGCTCTCAAGAAGCCTACATTCTAGTGGGGAATATAGAGAAATAAATAGACAAACAATTGCATTACAGTTTATTAAGTGCTGGGATAGTGGAAGTACAAGGTGTGTTATGCCATAGACTTATAGGTTAGACAAATTTTTTCTAAATTAATTGCCATGGAATACTATTTTTTTGCATTGTTAATAGGAATTTGGTAACACAAGTTGCCCTGGTCAATTATACTTAGGGAAAGTTGGATTAAACAAAGTTGAATAAGTTTCTTACAGGACTTCTTTACACAATTTATTAAATAATGTACTTCATGAATCTTTATGCTAAGTCTCTCAAATTTAATTGACCACACAACCCTTGCTTTTGTTTGTGAAACATCTTGGGGGAGAAAAGTGTTTCAGGGAACATATTTTATGAAATATGGATTAGTGTTATTTGAATTTTATGGTTCTTAAACTAGTTTTGGTTATTAAAACCTTCAAAACCTAAAGGTTTTTAAATTTACTTTTTTCTCTTTTTAAGTAGAAAGGATTTTTATTTTTGTATTTTTTTTATTGAAATATAATTCACAAACCAAACACTTGAGTTGTTTCAGTGTTTTGGCTATTAGGAACAGTGCTGCTATGAACATTTGTGTACATGTTTTTTTTGTGGACTGAATGTTTTCATTTCTCTTGGGTATACACCTAGGAGTGGAATTGCTAGGTCATATGGTAACTCTATGTTTAACCTTTTGGGGGACTGCCAGGTTGTTTTCTAAAGTGGCTATACCATTTTACATAACCACAAGCAGTATATGAGGGTTCTAATTTCTCTACATCTAATGCTTATTATTTATCTTTTTTATTATAGCTGACCTAGTAGGTGTGGATTGATATCTCATTGTGGTTTTGACTTGTACTTTCCTGATGGTTAATTAGGTTGAGCATCTTTTATGTGCTTATTGGTCATTTATCCTTCTTTGAAGAAAAATCTGTTCTAATTTTGTCCATTTTAAAATGGATTATTTGTCTTTTTATTACTGAGATATGAGTTCTTTATATATTCTAGATGCAAGTCCTTTGCCAGATATATGACTTGCAAAATTGTTTTCCCATCCTATGGTTTTCTCATTTTCTTGATGGTATTCTTAGAAGCACAAAAGTTTTTAATTTTAATGTCCAATTTATTTTTTTCACTTGTTGCTTGTGCTTTTGGTGTTATAACTAAGAAACCATTGCTTAATTCAAGATCACGAAGATTTATGCCTACTCTTTTTTTAAAGTTTTACAGTTATATTTAGGTCTTTAATTAATTTTTGAGTTAATTTTTGTATATGGTGTGAGGAAGAGGTCCACCTTCATTCTTTTGCATGTGGTAACCAGTTGTCCCAGCACCATTTGTTGAAAAGACTCTTTTCCATTTGATTGTCTTGGTATCTTTGTTGAAAATCAGTTGACCATAAATGTGAGGGTTTATTTCTGGACTCTTAATTCTATTCATTTATCTATATGTTTATCCTTATGCCAGTACCACACTGTCTTAGTTACTGTAGCTCTGTGGTTTGAAATCAGAAATTGTGAGTCCTCCAACTTGGAATTTCTTTTTAAAAGTTGGTTTGGCTGTTCTGGGTCCCTTGAATTCCATATGAATTTTAGGATCAGCTTGTCAGTTTCTACCAAGAAGCCAGCAGGGTTTTGATAGGGATTACATTGAATCTGAGGTCAATCTGGGGAGTATTGCCATCTTAACAATATTAGGTCTTTTCATCTTGAACATGGGATGTCTTTCCATTTATTTAGGTCTTCAATTTGTTTCAACACTGTTTTATAGTTTTCAGTATCTTGCATTTTGTTGGTTAAACTTATTCCTAAATATTTTATTATGTTTGATGCTATTGTAAATTGAATTTTCTTAACTTCATGTTCAGCTTTTTTCATTCCTAGTATATAATAATTTGATCAATTTTTGTATATTCATCTTATATCCTGAAACCTTGCAGCACTTGTACTCTAATATGTTTTCGTGGATTCCTTAGCATTTTCTATGTATAAGATCATGTCATCTATAATTAGAGATTATTTTATTTTTTCCTTTCCAATCTGGATGGCTTTTATTTCATTTTATTTTCTAATTGCCCTGGCTAGACCCTCCAGTATAATCTTGAATAGAAATGGCAAAAGTAGAATTTTTGTTTTGTTGTAAAGCATAATTTTGATTCTCATGTGTGACAAGTTTCAAACTTTGGTGATATTTCAGGTTCCTTTCACTTTCTAAGTGGTCTCTATTATATGGGGGGAATAGAGAAAGTGAACTTTCTGAGGGTGCTTTCTCTTGCTAATGTTTCTATATGGCTAGAAATGAATAGATTTTCATTCCAAAGTTAAGTGCTTATCAGTAATGTTACCTTGGTTTTTCATGCATAAATCTGAAATGTTATTGTTATTTACTGTCTACTAAAGTCCTACATTATAGATTCAAACCCTAAAGATAATGTAAAACATGTTTCTGGTTTTACAGAGTTTATTTTGAGGGGACTCAAAATAAAAAGGAAATTGTAGTTAATACACTGATAGAAATGAAAGATAAACATTACTGAATGAGCCCCATGATTCCCTTACTCTTCTTGTCCAGAGCCATTTTTGTAGGGGAGCAAAGGTTAGCTCTCCCTAATGATAAACATAAACCGAACATCCTGATTTATCTTAACCAGCTATAGGTATTTTTGTGAATATATTTATCTTTTAAAATGAGTATTTTCTCAGCTGTGAAAACTTTGTGATGTATTCTATAATTTCATATAATCAAATAGCCTTCAAGTTTAATATGGTGCTTCAATTTCAAAGGATTGTCCCTGGTGTTAGTATTTCAGAATTTCATTTAAGTTCAGATCAGTATCTGTAATGTGCTGGTTCTATACTGGGTACCGGGATGTGAAGCTCATTAAGTTGCTCTCCTCAAAAAGTTCACTCTCTAGCACTGATGAATAATCTTTTTTCATCTTTTATGACTTTATAAACTTTGTTCATCATATGCTTTATTTTCAGATTCTTTTTTTTTAATCTGGAAACTTTTTCTTTTCTCTCTTGATAATTTCTCAGGACCTTTATTAGCTTTCCTGTTTTCTGGGTATAGACATTTTCCCTGGAGTAAGACTTTACAGTCATTTTGGATATAGCAGCTTATTGAAATTTCTTCAGTGAATAATGTATACCAGGAGTTAGCAAACTTTCTATTAAAAGGTCAGATAGTAAACATTTTAGGCCTTGTGGACCACATACAATCTCTTCTTTTGCCATATTGTTTTTTTTTAATAAACTTTTTTAAAAATATTTATTTATTTATTTATTTATTTATTTGGCTGCTTTGGGTCTTAGTTGTGGCACGTGGGATCTTCGTTGCTACATGCAAGATCTTTAGTTGCAGCATGCGGGATCTTTAGTTGCGGCATGCAGGTTCTTTAGTTGTGGCACACGGGATTTTAGTTGCAGCATGCGAACTCTTAGTTGCGGCATGTAGGATCTAGTTCCCTGACCAGGGATCAAACCCGGGCCCCCTGCATTGGGAGCACGGAGTCTTAGCCACTGGACCACCAGGGAAGTCCCTTAAATAACCTTTTAATATGGAAAGATCATTCTTAGTTTGTAGGCTTACAAAAATAGGCCCTAGTTTCCAATCCCTGATCTGTACTACCTTTCTGAAAATGTGTTTTGCAAATCACTAACTGCACTAGATGGTCCTTGAAAAAAGGAATCCATGTTCAAATAAATTTGGCCAGTGTTGTTTACTGTATTGTTCTCTTGGAGATTTAGAAGACCTATTATATTAAAGATTTTAAAAAGTCCTTCCAGACTTCCCTGGTAAATTTCTAGATTATCTCCTGGTGACCATAATTTATAATTAATCACAGATATATTTTTCATTACTTTCCTCTAAATTCACTAGTCTACACCTACTAAAAACTTCAATTTAAAATGTTCTGTATACTTATATGACTGGATTGTGAGTTTGAAATTTAAACATGTAAAAAGAACCAGAGGGACTTCCATGGTGGTCCAGTGGGTAAGACTCAGTACTCCCAATGCAGGGGGCCCAGGTTCCATCCCTGGTCGGGAAACTAGATCCCACAGGCATGCCACAACTAAGAGTTCGCATGCCGCAACTAAAAGATCTCGAGTGCTGCAACGAAGATCCCCGCGTGCCGAAATTAAGACCCGGCACAGCCTAAATAAATAAATAAATAAAAATAAATATTAAAAGAATAAATTAAAATTTTAAAAAAGAACCAGAGTATCTAATTTCTCAGCACTTTTCTTTGTTACCATGTTATGGCACTGCTAACTTCTTTTTTTCTCTTATCCAGGAAAAGTGGGTTGAAGTTGCTTCAATGAAAGTGCCTAGAGCAGGCATGTGTGTTGTGGCAGTCAACGGGCTTCTGTATGTTTCTGGAGGTCGATCTTCCAGCCACGATTTCTTGGCCCCAGGTACCTTGGACTCAGTTGAAGTTTATAACCCTCATTCAGATACATGGACAGAAATTGGTAACATGATCACCAGTCGTTGTGAAGGAGGTGTTGCTGTACTATGAAATAGAAAGCGTAAGAGAGCAGAGGAAACATTTTGAAAATACAGGATCTCACCTTTTGCAAATCACACTTGTGTTTGGTGATAGAACCCTTTCATCTGTTGAGTTTTCTGTGAATTTGGTAGATAAATGAGTACAAAATGATTTTTTTAAAAGAATTTGAGTGAGAAGCGATATGGAATATATCCTAAATCAATAAAGAGTTCACACAAATTTGCCAGGCTTACCAGTAGATATGCTGTTTATGCTCTAGAATTGTCCAATTGGGAGTAGAGTCCTATTTGTAAAGATGATTTGCTAGAAGCTTCTTGGCAAATAGTCCCTTTAGCTGCTTCTCCAGTGCAGTTAAGCTGTAACATGACCATTATGTGATTTAAGAATATCAATGAGACAGTTTAAAGGTATCTATACATTCATGATTCAATCCAGAGTGCAATTTTCCATGGCCATAGTTTACCCTACAGAGAAAAGCCAATGAAGCAACTTCCTACTTTTATTTTATTCCAGGAGTTTTCACTAGTCCCAAACTTTTTATTAACAGCAGGAAAACTGGGAGGGACATGTGGGAAATATCTAGCTATTTATATATATAAGTTTTCACCTGTTGATAACAGCATAAAAAAAGCTTTTGCTTGCTTATGGTTTTGTCTTGATGCTGGAATGCAGGTGAGGGATTAATAGGAGGTTCTTAGTGACAGTCCTTTATTGCAATATGATGATGTAATGGGTGATAGAGCCCAGCAGGTTGAATGCACCTTTTTCTAAATAGTCACCAAAAATACGTTTAGCTTTGGGAAGAGGGAATTTATTAGATTATCAAGCTTTGTAAAGCATACTCACACTTGGGCAAGCCTAAATATGAGCTTAGTACAAAGCTACTGCCTGGCTTGGAGAAGATGGAATTGTAGGTACCTGTAAAACTTTTTACAGACACTAACTCATAAGTGTACGCTGAAAGGCCTCTAACCCAAAACTGCTTCTCAAAACTTCTCATTTTCCCTGAGAAGCTTTCTAAAGAATTGTTTTCTGTCCATTTCTGAGATGAAGATTCTTTGTGTACATGATCATCACTTTTAAATTATTTCTACTAGTCAGTTGGAGCCATATATATTAAAGGTCTTATACATTTAGGTTTACCTAGCTGTTCCAGGATTTGATTTGTATATCCCTGATTTCCCGTTTTCTGTACAAAAGTCCTCCAGTATATTATAGGCATTAGTGGCTTATTTAGATAGAAAACCTTTGGTAAGCATTAAAGACTCAGGCAGCACTCACATCCAAAATATTTGGATAGACTCACAAAGATACTTTCCTTCATAACTTAACCATATGCATATATTAAGAAAAGCTTACGTAGTGCAGACAGAAAGCTCTGTGTCCCATTCTTTGGGGTACCCTGAAAGTCTGAAGGGTCACAGATGCCTGGCTGGGATCTGTAAAATGTCAAGGAATGAAGTATCAAGATAATATGTAAACTATTTAAGCTGTAACTCATGTGCCTTTAATATTTCTAGTTAAAGAGAATCTGCATTCTGGTTCAAGAGATTTACGAATTTTCCTATCATTTAATTTTCATTATTGCCTGATGCCAACCTAAAATGGCACTATGAAGGGAGGCATTTTGTACTGCTGTGGCAGAAATGTAGTCCACACAATCAGTGTTTGGGCTTAATAGGTCCAGACAATGCCTGAAAATAAGTAATTATAAATATGCTTATTTCCTAGGTAATGACAGATTGTTTTAAAAAGAATGTACTAATAAAGTATCTTGATTTCTTTGCTTTTTCTTGTATTACTAATTAATTTAGTTTATTAGCAGCATTCCTGGATTATCAAAGTGTAGTAGGATTGCCCATGATTTTTAGTGTTTCAACTTTAGGGACTTGCACATTTAGTTTTACATATAAGTCTGTTTTCTGAGCAACTGTTAATGTGATCTTCCTTCAAAATATTTAACAATTCAATGTACTTCTAAATATCCTGTCCAATGTACTTAAAAATCGCACACTGTAGAGAATTCCCTGGTGGTCCAGTGGTTAGGACTCAGAGCTTCCACTGCAGGGGGCACAGATTCAATCCCCGGTCGGGGAACTAAGATCCCGTATGCTTTGTGGCACGGCCAAAAAAAAAAAAAGTGGGCAGTTAGCCTAAAAATATGACTTGCCCCTATTCTGAAAGATTGAGATCAGAGAAAAGTTTTAAGTTTGTGCAGTCCTCATGCAATTTAACAGAAGCAGAGAAGTAATTTTCCTCACTGACACAATCTGAGTAGGATCTGAGAAGGATCTTCTGAAGAGTATGAGCTTTCTTTCCTTCAGTATCAGGCTGTAGTAAACTTTACATTAATAAAGACGGATCGTGTGGTGATTTCAGCCACAGGCTTTTAACTGGTAAGCTTCTTAATGATCAGAACAAGCTCTAGCTCTATAGTGTTAATATTTGTTTGCTAGGGCTGCTTTAACAAAGTACCACAGAAATTGAAACAACAGAATTTTTTTTTATTAAGATTTTTTTAAATTTAATTAATTAATTAATTTATTTATTTTTGGCTGTGTTGGGTCTTCGTCTCTGCGCGAGGGCTCTCTCTAGTTGCGGCAAGCGGGGGCCACTCCTCATCGCGGTGCACGGGCCTCTCACTATCGCGGCCTCCCCCGTTGCGGAGCACAGGCTCCAGACACGCAGGCTCAGTAGCTGTGGCTCACGGGCCCAGCCGCTTCGCGGCATGTGGGATCCTCCCAGGCCAGGGCTCGAACCCGTGTCCCCTGCATTGGCAGGCAGACTGTCAACCACCGCGCCACCAGGGAAGCCCGAAACAACAGAATTTATTGTCTCACAGTTTTGGAGGCCTGAAGTCTGAAATCAAGGTGTTGGTGGAGTTGGTTCCTTCTGAGGGCTAAGAAGGAGGGATCTGTTCAAGGCTTCTCTCCTTGGCATGTAGATCTTCATGTTCACATGGTATTCTCTCTGTATATGTGTTTATCTCTACATTTTCCATTATAAGAACACCAGTAATATTACATTACAACCTACCCTTATAATCTCATTTTAACCTTATTAACTCTATAAAGACCCTATCTGCAAGTAAGGTCACATTCTGAGATGCTGTGGATTAGGACTTGAACACACAATTCATAAAAAAATCTTGTAACAGGTGTGTAACAAAGTAAACAAGTTACCACTCTAGATTATGATCTTTCCACAGCAAGAATCATTAAAGTGAAAATTATATGTATATAATTTACTTATGAAATTTAAGTTACCTAATATTCGAATACTTATACAAAGGTAACGTATACCAGATGATACCATTTCCTGATTTAAATTCTTACAACATTGAAAATGTTTCTCCTTTTTTATGAGACTAAGCATCTCAAAAGACTAAGTTTTAATGTTAGAATTCAAGGTGTTGCTTCTGCTGTTTTAAAAAAGCTTTTGTGTGAGTTGACATGCAAAACTAGATAGAACATTAAGATGTCTCCAGCTTGACTTTTCCTAGTTTGTATGTCCTAGAGGCTTTATTATTTTAACTGTTTAACTATTTTTGACCAGCTGGTGTTATGTTTGGAGATAAGTTGCATCTATACTCTGCCAAATATCCTGGTAAAACCTGGAAAATGTGTCTAGCTTTTCTTTGAACATAGTTTTCCCTCGTGACACTGCTCCCTACTGACTTCAGAGCCACAGATCCTTTCAGTTCAAATAACTAGGTTGTGCCAGGTAAAAAGAGCTTGGAAACGCAATTCCCAGGGGCAACTGCAATGAAAACTCCACACTAGAGCCACGTATTATTTTCAGACACTCATGGATACGAAGTTTTCCTCTGAGGGTGTGTGTGTGTGTGTTTTCAATGATCCTAAAGCTCTAGCACAAAGGTTTTTCATCTTTTAATTTACATTTTTCAAAATAATTCAAACATTGAAAATTTTAAGTGGATGACTATAAAGTTCATAAAAAGACTGAATGAGAACTATAACCTAATATAACATGAAAAGGACTTGTTAAGGGTTTTCAAGCTGTTTCTCAGTGATTCCTTATAAAATAAAGATTTCTAGAAATGAAAAATAATTTGGGAAGAATAAATCACCATTGGTGGGAAAAAAGAGCTAAACTGAAGAGGCAGAAAAAGGTGATGCCAAAACACAACCTTACAAGGCTTCTAGCCAACATGCTAACGTCATCTACAGAGTAGTTTTATATTTATTCTACTTGCCTAAGTCTCTTGGGTCCCTTCTCTGGATAAAAATCTTTAACTAGTAAAGTGATTACAAATGAAAAAAAGGCCACTAAAGTGACTACTATCCTCAGGGCTTTGAACCAATTGGGATAATGTGGCAAGAGAAAAAGTTCAGTGTGTAATGCTATCCCCAAACCTATTATTACTGTGACTATAGCTTCACTGAGTCTTTCAGAAACAAAGAACGCAAGCCATGAAAACACAACAGGAGCTGCACTATTAGCTAAATTGAGGAAGTCTGGTTTGGCTGGACTACCTTGTGGCAGAGTAAAACCCCATCTGATCCCTCCCAAGAAAGATAGGAAACTGGCTCCATAAGCCATCTGAGTAAAAGCTAATATGGGAATATAAGTCTTTGTCATCACCATGACCAGTGGTGGAGCAATAAAGGGGATTAGTCCCGCCAGAGTTATGTATAATGCTGGCTTTGGGCTGTCAGGCAGGTAACTGATGGTTTGTGGTAGCCTGGCTGGAAGTACTGCTTGCTCTTGCTTCTTCTTAAAGCTGCATGGGGAAGTGTGATAATATTGTGTCTTGCTCATACACACTGGAAATGATGAGACAAGCCAAGGCCTTGGAAACAAGGGGGAAAAGTTCTGCTGGAGGCATGTTTTGAGAGAAAATGTTTCTATTCTCCTTCTGGCTCCTAGTCTGATTGTGGAAGGGTACTTCAGCATCTATAGGGAAAACAGAACGAGAAGACAAAAAACAGATTTTTAAAAAGGAAATCACCAAATGTTTTAGTCCCAATCTGAGACAATATAAAAACAAACCACCTGCTTTCTGTTAGCACATCGAACTTAAAGAAAGGTTGGACTACAGGGTGATGTTATTATTGCTGGCAAAGACTATTAAACAGCTATACAACATGCAAAAGAAACTACTGAATAGAAACCAGTGATATATTTTGGCCTACCACTAAACTTATCCCATGAAAGAAATATCTGAAGGAGGAAAAGCTAAAGACTAGGTCTTTAGTTTTTGGCATTCTAAACTGCCTCTTCTATTTATAAATTGCAAAAGAAGCAGCACTAATTACTGTGGAAATGCTATTTCATGTAGAGAAAATTAAGTTTTAGACACTGCATAATTTTCATAGCTTCACGCCTTTCTACATATGTCTGCCTAGAATTCTAGATTACCATTATTCTATCTAGGGAACTTATCTTTCAAAATTCGGCTTGAAGCTTTCTCCAATCTGATGTAATCCTCCTATAAGTACCATATACACACTTCCATCGTAATTCTCACAGTGAATTAAAATCATGTGTTTACTTGTCTGTCTCAGTAGACTTGAGAGCCAGGACCATATATTTTTATTTGCCTTAAAAAAAAAAAAAATCCCCAGTGCCTTTCATGGTACATGGCCAAAGCAATAACCTCTCTTGCTGATTCTGTGCTTTAGTGAGTAGATTCCATACTTCAACAGTTAAGCAGATCAACATTAACTCAAAAAATGTTGGATTAAAGAAAAAAATGAAACAGTTATTTAAGAATCTTGGTGGTTACTCAAAATGCTAGGAATGATTCCATCTTGAGGCTTTTTTTGTTCCTTTTTGTCTAGAATGTTCTTCCCTGAGGTACCTGCATGGCTCATGGCCTCAATTCTGACCACCCTATTTATAAATGCAATCCTTAAGTCTACTGTCCCTGTTCCTCTTCCCTGCTCTATAGTCCTCCACAGCACTTACCACTTGACATATTAAATTTCACTTATTTATATTTTACTCTTCCCCCAATCAACCAGAATATAAGAGGATAAGGATTTTTGTCTTCTTTTTCACTATTGCCCAGCCAAGCAATGCCTGGAAAGTAGTGCTCAAATATTTGCTGAATAAACCAACCTTTGAAGATGCTCGAGAAAACTTCTGGATGAAGTAAACCATAGTGGGCCCCATTGAAAGTCTTGCTTAGGAAGATGCCACACAGTTCTGATTAATGTATTTTTATAGCTCAGTGGAGCATCTGAATCAGAAGCATGTTGCTGTGTACAAAACAAGATGTCATTTAATTTTCTTCACTTCATACATAACTTTTAAAAAGTTGTAATTTGTGATAATTTCTTCCATATAACAGTTTCCTTTGAAAACAATAATTAATGTTTTCAAAAAGTCAGTAACATTAAGTAAATAGATCCTTATCTTCTCTGAACCATTCTTTTAGCTTTTGCTGTTTGGTGTAACAGAAAGAGTAATGCACAGAGACAACAGATCTGGATTTTTACAAATGCCTCCATCATTTCCCAGCTGTTGTGACCTTGGGTAAATTGCTTCCTTGAAGTGCCAGCCTTCTTATCTTTAACACTGAAAGTCATAGCTTGTCTGGTCTATTATCTATTTTGGGACTTAGCTTAAAGTTATGATAGTAGCAATCAATACAATTAGCTGTGAATCAGGCATTGTAACTATGTAATTACTGTAACTATTGAATAACCTCATCAACTTGGTGCTGAAAGGCAGTAATAGCCTGTTAAGTTAGAGTGCAGACTTTGGAGTCAAACAATCTGGGTTGGAATCCTGGCTCCACCACGTATTAGCTATGTGACTTTGGACAAATTATTTAACCTGGCTATGGTGCAGTTCACTCACCTATAACGCTTATGATAACTACATAGGGTCGTTGTAAAAATTAAGTAAGTTAATACATGTAAAAAGCTGAGAACTGTCCCTAACACAAAGTAGGCACTCAAAAATTACTAGCTATTATTCCCACCTCACACAATGTAAGCAACCAGTAAGTGGCTGAGTGAGAATATTATGAATCCAGATCTGTCATGTTTACATAAGTCCCATTCTTAACCAAAAGAATAAGGTGTCTAAAAATCTAAAACCCACGGTTGCTGCTTAATTTAAAAACGTAGTGAACTAATTTCTTGATTTCAGATCTTAGGGCTGGTTCAAGAAATCCTGTATACCAGCCCGTCAGTGTCTTCATTCTGTATATATGTATAAGGAAGCAAGTTGGGAGTTAAGTTATCCCGGGTCTCTGAATAGATGTTAGATGACACCCACATCCACCTACTGACTCCCAGACACACATATCTGCAGGGCCCACACACTCATCTTTGTTCAAAATCACCTTCGTAAGGGATTTCAAAAAGCTCAACGCTCCCTCAACCTTTCAAACTCCCTAGGCACTGTGACATGTGTTTTCCAGCTCAAGAGTATTAAAGAGAAAAGTGACAGCCTAAAGGCCGGGGACGGCAACTGGTGAGGGGGTTAAGGACAAAGACCCAAGGGTTAATCCGCTCAATTTGAGTGAGAACGCTCAATATTTCCACTGCGCCAAATAAAAGAGTTGCAAACTGCAAGCCTTAGAGCAGACATGAGAAAAGGGGACGAAGTCTGGACGCATCGATCCCCGGGAAACTTTGCCCAATAGTACCCGCGGCTTCAGTTAACTCCAAAGCCTTGGTGCCCCCCTTTCCCAACCTGCACCTGTGACAACAGCCCTACTACTCACTTGCCAGCGTCGCGCGGGGAGGTGGAAAGCTGAACTGCAAGAACAGCTTGGTACTGTGGAAAAGCACTTCCGGCAAGTGGGGTTAGACAGTCCTCCCCACTTCCTGAGAGCGGAAAAAAAATGAGTCCGGGTGCAGACTTGACCAGCGCTAACTGGTTCCTACCGGGGAAAATCTTAGTTCTAGTGGAAGCCAGCTTTTGAAGTCTGTAGGGTACCTGAACGGTCCTTGCCTTTGTATTCCAGGTTTCCCAACCAGCAGAATCTGCCTCGCAGAGTTCGGGAAGGTAGAGTGCAACTACTGAAACCATCTCAGAGTGATGGTGGTGGAGGAAGGTAGGAGAGATTTGGAGTCTAGGCCAAGTATGACTTGGCCAAATTGCTTGCCGTCTCTGGAACTCATTTTTTACTTTGCATAACAGGGTTTCTAGGAGCGACGGGTCACATCTCACGCCTCATTAAAGTCCTGAACTAATACTATTTAAGAAAAAACAAAAAACTGTTTTCACTTCATTCTCTTTGCTGGTAACTAGAAACTTCGTTAAGAAATAAACAGCACAAGGGGCAGGACTTTCATTTCCATGAAAGGTATGAGGGTAAGAGCCTTTAGGGTGACCCGGAAGTTAGATTCCTTGGGGCACCCTCCGCTTTAACTTTTGTTTGTGGGCTATGTGACCTTGAGCAAGTCCCTTCCCTTCTCTGGGCCTCCATTTCACAGTCTATCAAAGGAAACGCCATCAGGCAATTTGCGCGTTTATCTGAAAACAACAGGAACGCTAGCCAGTTCCTCCATTCCTCAGGATTCTAGGTAGTCTAGCTTCCTGGTTGCCGACCATCACATGGTTTAGCCTCCCGTGCAGAATGGGCTCTGAGAATTCTTCCTAGTAGTAACACTTTCTAGTCGTGATAGGCTTTCACTTTTATTTCCTTCTCTGCCATGGCAGCGCCACCCCTTCCCGTTGTGCGATACCCAATGAGACTTTGGGCCGGAGAAACAGCTTATCCACCCTGGCACAGGAGCAGGCTCCGGCCAGAAATCCGCCCAGCGCTGGGGCAGGGGCGTGTCGCCAGCGGTCGGGCGGAACTACCACTCCCAGCGTGTAGCGCGTCGGGAACAGCCGCGCAGGCCTCCAGAGCCCGGCCGTGCGGCCCGTTGGGGGCTGGAGTCTTAACGGCGCGTGCACGTGAAGGAAGGAAGGCGCCGAAGGTGGGAAGGGGTCGGAAAACACACGAGCCTACGAAACCGGTTTGTTAGTACTTGTAGAGGTAGTTTGGAGACGCGTGCTTGCCGAGAGGTGGGGTGTGGGAGGGTGCAGAATGAAGGGGTGGGGAAAAACGGGTACACACATACCCACCCACTCATTCACACGCGCCCAGGCCCTAGTGTCGGGAGAGGGGATGTGAAGGGGAGTACCAAACCCAGCTGGTCTCCGCCTCTGAGGCGGCGCGAGGAAAGGCAGTGTTCAACTCTGCAGAGGGGCGGGGGTTGACCATGCGCCGCCTCGAGCCGCAGTGGAGGGAGCTGGGGGCAGGGCAGGCAATAACCGCCGTTCACGCGGCTGAACGTTGGCACCTTGGGGCGTCGGACGGGTCACCTGAACAGGGCTCACGCGCGTGCGCGTGCGCCCTTGTGGGCGGTGCGAGAGGGTGGGCGTGTGTGAGGCGGGGTCAGATTGGGGGAGGGCCGGACTGGTCGTCGCTCCTCCCCCTCCACCCGCTCTGCCCCTCCTGGGCCGTGTGGGCCGGGCAGCCATTTTGGGAAGAGCTTTGTTATGGTTGTGGGCTCTACACCTCTGCCGGATCAGGAAGCTGGGGACGCGCCCTCAGACGCCGCGACTGGTCCCTAGCTGTAGCCCCGCCGCTGCCCGGTGAGTGGGAGTTCCGGACGACGGTGCGGTAGGGGATCTTGAGTGGTCCGGCGCAGGGCCCCGCCCGGTGCCTGACGGGCCGGCTGTTGAAACAAGTTGAAGGAGGCTCTCACACAGGTGGTTGGGTGTAGGTTGGGCCGGAGACCGGGAGCAGAGCTCACGGGTCGTGTGGTTCGGACGGGGCACCTTCCCCCGCGCGTGGAGCTTTGCACATGAGCGTCGCCGCGACTCTGCCGGAGCGCTCCTACTTCAACTTTGGTCTTCGGGTCGGAACGCTCACCTGCGGCTCTCTGGCTCCTCTCCAGGCGTTCCGGCTTGTTGGTGGTTGAGTATCTTGATTTACGGGTTTTTCTTTCTCCTTCTTAAAGTAGATCCAAGGGCTTTTGTTTTTCAATGATGGAAAGTCTAAGGGAAAAACGCGTGTAAGTCAAATGTGGGGTATCTGAGGGGGAAAGAAGAGCTTTAACCCCCCACCCCTGTTCCCAGCGTTCCGGTTCCCCCTGGTAGCGAGGTGTTTTCGTTGATTTAGATTGTCTATCCAGCACCTACTGACCCCTCCCTCCCTGGAAACAAAAAAGGCTGGTCGATCTTGAAGTGTTTTAGTGAGGATTTTTTTTCTGTTTTACCTCTCCCCACCCCCGTGAAATTCAAAAGAAAGGCTGAATCTAAAATGGCTGTAGCTTGGGGAAGTGCCCTGAGCTTGGTAACTTAAATACGTTAACATGTCTTAAATTCTTAGTTGTTTTTCCTACGGGGACAATAGCTGGATCTTTTATCTTTTTGCAGTTTGTGCCTTATGTTGAAGAGTCTTTGCTAGGTGAAAACAAAGGTGAGGCTAAAGTAGTTTGCTTACTCCGAAAGTTTACATAAGAGTGGGTGCGGTTTGGGTGGTTTTTTGTTTTTTTTTTTTTCTGGTAGTTGCTTATAGTTTTGAAATTGTGCTGTGGTGTTAATTTTATCAGCCAAGTTTGTGCTTTGAGATTGGTTTGCCATATTTGTTGAAATACTTGCTCTTAACTTTGATATTTATAGCTTATCTGGAATAAACAAAGTTTATGGTGGCTCATGTTTTAGTTTAGTACTAGAAGTCACATTCTTTGTAAATCCCTTCCAAAAGTAAAGTGATTGGTACTCTTCAGTACACTTAGATTTATAGTTTGGTCGATTGCTGGCCTTTTCTAAGGTCTTTTATGTGTAATACTTGAAAGAGAATCAGAGTGCTGTTAAGTTTGGGACATTTATTAGAAAAGTGTAAGACAACAAGTGAAAACAAATTTTATATGTGGAGTGCCTGATTGTTGTGCCCTTTCAAACAAAAGGCTGTCTTTTTTGTTTGTTGCCTTTTTTTTTAAACCTTTAGATCCAGAAGTTTAACGGAAAACAAAAAGGCATAGAATGGAAACCAAAAACAGTTAACTTCAGTATTTGGGAAGATGCTTGAGTTTCAAGTTGCAATCTGTCTAAAAGATAAAATAATAAAATGCTAATTGTGAATGAGAAGGTTGGAATTAATAGTAAAATAAAGTGTCATCTTCCTTCCCTAGGGAGTCAGTTTCAATTTACCTTTCTACATTCTTTCAATACAAAAGTTTACTTTTGTCACCTCCCCTAGGATTTGTTGTTGTTCTTAAATTATTTTGGTGGTTTTACAGGACAAACATTTAAAGTGCTTTATAGAAATTACAAGTCAGTTGCTTTGTGTTTTGCTGTTGTTGACTACTGGACCTGTAAACTTGGGTGAGACCTTACTCTAATTTTTTTTCAGGATACTCAAAACAGTTTGTACATATTGATATAAATATTCTTTCAGTTGATTCTGAATAGTATCTTATCAGAGCTCTTGAAATTTGGTGGTGGTGGTAGGGTGTTAGGAAGACATTTTTCTTTTGAATGAATTCCATCTTACCAGTTTTCTCATCAGTGGCTGTTTAGTAGCTTGGCTGAGGAGAGCACATGCAACCATTTTAATAAGTTTGGAATGACAAGAAATCTGGGACACATTTCTGCTTATAATTCATTTTTAAATGCTTAAAGATAAAACCTACAATTCTGAATCATACGTCAGCAGATTGCATATCTTTGTTTTATGATTGAGTGTATGCACTTAATAATAACTCTAATGTACCAGAGGCTGACAGTTGCTCGAAGGGCTTTATATTTATTAACTTGTTTATTTCTGTCAGATAGATATTGTTTTATCCCCATTTTTTAGTTAAGGAAAATAAGTTCAGAGATTCATCCAGCTAGTAGGTCTCAGACCCTGTATTTAAACCTAAGCAATCTGTTTCCAAGTCACTGTGCTTAACCATTATGGTTGCTACCTTTAACCATGAAAATAAAAATAAGACTATTGGAAAGGTGAGACACAACACAGTTTTTTAAGTATCCCAACTGAAAAAGTAGTTCATGGAAAAGGCAAATTTTGGTGTATGTATTTATGGTTTTTCAAATAATTGGGGTGGGATTGGATATCTAGGTGATACATAGAAAACATGCTGCTTCATAACTGACTATAGTTGCCATTGTCTGCAATTTGATATGTGGTTCTGCTGAGAGCTAGCTGACCAAGTCACTTCAAAATCAGACTCTGATTTTTCTTTCCCACTGAAGTCTGCTCAAAACAAAACTGGCTACAATCAAACTTGAAAAATAGTTCAGTGAGATGAGCTGAACTTCTTTTGTCCACAGGTATATATCTTAATTAATGAGGTAAAATATTGCTAATGTTATGTAAATTGAATTTTTGTAGGTGATTTAAAATATACGAGGCAAATATTTAAAGGAGTCTAATAGTTGTTTTTCTTTACTAACGCAAATAAGGAGCCTTTGGGACTTCCTGGCGGTCCAGTGGTTAAGATTGCACTTCCATTGCAGGGGGCGTGGCTTCGATCCCTGGTTGGGGAACTAAGATTCTGCATCCCACATAGGGCGGCCAAAAATAAATAAATAAATAATAATTTTTAAAATAAATAATGATAATCAGCCTTTAATTGATCTGTTGGAAAAATTATTTTTCATTTTTCAGACAAAATGGTTCAATCATTCTTTTAAGAAACAGTTTCTTTTAAGAAATGCTAGAGGCTGTACTGTTGTACTGTTGTTCCTGCCTGTTAAGGAGTAGGAATACCTAGATGACTATAAAGCATTTCTGCCACCCGAGAACTTAGTAGTTTAACAGATAAGCACAAAAATATTCACAAGATAACAACACAGAAAGCTGTCATTCTTAAAGGAGTTGATTTTTTAACATACTCATTAAGCTTACCTTCCTTTTCTGTAATAAAACTACTTTGCCATATATCAGTCACATGTCAGGCTAGAGCATCACCAGCATGAACAAAGTTTTAGTGCACTTTTCTGAGCAGCAGGTCTGTTTATGTTGAAGAAGTTTGTTTTTTTTTAAAGAAAAAATTGAATTAATTTAAGTTTGGCTCTTCTTTATATTGCAGACTCTTGTTTCTGCTGATTATATGTTTAAATGTCATTATATTAAAAAGTTCTCTTCTGAATTACTGCTATCCTTGAAGTTTACAAGTATGTTGAAAAGTTGGTTTGGGGGTTCTTTGGTTAGTTAATTAAAAGGTAGAGCTATTCCAGTGTTCCAGCTATGTGTTTATGAATTATTAACTCTGCTTTTTAATTAGTCTTACCAGGTATGGTGGAAGGATAATAGGAACCATTTATTGTGGGCTTCATAAGCCAAAGACTTGTAACAGAGTCCAATCATTATTCCTTAAAACACTTGTTTAACATACTTGATATTAACTCTTCTATAAGTGGGTATACAGAGGATCCAAGAAGTTAAGTGGTTTATATAACATAGTGAGATGTGGGGACTCAGCTTTCTCCGATTCCAAAGCTGGTTTTCACCACATCATGGTAGAGAGATAGCATGGTACGGTAATTAAGGGCACCAGCGTTATAGCCTGGGTTTGAACCTCTGCATTGCCACTTACAGCTTTGAGACCTTGGTGGAGTTTTAGTAAGATTTCTGCCTTTTTCTTTCTCTGTTAAATGGGGATAATAGTACCTTCTCATAGGGTTTCTGTGGTAAACAAATGAAATAATATTTGTAAAGTTTTTAATACAATGCCTGCCCATTGTAAGCACTTCATAATTGTCAAGTAAATTGTTTGAAATTGTCTTTAATGAACATCCTTTTACCAGTTGAGTGAAATTCTGTGAAATCTGAACAGATTGTTGGACGTGGACTTTTGGGTTTTTGTTTTTCCTTTTCTAGGTATTTTCTGTTGACTTCTCTTGTTTATTTGAATCAGGATCCAGGTCCCACACACTGTAGTTGACTGATATTCTTTCAAGCCTCTTAGTTTGTATGTTTCTTCTGTTTTTTTCCTTGCACTTTGTTGAAGAAACCGGGTCATTTGTCCTGCAGTTTCCCACATTCTAGATTTTCCTGATTTCCTGTAAATTGGTAGTTTTTTTTTCTGGTTTGTTCAGTGATTCTCATCTGTATCATTTTCTCACAATTTCTCTATTGAGCAGCATAGAATAATTGTATGAGTTATTTATCCTCCTTCAGTATGCTTGTAAAATGGAGTGTTCGGTTTGGTCCTGTGCCCAATTCAGTGTTAACTTTTCTAGGTAGTTTGTTTCCTGTCCTTTTTTTTTCTACATAGTATATATTTGTTGTATTATAAAATTGAGTTAAGTATGCTGGGTTTGTAGTGGTTTTGTTTTCTTGTTTTGGTTACTAGTGAATAGTTTCCTCAGCGTATTTGGTCTGAAAATTTTTCAAAACTGCATTTTTTTTTCCTGTTGTTTATCCCCCCCACCCCCCAACTATTTATAAGCATTTTATTCGTAACACTTATGGAGTACTCACTATAGACCAGACACTGGTTTTTTTTATTTTCCCTAGGAAAAATATCCAGGCACTATTCTTAACACTTTGCATATATTCACTCATTTAATCAACTTTCCAACAATCTCCAAATTACAGGTAATGATTTGAAGCAAAAAGAGGTGCCCAATGTTGTGTATGGAAAATTTTAGAGGCTCTGGATGACATTGATTTCCTGGAGAGAGGATTTACTTTTCTGTTGGCAGCTACATAAAGTATGGGAATTGATCCAAAAAAAAAAAGTGAAGTGACTTCTCCAAAGTCACACAGCTAGTACATGGCAGAGCCAACTAGATCCAGAGTCTGCTCTTCTAACTTAAAAGTAATGTTTGGATTAGAAGCACAGTTTATTCTTGAGAAGAGATTTTTAGATATGCTTGTAAGTAACATGTGCTTGAAGTAAAACGTATGTTTTGTAATATAGTAGTCACTACTATTAAATGTTTCAATTATAAAAGTATAGTTTTTTAAATGTGACAAATAGCCTATTTACTTATATTCATAGGAAATTGAAGCCTTTCAGAGTCAGCATAGCTGCAGATATTTGATAAAAGTTGTCACTACTTGAATGGCTTGTCTGTAGTGTAGTTGATACAGTGACTTTTTGATTTTTGGGCGGGGGTGGGGGGGGTGGGCATGCCACTCGGCTTGTGGGATTTTAGTTTCCTAACCAGGGATTGAACCCGGGCCCTCCGCATTGAGAGCATGGAGTCCTAACCACTGGACTGCCCGGGAAGTCCCAGATAGTAGTGACTTTTGGAGCAAATACTATAAAAAACATTTCTGCTGTTTTTAAAATCTTACAGTTTCAGATACTTTTCATAAATCTAATCCACTTAGTTATATGAATCTTACAGCCAGAATTTAATGTGTCAGATTGCATCAGGTGATAAATGTACTCTTGTAACATACTATGCTTATTTGGAACTGTTGTGATTTAAGTAAATTCCATTTCTGTTAGTGGGATAGTATATAGGTACGGTTGCAGCAGGTGCTTGTCCCCTTTAAATGACAAAATATTGGAAAGGCAATAACTACCTGAGAAAGTTTATAAATTTTAGTCTTCAAAAATTTTATACTTTGTGAAATTAGCTTCAGGAAATGTTTTTTGAAACTGAATTCATTTTCAAAATGTTTTTTGAAACAATATTGCCTTTCTGTGAATCTTAGTGGGAGAGGAAGCTGGAAAGGACATGTAACTCGTAACTTGTATGCATGCACACATATACTTTCTGCCCCTGGTAGCTGTGACCCAAGCTGTGCCTATCAAATACACTTGACTGGGGACTTGAATCTGGAGTGAGAGAGATACAAAGGAGCAAGGACAGTTTAGAATTAATTCTATTGTCTGGTGGCAGTGGCAGAGCTAGCTAGTGGGCAGTTTCCTGAGAGACTGTTCCTGTGATGTGACCTTGGTTGGTGGTTTTGACTGCTTAGCTTTACTTGAATTTTTACAGGTTTGCCAAATCATTCATTTTTTGAACTCCCAATATCCTGCTGATAAATTTCCTTTTCTGCTTAATCTACCTAAATACAGTTTATTTTTTTCAACCAAGGACCCTGATTTGTAAAATTGACTAATATAATTTGCTCCTTGGAAAAGATTTAGTTACTGCCTCTGTTTAGGGTGATCTAACTCATGAAGTAAAAAAACTTCCATGAGTGTTTTTTTTTTTTTTTTTTTAATTTATTTATTTATTTATGGCTGTATTGGGTCTTCGTTTCTGTGCGAGGGCTTTCTCTAGTTGCGGCAAGCGGGGGCCACTCCTCATCGCGGTGCGCGGGCCTCTCGCTATCGCGGCCTCTCTTGTTGCTGAGCACAGGCTTCAGACGCGCAGGCTCAGTAATTGTGGCTCACGGGCCCAGCTGCTCCGCGGCATGTGGGATCCTCCCAGACCAGGGCTCGAACCCGTGTCCCCTGCATTGGCAGGCAGATTCTCAACCACTGCGCCACCAGGGAAGCCCCATGAGTGTCTTTTTTAAAGACAAACTTAGAGAAGAATTTTTCCTTTTATCCACTCCCAATTCTTAAAAGCAGTAGTTCTCAACCTTTTAAAATATATCTGGGGTAAGGCCTGAGCACCATTAGTTTATTAAAGCTCCCCATGTAATTCTGTCTTTAAGTAATTCTTTTATTATTACAAAAACAGTGTTGTGATGTGTAGATAGAGTGTACAGGTATGCAAAAATAAAAACCTGACATTCCTATCATTCAGAAGTCACTACTGTTAACAACTTTTGGTGCATTTTTTCCCCAGATCTTTCTCTAAGCACATATGTGTAGGTTTTTATTTTTATTTTACTAAAATGAGATCAGTTTACAACTTGGCTTTTTTTGCTCAGTGATGCCCACAGTCCATGTTCATTTCCTCTAGTATGCAGGTTCTATTATTCAAATTTCCCCAGCTGATCCAGAAAAATGTTTGTTACCACTGGCTATCCAAACTGTTGATAGTATCTAAACTAGGACTTTTTCACATATAACACTTTGTTTTGGGAATTCCCTGGCAGTCCAGTGGTTAGGACTCAGTGCTTTCACTGCGTGGCCCGGACTCAATCCCTGGTTGGGGCACTAAGATCCCGCAAGCCTTGAAGCAATCAATCAATCCCACTTTGTTTAATTTCTTTATGTCTCTTTTTTTTTTTTTGGCTGCTTTGGGTCTTCGTTGATGCGCGCGGGCTTTCTCTAGTTGCAGTGAGCAGGGGCTACTCTTCGTTGAGGTGCGCAGGCTTCTCATTGCGGTGGCTTCTCTTGTTGTGGAGCATGGCCTCTAGGTGCACAGGCTTCAGTAGTTGTGACTCGCGGGTTCTAGAGCGCAGGCTCAGTAGTTGTGGTGCACGGGCTTAGTTGCTCCACAGCATGTGGGATCTTCCCAGACCAGGGCTCAAACCCGTGTCCCCTGCATTGGCAGGTGGATTCCTAACCACTGTGCCACCAGGGAAGCCCTCTTTTTGTCTCTTTAATCTAGCTTAGTACTTATTTTTCAGTGACACTGACTTTGAGACTGGACTGGTTGTCCTGAGAATGCTTCTGTACAGTTGCATTCTTGTGGTATCTCTTAGCTCGTTTCTTTCTTTCATGTATTTTTCTCTAAAGTTTACAGCTAAAAGCTTGATGGATTTATATCTAAATACTTTGTCGAGAATACATCCTAGCTCTCTCTCATTTTGCATCATGTTATAAAGCACATAATACCTGGTTGACCTACTTTAGTAATGCTAAGGTTGATCCTTGGATTAAGGTGGTGATAGCTGGGTCCATACATTAAACAGTAAGATTTCCCCCCTTGCAACAAGAAGTTAATTTGGATGGTGCTACTTTGTACTGCGTTCCCAGTTTCTTATCAATCACTGGCCTAATTTTTTTAAAGACAGCTTTATTGAGATAGAATTTACATAACATAAAATTCACCCACTTTACATGTACAATTTAATGTTTTTTTGTTTTTTGTTTTTTAGTTTATTTACAGAGTTGTACAACCATTGCTGCTGTCTAGTTTTAGAACATTTTCATCACCCCAAAAAGAAATTCCATAACCGTTAGCACTCACCTCCTCAACCCTAGGCAGCCACTAATCTCCTTTCTGTCTCTGTGGATTTGCCTATTCTGGACATTACCTATAAATATAATTATACGGTATGTGGTCTTTTGTGTCTGGCTTCCTTCACTTAGCATAATGCTTTTAATGTTCATACCTGTTGTGGTATGTTTCAGTACTTTTTTTTTTGCCGTATAATATTTTGTTGTATGGTTATACCACATTTTGTTTTTCCATTCATCAGTTGATGGGCATTTGGATTGTTACCTCTTTGCAGCTGTTATTAATAATGCTGCTGGGACTTCCCTGGTGGCACAGTGGTTAAGACTCCGTGCTCCCAATGCAGGGGGCCCAGGTTCGATCCCTGGTCAGGGAACTAGATCCCTTGTGCCACAAGGAAGATCCCGCGTGCCGCAACTAAGACACAGTGCAGCCAAATAAATAAATTTTAAAAAAATAATGCTGGGCTTCCCTGGTGGCGCAGTGGTTGGGAGTCTGCCTGCTAATGCAGGGGACACGGGTTCGAGCCCTGGTCTGGGAAGATCCCACATGCCGCGGAGCAACTGGGCCCGTGAGCCACAACTACTACTGAGCCTACGCGTCTGGAGCCTGTGCTCTGCAACAAGAGAGGCCGCGATGGTGAGAGGCCCGCGCACCGCGATGAAGAGTGGCCCCCACTTGCCGCAACTAGAGAAAGCCCTCTCACGGAAGCGGGGACCCAACACAGCCAAAAATAAATATAAATAAATAAAAATTAAAAAAAAAAATCACTAAGTCATAGAATGATGCATATGATACACTATTTGATAAAAAAAAATAATGCTGCTGTGAACATTCATGTCTAAGTTTTTGTGTGGATATATGTTTACATCTTTCTTGGATCTTTCTAGGAGTAGAATTGCTGGGTCATAGGGTTAACTGTTTAACTTTTTAAGAAACTATTTTCTGAAGTGACCCTATCATTATACATTCCCACCAGTAGTCAGTGTATGATGGTGTCATTTTCTCCACATCCTCAGCAGCACCTGTTATTGTCTGCCTTTTGATTATAACCATCCTAGTGGGTGTGAAATGGTATCTTATTATGGTTTTGATTTGCATTTCCCTCATGGCTGATGATGTTAAGCATCTTTTCCTGTACTTACTGGTCTCTTGTGTATCTTGAGAGAAATGTCTATTCCTTTGCCCACTTTATTCATTCATTTATTTATTTATTTATTATTGCTGCGTTGGGTCTTCGTTCCTGCACGTGGGCTTTCTCTAGTTGCCGTGAGCGGGGGCTACTCTTCATTGCGGTACGCGGGCGTCTCATTGTGGTGGCTTCTGTTGTTGCGGAGCGCGGGCTCTAGGCACGTGGGCTTCAGTAGTTGTGGCTCGCGGGCTCTAGAGCGCAGGCTCAGTAGCTGTGACGCACGGGCTTTGTTGCTCCGCGGCATGTGGGATCTTCCTGGACCAGGGCTTGAACCCGTGTCCCCTTCATTAGCAGGTGGATTCTTAACCACTGCACCACCAGGGAAGTCCCTTTGCCCACTCTTTAATTGGGTTATCTTTTTATTATTGAGTTGTACAGGTTCTTTTTTTCTTTTAATTGAGTTATAATCGACATACATCTTATTAGTTTCAGGTGTATATGATAATAATTTGATAATTATAGCATATATTGCAAAATAATCAACACAGTAAGTCTTGTTAACATCTGTCACCATATAGTTACAGAAATTTTTTTTCTTGTGATGAAAACTTTTAAGATCTCCTCTCAGCAACTTTGAAATATGCACTACAGTATAATTAACTGTAGTCACCATGCTACACCTTACATCCTCATAGCTTATTTATTTTATAACCGGGAGTTTGTACCTTTTGACCCCCTTCACCTATTTGGCCCACCCCACCCCGCCTCTGGCAACCACCACTCTCTTCTCTGTATATGAGCTTGGTGTTTTTTTAGATTGCACGTATAAATGAGATCATATGGTGTTTGTCTTTCTCTGTCTTATTTCACTTAGCATAGTACCCTCAAGGTTCATCCATATTATTGCAAATGGCAAGAATTCATTCTTTCTTATGGCTGAATAATATTCCTGTGTGTGTGTGTGTGTGTGTGTGTGTGTATGTATGTGTACATACACACCACATTTTCTTTATCCATTTATCCATCAGTGGACACTTCCTATATCTTGGCTATTGTAATAATGTTTCAGTGAACGTGGGAGTGCATGTATCTTTTCAAGTTAGTATTTTCCTTTGCTTTGGATAAACACCCTGAAGTGGAATTGCTGGATTATATATTAATTCTATTTTTAAATTTTTGAGAAACCTCCATACTGTTTTTCATAGTGGCTGCACCAATTTACATTCACGCCAACAGTGCACAGGGGTTCCCTTTTCTCTGCATCCTTGCCAGTACTTATTTCTTGTCTTTTTGATAATAGCTATTCTAACAGGTGTGAGGTGATATCTCATTGTGATTTTATTTTGAATACAGTTACCTTATCAGGTATACAATGTGCAGATCTTTTCTCTCAGTGTGGGTTGTCCTTTCACTTCCTTCATGGTGTCCTTTGGAGCACAAATGTTTTATTTTGATGATGAAGTCTAATTTACCATTGCCTAACCTAAAATCACTCCTGTGTTTACTTCTAGCTCTTACACTAAGGCCTTTGATCCACTTGGAGTTAATTTTTGTGTGTGGTGTAAGATATGGTCCACATTCATTGTTGTTGCGAGTGGACATCCAGTGATCGTGGCACCATCTTTTGAAAAGAAAGACCATTTTTTCCCCATTGATATATCTCGGCTTCTTTGTTGAAAATCAGTTGGCCATACTTACTAGTTTTATTTTTGGATTCTTGGTTCTGCTCCATTAATCTCTATGTTTGTCCTTATGTAGTATGCAGAATTGAAGCCCTTTATATATTCCTTTTTAATTGCATGTCTTTGTGTCTTTCATCCTGAATTTGGTATTGATAATACGCTTGCATTTTTAAATAATTTTGTTTTATATGACTATATCTCAAAACTATCTAATATTGTTACTCATTTGTTAAAACCTTGTATCATATAGTTTTTAATTTTTACAACTTTTTTTACAACTATTTTATTCTACTTTGTGAGAGTCACCCATTTTGCTTATACATATCTCTAATTATTTCCTGCTGTACAGCATTGTACACATATACCACAGTTTAATCAGTCTATTGGTGGACATTTGGGTAATTTAGTTTTTTGTCTACTATATACAATTCTGTAGCAAACATTCTTATATATTTTGTCTTACCTTCATGTGTGATTAAGATTGGTGGGTCACAGCAGTCCCACTACTGGGCATATACCCTGAGAAAACCATAATTCAAAAAGAGTTATGTACCACAATGGTAATTGCAGCGCTAGTTACAATAGCCAGGACATGGAAGCAACCTAAGTGTCCATCAACAGATGAATGAATAAAGAAGATGTGGCGCATATATACAATGGAATATTACTCAGCCATAAAAAGAAACGAAATTGAGTTATTTATAGTGAGGTGGATGGACCTAGAGTCTGTCATACAGAGTGAAGTAAGTCAGAAAGAGAAAAACAAATACCATATGCTAACACATATATATGGAATCTAAAAAACAAAAAATGGTTCTGAAGAACCTAGGGGCAGGACAGGAGTAAAGATGCAGACGTAGAGAATGGACTTGAGGACACGGGGATGGGGAAGGGTAAGCTGGGACAAAGTGAGAGAGTGACATTGACATATATATACTACCAAATGTAAAATAGATAGCTAGTGGGAAGCAGCCACATAGCACAGGGAGATCAGCTCAGGTGATCAGCTCAGTGCTTTGTGACCACCTAGAGGGGTGGGATAAGAAAGGTGGGAGGGAGATGCAAGAGGGAGGGGATATGGGGATATATGTATACGTATAGCTGATTCACTTTGTTATACAGGAGAAACTAACACAACATTGTAAAGCAATTATACTCCAATAAAGATGTTAAAAAAAATTCAGAAAACAAAGAAGAAAGATAGGTGGGTCATGGCGGTTTCACAGCTTGAACTTTGTAATTTGTCAAACTGTTTTCCAAAATGGTTGTATAAGTTTACGCTCACACCAGCAATATATGAGGATTCCCTGTTGCTTTATATTTTTATCAGCACTTGATAGTTTCAGGATTTGTTTTTGCCAGTTTGGTGGGTGTGGAATAGTATCTCATAATTTTACTCAGGTTTTAAAAGTATGTATGAGTTTATGAGTGATTCAGAGTAATATTAAGTGTTTTCTTAATAGAAAGAATTGTAGTGGAAGAAATCTTAAAGGTATATTATGTCCTCTTTTGGTTCATTGAAAGACATCAAATTTCATAGCCTTTAGAAGTTCTTAGGTACAAATTAATCTCCTGAAATTAAAATAAATACAAGGTAGAATATGGCTTTGGGCTCTTTTCTGTGATGAAGTATCAGTGTGAAGGTTAAAAATAAACTAAGCAAGGCACCGGTAACCCTGGAGTTCTCCTTATTGAGGACTTGGGAGGGAAACTGATGCACAGTTAGGAAATGAGTATAGATTACTGTAGGGTTCCTCAGTCCTTTAGAGGCAGTGAAAGTGATAGACATAGTAATATTCTTTTCAAATCATGAGATTTGGAAAGGAAATTTTAGGGCCAGTGAATATCTGAATTTATCCAGAGTTAATAATCTTGGACTCTGCAGTTAAAGGAATAAGGAATGTTCAAGGAGAGCTCTTAGGAACAGTTAAAGGAGATACTAATTGATAGAGTTGTCAACATCTCTTAAAGAAATTATTACTTGGGACTTCCCTGGTGGTGCAGTGGTTAAGAATCCGCCTGCCAGTGCAGGGGACACGGGTTCGATCCCTGGTCCAAGAAGAGCCCACATGCCACGGAGCAACTAAGCCCATGCGCCACAACTACTCAGCCTGCGCTCTAGAGCCCATGTGCCACAACTACTGAGCCCACGTGCTCTAGGGCCCGTGCTGTGCAGCAAGGGAAGCCACCGCAATGAGAAGCCTGCACACCGCAACGAAAAGTAGCCCCCACTCACCACAACTAGAGAAAGTCCGCGTGCAGCAATGAAGACCCAACGCAGCCAAAAATAAATAAAATTTAGGGAAAAAAAAAAGAAAGAAAAGAAAAGAAATTATTACTTAATGGTCATCCTGTCTGTAGTAAGAGATTACCCCTTTTGCTATTAATTTAACCCCTACCAAGCATAGGGGAAATAAATATGTAAACAGGTAAATATAATGCATTGTGATGGATGCTTGAGTATAGGTATGTGCATGATATAATGCTTCTTGAAGTAGAAATTCCATGTGATAACTAAAGACCTGAAAATGAATGAGGTGGTGAAGAGATTCCAAGGAAACAAAAGTGCTGCATCAAAGCGTTTAGGTAGCCGTTATATTTACAGTGCCAAAGAAAAGAGTCAGAAAGGAATTAATCAAGGTTAAGAAGATCACCAGGATATCTTGATGCAATGGTTACCACTCTTGTTGCTCCCTGACAAAGATTATACCGGCCCTTTGTGAATATTATCAGTATAAGGATGCCAACTTTCCTCTTTCCCCTCCTTCCTTCCTTCCAAACATGAGTTGTCCTTTTTCTCAAGATTTTCTTTTACGGCATTATTGCCTTTTCTCGTATGAAATGATAGTATTAGGATTTTTTTTTTTAATGTTCTACTTATCCAAATAAAATTGCCAACCTGTATCAGCCCTTGAAACATATTTTGAAATTTTATAGTTGATGCAGTCCAAGTCTGCAAACTACTGCTCTAATGATGTAATGTCATGGAAACCAGGAGAAGGGTTTTAAGATAGGACTGGCCCAGGAACATGTAAACAGTGTACGCTATCGTGGGTGGTGATTCATAAGTTACTAACCTTTAAGAGTATATTGGTCAGGGTTCTTTGTTGTAGAAAACTAAAATGTTTAAAAGCATGGTTTTGTGTGTTCTTCAACTGCAACCAGCTTCATGGGTGATGAACGGTATAAGCAACGGTTGGATTTAACTGAGGTGGGACTTTTGGGAGTTGGGTACAGGTCATGGAGAGAAGAGCCAGAGTTGAGGGAGTTACAGTGATGGACTGAGTAATTTAAACTACAGAACTCTGCAGACTAGTCTCACTTTAAATTCATGATAACTTACAAGTGTGAACCCTTATTGTGCTGGGAAACTATGATATCTCCTTTTTCATTGACTGCAGCTCCCATTTCGTACCCTAACTCTCCTCAAACCTGTAACTCCCTCCCTTCCCTCACCTACCCATTGTTACTCTTAGCTGAAGACTTTTTACTTTGAGAAGATTAAAGCAATCAGAATAGACATTCTAAGCTCTCATTGCAGCAGTACTCAGGTACTCTGCCTTCCCAACTGACACCATAAACGAAGTATGTGCAAACCTACTGAAAGCTGATCTCTGCTGTTGCATCAGATCCCTCTCCTCTTCACCTCCTTAAGAACATTGTTTCAGCAGTTTTCTGCATCATCAACTGCTTCAGGTTTTTCTTCTTTACTGGGTCATTCCCATCAGTGTACCAAAAGTAGTTCTTTCTTTTGCCCACACATCTCCTTCTAGCCACTACCCCATTTCTTGGTTCTGTAGCAACACTCTTCAAAAGAATTTTCTGTACTTGCAGTCTGCAATTCCTTCCTTTTAAACCCCCCGAACCAGGCTCTCACTATTGCCCTTATCCAACATGGTCACTGAGAACTTCCATGTTGCTAAATCCAGTGGTCAGTTCTCAGTCTTCCATCTCATTTAATGGCCTTTGATATAGCCGGTCATTCCTACTTTCTTGAAATACATTTCTGCTGCTTAGCTTGAGTCCCCACACTCTCTTTAAAGTTATAATACACCAAAGTTCCTCTGTGTCTACATTCATTTCTTTGGTGATCTCATCTAGGTCCATGGATTTAAATGAAGTTTCTATTTCTAGTGTATACCTCTACCATGAACTGTAGATTCATATCTGGCTGCCTACTTAACATCTCCACTTAGATGTCTGATAGGCACTGAAAAGTTAACATGTTCAAAAAGAGTTTCTTCGTCATTATTTGTGGAATCTACAAATTAGTAGAATTCCTAAGAGTTTAGCAAAATGGCTTGATATGATTTATACCAATAGTAAACAGTATTATCATTTAAAGGAAATAACACAATTGCATAAAATATATAAAGTATTTAGGAGTAAGCCTACGAAAAAAGGTACGTAAGGTCGTTAGGGAGAAATATTTTAAACTTTATTCAAAGATGTTAAAGAATACCTAAGTCGGATATTGACCATGCTCATGATTTAGAAGATTTATCATAAAAATATTCTCCTGTATTGATCTAGATTGGTTCATTGGTATTCCAAGCAGTGTCATAACAGCCTCCTATCCCCAGTTTGACGTGCTTGTTTTATATTTTATATGAACGGGCAGAGTGCCAAAATAGCCAAGGCCTTTAAGGTGTATGTTTGTGGGGAGGCTTTGCCATACTATATATCAAGATATTATTATAAAGCCATAATTTAGTTAAGACACACATGGTTGTAGCATAGGAATAGACAAATAGACCAAGGGAACAGAAGTCTGGAAACAGACCCGTACGTATATAGAAACAATTTATAATTGAGCTGGCCTTTTGGGCAGGGGGGGTGTGGCTTATAGGGTCTCAGTTCCTCGACCAGGGATTGCACCCGGGCCACAGCAGTGAAAGCCCGGAATCCTAACCACTAGGGCACCAGGGAACTCCCTGAGCTGGCTTTATAAATCAGTGGAGAAAGAATGGTTTGGGACAATTAGTTACTCACGCGGTAAAAAATGAAATTGGACCTGGACCTCATACCAGATACAAATCAGTTCCAACTGATTGATGTCTTAAATGTGAAAAGCAAAACTATAAAACTAAGAAGATAATATAGGTAACTTCTTTGAACCTTGGAGAAGAAAGGCTTATATACATTAGATGCAAAAATACGCATCATAGGTACTTCCCTGGCGGTCCAGTGGTTAAGACGCCGCGCTTCTACTGCAGGGGGCACGGGTTCGATCCTTGGTTGGGGAACTAAAATCCCACATGCTACGTGACGCAGCCGGGAAAAAAAAATCATAAAGGGAAATGATCAACAGCTTTGACTACATTTTTTAAAAAATTTTATTGGAGTGTAGTTGATTTACAATGTTGTGTTAGTTTCAGGTGTATCGACTACATTTAAAGTAAGAACTTGTGTTCATCAAAAAAAAAAAAAAAAAACGACGGGGACTTCCCTAGTGGTCCAGTGGGTAAAACACCATGCTCCCAATGCAGGGGGCAGGGCCCAGGTTTGATTCCCTGGTCGGGGAACTAGATCCTTCATGCCGCAACTAAGACCAGGCGCAGCCTAAATAAAATAAACTAATTAATTAATTAATATTAAAAATGTTTTTTTAAAAAAGCCATGAAGTTGGAAAAGATATTTGCAACACTATAATCAGAGGATTGGGGTCTATTGTGTTCTCTTACTTCAGATAAGGGGAAGATCAGCTACCAAAAGAATGGTAAAATGATAAGAATAGATGTTTTACCAAAAAACGAAACACAAAGAGATGATAAATAGATTAAATGATGCAAACAAAGACTGCGTTAAGTCATCATTTTATACCCACCAGCAGAGCAAAGAATAACTGCCAGTCTGGCCATACCTAACTTTGTGAGGGTGTGGAGCAGATGGAAATCTAAAAATAACCACTGCTGGTGGTATAAACTGGTGACCTGATTGGAAAGCAATATGGCATTACCTTGTGAAGTTGAAGATGTAGTACCTATTAGTCAGCAATTCCTTCATTTATTTATGCATTCATTCAGCAAATATTTATTGAGTACCAACTATACAAGACTGTTCCTTGTGCCTTGGTTCAATGGGAGACAGTTAAAAATAAATTATATAGGTGATCATTGCTATAGGAAAATGTTACTTAACAGAAGGAAAATAGTTCAATATCATGTCACTTCCTGTTTTTCAGTTTTATGGATATAAGTTCCAAAAATGCTACGTACGGTTTTTTACATCAGTGCCACTCAGTTCTTTGAATCCTTTTAGAGTTACTTACCAAAAATCATTAATCAATCCATCATCAAAACTTATTTTTATGATCTATTAGCTGAGAACTAGGTTACATCCTTTTTCAATTCTGTGGTATACACAGATTGTAAACTACCTAATTTATGAGATGATGTTACCTAGTCATTGAATTTCTCACTTTATAGGCGATATGCCAAAAGCCTTTATCAAAGAAGGCTTGTCAAATGACTAAATTATATCTATTACTCTTGTATTTAAAGGCACTTTTTTTATGGAGCCAAAATTAAACAAGATTGGCTAAAAATTAGACACTGAATATTTTGGGGTTTTCCCACAGGTTATTTAAAAAAATATTAGAGCCAAACCTCAGTGGCATTATTAGAGGTAACTTTTGAATTGTTGTGTGTAGTGTAGATGGAATAGAAATTTCATTTCATGGTTGAAGGTTATGCTTTTGACAGAATTAAAATGGCATGTCAACATCTGAGAGGGAGAAATTATTTGAATTGAAAGAAGTTTTTTTGTTTGTTTTGTTTTTGTTTTGCTGTTTATAAGTTTAGGCCATTATATCCTAGATTGCATTTCAAGAACATTTGTATTACCTAATATGTAGATGTAGGTGTTCTGTTTTTAAGAGTGCAATTTATTTTGCTAGGAACTTTTTTTTAAGCAGTAGAACTCTTAAAGAGTTCGTAAATTAATCAAATATAAGTAGATGGTAGGAATGAGTAAATGTGCAGTGAAATACTGATGTATGATAGTGCACAAATGAATATGGATTTATAGTATCAAATCTCTCAGCAAAAGTTAATTAAAATGTTTCTTCATGTCTTGAATAACTATTCAACAGAATGTAAGTCCCAACATATGTGTATTCAAAGATGTAGTGTTGCTCTCTTGGAAGTAAATTTTTAGGACCTTTTCACCCTCAACAGCTTGGAATCGTGCAAAGCATGTAGCTGGGACACACATTCTTAATGCAGCTAGGACATGATCTTAGGCACAAGTGAATGAGTCCTCACTGAGCTTCACAATAGATTGGTATCTCCCAAAATGCTTTACCAGGAACATTGCTATGATTCTGTCACCTAGGTGAAATAATGCTCTGTACCTTACGCACATCCTCTGTGCTGTCATCATACTTGCTTACAGAAGTATTCTTTGATGTTAGTAAGGGGACCAGAAAGTGAGGTTGTTAAACAAAAATTGTCATCACTCCTGTCACCACATTCTATAATGAGAACACTCCGACATGAATGAAAAGACTTGTAATTTTTCTTCTTAATCCACTTGGGGTAGCACACCACAGTAAGATGGGAGAGAAGGAGAAGGGCACTTATGAACCCATCCATGGGAAAGAAGAATTAACACGATGTCTTGACCGCAGGTGCCTTCTTATGCAGATCAGTTTCAGAGAAGCGAGCATATGGAAGTAGAAGGTAGGGAAGTTCCTTTCAAACTCTATGTCCACTTACCCCTTTTAGCCAAGATCAGTTGGTATAAGCCTGATAACGTTTTGCAGAAAGAACCTCTTGTGGCTTCTTTGCATTCTTTCCCTTGGCTAGCTGTGGATATGACAGCTCCTTGGAACTTCATGGCTCAGCAGTACATGTTCTGAATTATTTTTCCCTATGATGGAGTTGGATTTATGGTCATGTTCTTTAAGGTATTGTCATGGCTAAGGACATGAGATTGCAGTTTTATTAAGATCAGGAACCATGTACATACTAGCCACATTCTATTGTAGTTTTTTTTCTTACCACAGAAGGGTTTAATTTTTCAAGTCTTTCAGTTTTGCCTGGAAGCCAGCCAGTCTTGGCTAATACAGATAAACAAATAATGAGAGAAATACAAAAAGAAAGGCAAAAAAAAAAAAAAAATGTGTGTGTAAATTAACATCCCTCTTCAGTTTCTTGCTCCATAAAATTTTAAGGAATTTGTTCTACTTTTCTAACTATTGGAATCATTTCATGACTAGAGAGTAACAACCACAGTGTAATTCAGAAAGCAGTGAAGAAAACTTGTGTTCCAGGCCTCACCCAGCTGCTTATTAGATGTGTTACCTTGGATAAGTCCCTTAACATATTATAGCCTGCCTCAGCTTTTTTTTAATCTCTGAAATGGAGGGCTAACCCAGTGTCAGTGGGAGGAAGGAAGGAAGGATAAAATGTATGTTAGGAGTTGCACAGATCAGTGTTTTAATTAAGAATTCTCCCAGAATAGGACTAAATAACCCATCTGGCTTTGTATTGTTTTACCCACTCTTTGATTAAGAATCAATAAAATAGTAATGTGTTCGTTTTTATATTTGTTGGTTTATTAATCTTCAACATGTGAAGTAGCACAACTTTCATTTTAGAGGGAAAGAACCTGGGAGTTACCCATCAAATTTTGGAATTAAAAGGACAGATCAGTGTTCTTTGGAGTTGTGGGAGGAAATTAAATTTGCTGTGGATTGAGAAATTAATGGGGGAGTGAGAAAATGAAGACACTAGGAGTACACTGCTCTCTGTGGAAGTTTTGTTAAGACTGAAGGGAGGGGGACTTCCCTGGTGGTACAGTGGTTAAGAATCCGCCTGCCAATGCAGGGCATATGGGTTCGAGCCCTGGTACGGGAAGATCCAACATGCCATGAAGCAGCTAAGCCCATGTGCCACAACTACTGAGGCTGTGCTCTAGAGCCCGTGAGCCACAACTACTGAGCTCGCGTGCCACAACTACTGAGGCCGCACACCTAGAGCCTGTGCTCCACAACAAAAGAAGCCACCGCAATGAGAAGCCTGCACACCGCAATGAAGAGTAGCCCCCGCTCGCCACAACTAGAGAAAGCCCGCGCACAACAACAAAGACCCAAGGCAGCCAAAAATTGAAAATAAATAGATAAATAAAAACTAATTGTAAAAAAAAAAAAAAAGCTGAAAGGAAATGAACCGAAATACCTAGAAGGATATTCAGACTTGAGGAAGGGGTTTTGTTTTAAGTCAGAGGAGAAGTGGGTGTGGTTTTTTTGTTAATTGAGTGAAACCAGTGTAGATAGAGGTTGGAGTTACCAGGAGTAGTAGCTGGTGACACCATTGGACTGTGGAGAAAATGAAAGTTAATGAGATCATGAACACATGTGGAGTGGTAATGGGAGCCTGAAGTAGAGGAGATTGAGGTAAGGTCCCTGGCAGGGACATCCTCTCTAGCAGCTTAATCACAAGGTATAAAACTAGACCATGGGGGCTTCCCTGGTGGCGCAGTGGTTGAGAATCTGCCTGCCAATGCAGGGGACACAGGTTCGAGCCCTGGTCTGGGAAGATCCCACATGCCGCGGAGCGACTGGGCCCGTGAGCCACAACTACTGAGCCTGCGCTCCGCAACAAGAGAGGCCGTGATAGTGAGAGGCCCGCGCACTGTGATGAAGAGTGGCCCCCACTTGCCACAACTCGAGAGAGCCCTCGCACAGAAGCGAAGACCCAACACAGCCAAAAATAAATTAATTAATTAATTAATTTAAAAAAAAATGTACTTAAAAAAAATTAAAAAAAAAAAAACTGGACCATGTTGTGAAGTATCTTGTAGATTGCTGGGTATATGTGGAGTAGCCAGGAAGTCATAGGATTTGTAAAGCTAAGATACTTGACAGATGTTTATGAATGAATGGTTGGATCAAGTATTCAGATAGGCAGTTCTGATACACATGTGCAGGGAGAGAGCAAAAGCACTTAGATAAAACCTGAAAAAGAATGGATGATGTAGAACATTGTTTATATTTAATATTGACTGTTTATATTGACTTAACAACTGCTTTATAATACTGTTTTTAATTGTAGCAAAATACATATAAGATTTACCACTGTAACCATTTTTAAGTGTACAGTTTGGTGGCATTAAGTACACTCACAGTGTTATGCAACCATCATCACTGTCCAGAACTTTTTCATTATCCCAAACATAAACCTCGAATGCATTAAGCAGCCACACTTCCCCCCAACCCCTAATCTGTTCTCTATGGGTTGGATATTTCATATAAATGGAATCATGTAATATGTGTTGTTTTGTATATTTGGCATCTTTCACTTAGCTTAATGCTTCCAAGGGTCATCCTTGTTGTAGCATGTATCAGTACTTCATTCCTTTTTATAGCTGAATAATATTCTATTGTATGGATATACCATATTTTGCTTATCTGTTCATCTGTTGATGGGCATTTGAGTTGCTTCTTCTTGTGGCTATTGTGAATAAAGCTGCTGTGAACATTCACTTACATGTGTTTTCATTTCTCTTGGCTGTATACCTAGGAATAGAAATGTTAGATCGTATGCTAACTCTGTGTTTAACTTTTTGAGGAACCACCCACTGTTTTCCACAGCATCTGCACCATTTTATATTTCTACCAGCAATGTATGAGGGTTACAGTTTCTCTGCATTCTTGCTTTATCATAATTTGTAAAAATTAGTTCATTAAACCTTTGAATCCTTACTGAGTGCAAGGCACCATGCTAGATGCTATGTGAATTTCAAAGAAGGGCAAGGCAAGATTTTCTAGAAGCAACAGGCTTGGGGCCTGCTGGGAGTTAGAATCAACATTTATAACTGTCCTGGAAGGAGCAAGTGTTAAGTGCTCCTTAACACTTAATTTGAAGGCACAATTAAGGTACCTTGAGGATTTCAGAGAGGGAGTTTACTTGTGGGGAAAAGCTTATTTCTTGACTATCAGAACAAGAAACTTAAATCCTATTCTGTAGGAAGCCAGAAAACTTCTGAGCAGGATAGTGATATAATTTGAACCTGGACTCTGGAAGAGAAATCTAGCAGCCAAGAGTAGAGGCTGAGGTAGAGGGTGGAAGAGACTAGTAGTGCCTGTGAAACCAGTGTTTTGTTTACATATATATATATATATATATATAAGTTTTTTATTATTTATGTATTTATTTATTTATGGCTGCGTTGGGTCTTCGTTGCTGTGCATGGGCTTTCTCTAGTTGTGGCAAGCAGGGGCTACTCTTTGTTGCTGTTCTGGGGCTTTTCATTGCGATAGCTTCTCTTGTTGCAGAGCACGGGCTCTAGGCGCGCGGGCTTCAGTAGTTGTGGCTCGTGGGCTCTAGAGCACAGGCTCAGTACTTGTGGCGCACGGGCTTAGTTGCTCCGCGGCATGTGGGATCTTCCCGGACCAGGGATCAAACCCGTGTCCCCTGCGTTGGCAGGTGGATTCTTAACCACTGCGCCACCAGGGGAGTCCCGTGAGTTTGTTTCTTATTAATCTTTTTCAAAAGAATTATCGTTTTTAAACATCTTCTCTGTTTTTTCTGACCTTTTCTTGCTTCTCTCCTTTCTGTTTCTTTAGATTTGCTTTGTTGCTCTCTTCCCATCATAATAAAAATGTTGGGAAAAGAGCAATAAAGATCAGTTTGGTTTTAGTCTTTTTTTTTTTTAAGTTTTTAAAGCTTATTTTCTATTAAGTATTGCTGTAGCTGTTACAGTGCAAATTTATTCATAGGGGTTTTTGTCATTCTGTTTAAGGATTTTGAATTTTTCTTTATCAGTGTATCATTTCTCTCATAGTAAGAAATCTGACTCCCATTTTTCCTTAATATTTCTTACTTTTTGATCAAATCCCAGTATGTAACCAGCCTCCATTTATCACCTCTTCCCTTGCATGTGTTCCTTCCTAACCACATCTAAGTTGTAACAACTGTGCAAGGCACCTTGCTGCGTGGAAGCCCTCAACCTATTTGGCTGTGTCCCTCTGCCAGGGTGTCCTCCTCATTCCACTTGAGGCTCTCACACTCTGCATTGGGCTGCCCTCATACTGGGACACTCACCTTACATTGCCTAATGAGGTCTGACATCCCACACAGGACTGCTGCCATACACACATTTCGCTGTCCTTCCACCCCGTGTAGGCACCCTGGTTATGCCTCAGCACCCTGCTCTGGCCTTGAGCTCCCCCTTTGAGGACTTTACCTTGCCTGACCTCACCTAGTGGCTTTGGACAGGATTTCTTCAAGAAGGGGAAGGAGAGCGGGCACTGCAAGAGAAAGTCGTTTCCTGATTTAACATAGCATAGTTAGAGAACATAGACTGTTTTCTTCTTTGGAACTAATTGAGATTTCTTTTAACTAGTATAAGGTCAGTTTTTAAAACTATTCCATGTGCGCTGAAGGAATATATATACTCTGCATGGTTGATATGTATATATATATATGTATGTATTATAAGTATATAAAAAAATGTAGAGAACAAGTGAATAGTCATATACCCATCATTCAGCTTAATAAGGTATTACAGATACAATTGAAGCCCTCCGGAACTTTTTTTTGATTCCTTTCCCATTGTTTCCCCAAAGAGGTATTTACTATTCTGAATTTAGTATTTCTTAAACATGAATTAATTATATGAGAAATACTCTGTAAACTAGAATTTACCAGTGTACACCAGAATTGCCCACAGATGCAAGCATTCTCTCATATCAGAAAACTTTCTAGGGACTTCCCTGGTGGTCCAGTGGTTAAGAATCCGCCTTCCAATGCAGGGGACACAGGTTTGATCCCTGGTCGGGGAACTAAGATCCCACATGCCACGGGGCAACTAATCCTGTGTGCTGCAACTACTGAGCCCGCTCTGGAGCCGGTGCGCCACAGCGAAGAGCCCGCACACTGCAACGAAAGATCCCACATGCCGCAGTGAAGATCCTGCATGCAGCAACTAAGACCTGATGCAGCCAAATAAATAAATATTTTTTTAAAAATCTATTACAAAAAAGAAAGAAAGAAAACTTCCTAGCCTTTGGAACAATGTTGGGAATTTGCCAAAGAAGTATTTGTGTCATCTCTTACTGCATATTTTAAGTCAGAGCATAAGCACTTAAGTCTCTTAATTGATAAGTAGGTATCTAAAAATATGTAAATACATGAGGAATGCTATGACGGATGTCTTGTTTTTAAGCATCTGGCTGTGGTTAGTACTAAACAATTAGATAGTTGACTGTGGTAATAAACCAGTAAGTTATGACTCTTTGCCCACTTATGGCAAGCTATTCCATATATGAGAGAAAATCTAACAGACTCTAATTTACATGTCTGAATTACCTTTGATAGCTAACTGGAGAAATTGTTATTTAAAAAGTATATTTTTTCAGATGACTTTTTAAAATCCTTTAAAAATCTTTAAAATTATTTTAGCCAGTTATGTTGTTGCTATAGTTGGTGACACATTAAATTAATGTCTAAATTGAACTTAAGAGTTTTGTCTCCTAGACCTTTGTCTCCAAGATCGATCATTTGACCATGTCTCACTTTAGCATTTATATATAGTAATTTTGCTTCTTGTGATATATGTTGTTTTGTTTTTTCATTTATAGTGATAGATTCCTGTGGCCTTTAAAATGATTGAATAACGATGGACATGGATGCAAAGTGACTTCTTTACTGAAGCAGAAGATTCTTATTACCTTCCATTAACTCAGTTTAGGCTTCAAGAAGGGGCAGAACGAGTGAAATACAGAAAACTGAAGAGAAGAAAACCTTACTTTGGAACTTTCTCCATGACTGTTCCTTAAGCCCTATCTTTCTACTTATTTTAATTTTGCTGTGAATTTATAAGTAGTGAAGACCAAAGAAATAGAAGAAACATTTGAGAGCTTTATACCAAGAAATTTGCCTTGAGAGCTGCTATTCTTCGGAGGGAAAAGCATATCAAGTTCCTGTCTGATTTTTTTTGTTTTTAAACAGGTTTCTTATGTCCTTAGATTTTGAAGGATAAGTCAAGTATAAATACATACCTGCACACTATTTTTAGCAGCTGTGTAAGAATAATGAGATTTGTAAATTAAGGGCTTGGTAATGTGGATGTTTTGCTACTAGAGTTGACTACTCAGAAGATCTTTTATAGCTCTTCAGTGTTTTATTTTTGATCTATCACTTCAATGACATTATTTGCCCAAACAAAAGTCCATCTGTCTTTCTAAGCTATGACCTTTTTGTGAACAGTGTTTGCATTCAATGTGCAAATGTCCATGTATTATCTATTTAAGCAACATCATAGGGCCATCACTCAAGGAAGTTGAATGAGGTGAACATTGATATAGCTCCTTCCCCTTCCCCCTATTTTTAAATGTAACAAATACTTTTTATATTCCCCTCCCCCTTCCCCTTTCCCCTTTCCCCTTTTGGAAACGTGTCAGGATCTAGATAGTTTAAGATGAGCAGTTGAGGGGACTGAGAAATTGATCCACACAGAGCCTGGCTTCTTTGTGCTTCATCATAAGGTGTGCTGCCGGCCAGCCCAATTTTAAGTACCCTTTTAACAAGAGAACCTCGTGGAAATCCAGCTGGCAGACTCAAGGAGTTCAGGAAACAGGACCACAGAGGTTACGCTCTGGGGTGAGTATTCTCCTATGTCTAACTTGGAAGAAGACTGTGTATGTATATGTATCATGGAAAATATTTACTGCTTTCTTATGTATTATACTTTGGAGACTATCAGTGGGGTGGTTTGGAGACACCAACAGATGGATCTCTCAGGAAAACTGATTCTAACTGATGTTTGAAGAAATTAATGTGAACTAAATAGAAAAACTCTTGAGAGGCTGTATCCTCCTTCTCTATCTAGGAAGATCTTTTCTGCTGCTTTTGCCTGAAGTTACCTGAAGCAGATTAATCTTTTTTCATAAGTATCTGTAGTTTTAAATAGTTGTTTATTCTTAAGGTTCTTCTGCTATAACACAAGAATTCATTAGCTTCTGTCATATAACCTTCCAGGTCTGTGACCCACTTTTCTGTTTGTGTTTTTCATGGTTATATATTCACAGACTGTTGTTTTTGTTTAGAACTTCTCTGATGTATGGGGCCTGATGAGTACTCTAGAAAGGCTCAGAGAGCAAGTCTTTCTGTAAAAGGGGGACCTTAAAGTAATCACAGACTCTTTACTTGATATCAGGTTCTTGCAAGAATAAGTGATTTCAGTTTTCTCATTTTCAGATCCTGGCCATGAGGTTGGATGCCTCACCTTGTTGAAAAGAGACACTGGACCTAAATGGCGCAGCATGACTTTGTTCCTGCTTGGCTAAATTTCTCAACACCACAGTCAGCTAAGGTACTGTTCTCCATTCTAGTAATTATCCAAATACCAGTTCTTTTCATCCCCATCTTGTCTGTGGCCTCTGTTTTACAGTCTAGTTGTTTTCTTGTGTATTCAGCCTTGCCTGGGGATTTTACATACATTTTCAATAAACTTAACTATCTTTCTTTTAATAGGGTATAAATAATTAGGCAGTGCAAGTCAGTGTGTACCCTGCTACTGCCAGGTGTCCTGTTTATTTCATTACATGTTAAGCTTTTCTCATCGTGTGGCACACTTAAGACTTCATATATTAGCTGCGGGAACACTTCAGTTTGGGGGGAAATGGATCTTCAGGATGAATGCACATTTGTCTAAAGTAGTAGTAGATGAGTAGGAAAAAAGATAGACAGTGATTGACTGACTACTACATGGCTCTCAGATTAAATCCTAGAAATTCTTTTTTAGAGACAATAATCTACTTAATGATTTCAGGGAAAATGTATGTTGCATTAAGGATAAAGACAAATGGAATATATTATTGATAAAGGAAACCTTTGGGAAGCTAGTAAACTTAAAACTGCTTCCCATTTTGCCAACTAATAGAGGAGGGAGAAAGTTGATAGGTAGTCTCAGAAAAAAGAGCATACCTTCCCTATTTTTAGATGTGTATTTTGGGAAGATGTTCCTGGTCTGTCTAGACCCACAACCCTTTGCTCTAATCTTCATTTTGAATTGCCCTTGTGAAATTCCCCAAATCTCATAATTGACATAATCTGACCCAAGCGTTGGGGGTGGTGGGCCTGAGGGATTCAGTGTGGGATCCTAGGAAAGCGTTTAAAAGTATGCACATCTTGGGGCTTCCCTGGTGGCGCAGTGGTTGAGAGTCTGCCTGCCAATGCAGGGGACGTGGGTTCGAGCCCTGGTCTGGGAGGATCCCGCGTGCCGTGGAGCAGCTAGGCCCGTGAGCCACAATTGCTGAGCCTGCGCATCTGGAGCCTGTGCTCTGCAACAAGAGAGGCCGCGGTGGTGTGAGGCCCGCGCACCGCGGTGAAGAGTGGCCCCTGCTTGCCACAACTAGAGAAGGCCCTAGCACAGAAATGAAGACCCAACATAGCAATCACTCAGTCAATCAATAAATCTTTTAAAAAAAAAAAAAAAAAGTATGCACATCTTATACCTGCAAAGGATAATTGATTTAGCACAGTGAACAATTGATTTAGCACAATGAACTCAGTAAAAAGAATTAGAAAATATGATTTAAATATTTCCATTTTACAATAAGCAAATTTGTGTGGTATTAGCATAAGGATAGACAGATAAAGCAATGGAATAGGATAGACAATTCAAAAATAGTCCTATACATATAGTCAGTCGATTTTTGACCAAAGTGCCAAGGTAATTCAATGCAGAAGTGATAGTCTTTTTAACAAGTGGTTCTAGAACTGGGTACCTATGTGGGGGTGGGAGGGAGAGCCTCAACCTTTACTTCATATCATACATAAAAATTAACTTGAAATGGATTATAACCTAAATTAAAGAGCTGAAATCCATAAAACTTTCAGAAGAAAGAAGAAAATCTTTGTAACCCACTAGAATGGCTGAAATAAAAAAGACTGACAGACCACGTGTTGGTGAGGTTATTAATAATAAGGAAATAGATGTGAAGATGTCTCTGCCCCAACCTATAGTTCTCCTGTAAGCCCTTGTCAAATGTATCCATACTTTTCATGGTTTTTTCAGACTTTGGTTTCTATCATATGAGACTAAAGACTGTTATAGAATGCAACTATTTGGAATAGGAAGGGACATCAGAATTCATCTATAATAGTGTTTCTCAAAGTGCTGCTTTTTAGTTGTGTAACCTCAGAGACTTATTCTCCCTGACCTCTTTCCTCATATGGAAATAGTAAAATAGGGATGATGCCAAATTATAGTCTTGTTATGAGTATTAATGTTTGGAAATAAGTGTTTTATAAAACTATAAAAACTCCTGTGGGGTTGTTAATGGCCTGCCAAGGTGGGATTTAACTGTTCCTTTCTCTTCAGTTCAAGAGTAATTTATACAAATAATAAATCTATTTAGAGCAAGCATCTTGCTTTTCCTTTCAAGATTAACAACATTTTTAAGTGTAAAGGTTTGGAGCTTATTCTTTTGGATATTGACAGGGTTTTTTTCCCCTCTTTCATGCAAATAATTGAAGTAGCTGCTTTTTCTCCCTATTAATTCAGTTAATGATTGACTATGTAACATAGGGCTTCTCTAACTCAGAGGACTGCAGTACCCTTAACTGTGTCCCATATGCTCAAAATAGGGGCTTCTGCCATCAATATTACCTGTTTTCTAAAAACCCGATGCAAAACTTAAGATGCTGAAAGAGACTGATATGTACTTACCTGTTTGCTTCTCTGTACTTTATCATCTTAGTCACCTACAGCCACCTTCGAAAAACACGGAGAGCACCTGCCCCGAGGAGATGGTAGATTTGGAGTAAGCCGTCGTCGACATAATTCCTCTGATGGCTTTTTTAACAATGGACCTCTACGAACGACAGGAGGTAAGACATACCCAACTTCCATGACTCTATATAAGCTACTCAGAGCAAGCCCAAGCTGAGGGTGCATGTCCATAATCTTGGAATAATGATCTTTTGTAAACATAACACTCAATTAGGTCCTCCTGTAGTCATTACTCAACTATATTGGCTTTCTAAGTCTAACATTCTTAGGTTCTCTTAAGTCATTTATTCAGTTGAAGAACTCATATAGAAATTACATTAAAACAAAAAGTTGTACCTTGTGCCTTTTTTGTACGTGGACTTACTCTTTTATTAAAAAGGTCCCCCGAAAGGCTTTGGCAATACCTTAAATTATATCAGGAAGCATCTGGCCCAGTTGTTTCTGAATTTTCAGGAAGCAAAGACTCTAGTGTGTTACTTTTCCTTACTATTTCAGATTCCTGGCACCAGCCCTCCCTGTTCCGGCACGATTCCGTGGACTCTGGTGTCTCTAAGGGAGCATATGCTGGAATCACAGGGAGCCTATCTGGTTGGCACGGCTCTTCCCGAGGTCATGATGGCATGAGCCAGCGTAGTGGGGGTGGCACAGGGAACCATCGCCACTGGAATGGCAGCTTCCACTCCCGGAAAGGCTGTGCCTTTCAGGAAAAGCCACCTACAGAGATTAGGGAAGAGAAGAAAGATGATAAGGTGGAAAAGTTGCAGTTTGAAGAAGACGACTTTGTAAGTATGAAGATTTAGTTGTATACCTAAAACCTGACAAATGATTCTTATATATAAAACTGTGTTAGTAATGAGAACGTTTCAGAAAGTACTAAAAAGGGAGTCCCTGAGTTTAGACTTTTAGTGTTTTTAGGAAAGACAAGGAAGGAGCTGGTTAGTATGACGATGATGACCAAAATTCCTGTGTAACTTTTAGCAAATCTTCATATTTTTTCATCTTTTTGCCTTTGGAATTCTTATTTTTCTTTAAGCTTTATAAGGTTCGGTATTCAGATATATTTATGTAAAACTGTATTCTTGAATGTTAAATTGCTTTCTCCAACTATCATAAGAGGGGGTTTTTTGTCTTGATTTTGCCCTCTTATATAAAACAATTGTGGTAAGTTCAGAAACATGCAGTTAGGAGTATTTTAGCTGTTGCCTGTACATTCAGTAAAACTTGATGCTATCGTGTGTTGAATTATATGCCTTTTGACCTCTAAACCAAAAGTAGAGTTGTTGTGCACCTTAAAAAAGTTTAATAATACATTTTACTTAACCAAATATGTCCAAATTATTATTATTTTAACCTGTAGTCATTATCTTCAAGTTAATGAGATAATTAACATTATTTGTTGTACTACATCTTCAAAATCCTTTGTGCATTTTATAATTGTAGCACATCTTAATACAGACGGCACACGTTCCAAGTGCCCGGCAACCACACGTGGCTAGTGGCAGTCCTATTAGGTAGTGCAACTCGTTATTTTTAAGTAGCACATTAGATAAGCCAATCACTTTTATGACAGCCATTTTATGTTATCAAAGCCAACTAAAGAGTAAAATCAGGCATCAGCCCCTCTTCTCCCAAGTCTAGCAAATGACCTGGCGGCTCTTAATTTAAATGTCATTTATCAAAGTAAATTCCTATCCCCAAGTGCCTATCCTTTAAAACTTTATTCATGGAAAAGTCTGTAATACACCAATATATTAAATATTTGTCCAGAATGTCCTAAGTACTCAGTAGTCCAAAAATGACTACAACACTAAATTATAACATGGATTATTTATTCAGTAAACTTATAAGTTATCAGTTCTGTGGCATTCGCAGTGGGAAATTGACAATGGAAAGAAAAATGTTAAGGCAGCATTATCCACCTGCTAAGTGATCTGAAGGGAAGTTTGCTGTCACATCAAACCTGAACAAGGTCATTAAGGGCAAGTTTATTTTGTGTTTATGCTTTTTTTAAATTTATTTATTTATTTATGGCTACGTTGGGTGTTTGTTGCTGCGCACGGGCTTTCTCTAGTTTCAGAGAGCGGGGGCTACTCTTTGTTGCAGTGCACAGGCTTCTTGTTGCGGAACATGGGCTCTACGCGCGCGGGCTTCAGTAGTTGTGGCTCGCGGGCTCGAGAGCGCAGACTCACTAGTTGTGGTGCACCAGCTTAGCTGCTCTGCAGCATGTGGGATCTTCCCAGAACAGGGCTCGAACCCATGTCTCCTGCATTGGTAGGTGGACTCCCAAACACTGCACCACCAGGGAAGCCCTGTGTTTATGCTTTTATGAAATATTCTAAGTGTACATAAAAGTCTGGAGAAAACAGTCAAGTACGCACACAACCTAGCTTTGTGAAATATTGACATTTTGCCCAGTATGCTCTAGACCATTCTTTTACAAAAGAGGCAAGATATCATACATACAGTTAAAGCTTCCCTAATCATATCCTCCTAATGTTCCCCTAGAGGTAATCACCATTTTGATTTTAATGTTTTATCATCCTCATGTATGTTTTGATAAATTTTTACTATATGAATGTATCCATAGACAATCTATAATATCATTTTGCCTGATTTTGATCTTTATATGAATACTGTCATATTGTAGTTCTCTTTTATTTGCTTAAAATTGTTTGAGATTCGTCTGTATTGATACATAGGGCTCTAGATCAGTGGTTCTCAATCAAGGAGCAAATTTGCCTCCTTCAGAGCACATTTGGCAATATCTAGAGAAATTTTGGTTGTCAGACCTGGGGATAGTGCTATTAGCATCTAGTATGTAGAGATCAGAGATGTTGCTAAACTTCCTGCAATGCACAGGACAGCCCCATAACAAAGAACCAGCCCAAAATGTCAGTAGTGCCATGGTTGAGAAACCCTGCTCTGTATCTTTCTCACTGCTGTATAGTAAATATTCTGTGGTGTGAATATACTAGGTTTATTTATCCATTTTCCTGTTGACAGACATTTAGGTTGTTAAAGATCTTGTTTTGGAGATAAATCTAAAGGATAGGAACCATGGCATTGTAACTAGAGAAGGAAGGGTCAAAAATAAGATTTTTATCCAAAGGGAATTGATGAATAATAAGTAATTAATTTGAAAAGGAAAAACAGGAGGAGCAGAATTGGAGGATAGAAGATAAAGACGTCTTGGTACCAAAGAGATGGGTGAGATCAACCAGAGGTGTGCACATGGAAATAGAGATAGTAGTTGAGGTTTATGATTGGACAGAATCACCCAAGGAAAGTAATATATTCAGAGAGGAAGCTTAGAGCAGAACCTGTGGCATAGCAGTAAGGGAGATTAAGAAGTGATTGGTTGAAAAAGAATGGAGTGTATCAAGAAAGAGTAGTTAGTCAAAAATAACAAAAGGTATTTGAGGACCTAATTGTTTACAGTAGGTTTTCTATGTTTCTTGTTTTTTCCCCATACTCTACATTGTATAATTAGAAAGTTATTTTTTGTTTTAAAATAGTATTAGTTTAATGTAATTAACAGTCCTATATTTGTACCTTGGACAAGTAATAACCCTAATTTCCCCTGAGTTGTTGGATGGTAATGTCTACCTTGCAACACTGTAGTAAGGAATAAAGATCACATATGTTGGGACTTCCTGGTGGCACAGTGGTTGGGAATCCACCTGCCGGTGTGGGGGACACAGGTTCGATCCCTGATCTGGGAAGATCCCACATGCCGTGGAGCAACTAGGCCCGTGTGCCACAACTGTTGAGCCTGTGTGCCACAACTACTGAAGCCCGTGAGCCTAGAGCCCATGCTCCGCAACAAGAGAAGCCACCGAAATGAGAAGCCCGCGACCGCAATGAAGAGTAGCCCCCGCTCGCCACAACTAGAGAAAGCCCATGCGCAACAATGAAGACCCAACACAGCCAAAGATAAATAAATTAATTTTTTTAAAAAAAGATCATATATGTTGAATGATGTATGTGAAACATTTAGCACAGACCTTGACAGACAGAGTTGTTTTTTGTTTTTTATTTGACTTTGCCGAGCCTTAGTTGCGGCACGTGGGATCTTTAGTTGCCGCACGCAGGCTCTTTTTAGTTGCGGTATGTGAACTCTTAGTTGTGGCATGTGGGATCTAGTTCCCTGACCAGGGATTGAACCTGGGCCCCCTGCATTGGGAGCGTGGTGTCTTAGCCACTGTACCAACCAGGGAAGTCCAGGGTTTTTAATATTTTTTTATTTATTTTTTTAAAATGGCCACTCTGGGAGGCATGCAGGATCCTAGTTCCCCAAACAGGGATTGAACCTGAGCCCCCTGTAGTCGAAGTGTGGAGTCTTAACCACTGGACCACCAGGGAAGTCTGACATATAAGTGTGTTTTTTGTTTTTTGGGGGTTTTTTTTGAAGTCTTTGTTGAATTTGTCACAGTATTGCTTCATTTCATGTTTTGGTTTTTTGGCCGTGAGCATGTGGGATCTTAGCTCCCCAACCAGGGATCAAACCAACACCCCCTGCATTGGAAGGTGAAGTCTTAACCACTGGACTGCCAGGGAAGTCCCATGACACATAGGTTTTTAAATGGTAGCTATTATTAAACGTGGGTGAGAGCTGTGTATTTGGCAGTTTGATATGCCCTCCCAAGAATTAGAGAATGAATTGGTGATGAGTGGTACACTGTTCCTTGGAGAAGGAGGAGCCAGGAGTGAGGGTAGAGTCTTGTAGGATTGAAGCTTTAATGTGTATGCAATCTGAGGAGTAAGAAATTTGTAGAGAGAAGGGATTCTGAAAAGGTAGCCACAGTGTAGCCATAGCTTTGAGTCTTCCCAAGTTCTCCGGTAAATATCAGGAGCAGTATTAGGATGTTTACTCTAACTACTTATGTTTAGCACTGTACTGGAGATCCTAGCAAGTGCAATAAGGCAAGAAAAAGAAAGAAAATATGTACAAATTAAAAGGAAGAAATAAAAGTTTCTATTCACAGGTGACATGATGGCTTACATAGAAAATCCTAAGGACTCTGTAAAGAATTAACAAGGTTTTAGGATACAAAGTCAATATTTTTAAAAAAGTCACTTGTGTTTTTATATACAGTTGACCCTTGAACAACATGTTGTTCAGGGGTTTGAACTGAGCATGTCCACTTGTATGCAGATTTTTTTTTTTTAGTAGTATATACTACAGTATGATCTGCAGTTGATTGAATCCACAAACGCAGAACCCAACAGCTTATATGTATACAGAGGGCTTACTGTAAGTTATACTTGGATTTTCCACTGTGCTGAGTGAGGGTTGGCGCCCCTAACCCCTGCATTGTTTGATGGTCAACTGTACTAGAAATAAGCATTTTATAAAATGCTTTTTATAAAATTTTTAAAAATCTTTTAAGGGATAGGGCTTCCCTGGTGGCGCAGTTGTTGAGAATCTGCCTGCCAATGCAGGGGACACGGGTTCGAACCCTGGTCTGGGAAGATCCCACATGCTGCAGAGCAACTAAGCCCGTGAGCCACAACTACTGAGGCTGCGCGTCTGGAGCCTGTGCTCCGCAACAGGAGAGGCCGCAACAGAGGCCTGCGCACCGTGATGAAGAGTGGCCCCCGCTCACCACAACTGGAGAAAATCCTCGCACAGAAACGAAGACCCAACACAGCCAAAAATAAATAAATTATTAATTTTTTAAAAAATCTTTTAAAAACTGCTTAGGAATAAATTTAACAGAAGATGTGAGAGACATCAATACTGAACCGCAAAATATTGCCAAGAGAAATTAAAAATCTAAATTAAAGGAGAGATACATTTTGAATGGAAGGCTTTGAATTGGAAGACTCAATGATTAGGACATCAATTTTATAGATTCTGCCCAAGCCCAACAAGCATGCTTTCTTACATAAAGTGACATTTTTTCTGAAATTTATATTGAAATGAAAAGACCTAGAATATCCAAAGCAGTCTTGAAAAAGAACAGTCGGAGGATTTATACTCCCTAACTTTAAGACTTCGTATAAAGCTACAGTAATCAAAATAATGTGACATTATTATGAGGACAGAGTGATAGTAGGGCAGAATAGAGAGCCCAGAAATAAACGTACATTTATATGATCATTTGATTTTTCAACCAAGGTACCAAAGCAGGCTAATGGAGAAAGAAATGTGTTTTTTGTTTTTTTTTTTTTTTTTTTGCAACTGACAGCTTCTTTCTTTCTTTCTTTCTTTATTTATTTTTGGCTGTGTTGGGTCTTCATTTCTGTGCGAGGGCTTTCTCTAGTTGCGGCAAGCGGGGGCCACTCTTCATCGCGGTGCACGGGCCTCTCACTATCGCGGCCTCTTGTTGCGGAGCACAAGCTCCAGACGCGCAGGCTCAGTAATTGTGGCTCACGGGCCTAGCTGCTCCGTGGCATGTGGGATCTTCCCAGGCCAGGGCTCGAACCCATGTCCCCTGCACTGGCAGGCAGATTCTCAACCACTGCGCCACCAGGGAAGCCCAGAAATGTGTTTTTAACAAACTGTGCTGGAACTATATCTATAGATATAGATTGTGTGTGTGTGTATCTCTTCTCTACCCCTACCACCTAGCATACAAAAAAATGAATTTGAGATGAATTATAGACCTAAATGTAAGGCCTGAAACTAAGAAAACTTAGGAGAATATCTTTCTCATATAGGGGATTAAAAAGAAAAAAAGATTTCTTTGGACCCAGGGAGCAATAACCATAAAGGGGAAAACATTGATAAATCAGGCTTCATCAAAATTTAAAACTTCTGCTTATTTCACAGACTCAGAGAAAATATTTGCAGAACATAGATTTGAAAAGGGACCTGTTCCCATAATGTGAATAACTCCTACAACTCAATTTTTTTAAAAACATAAACAAGATTTGAACAGATGCTTCACAAAGGAAGATATATGAATGGCCAGTAGGCACATAAAAAAAATGGTCAGTGTCATTAGTCATAAGGGAAATGTGGAAATTCAAATTAAGACCACTATGAGATACTGCTACACACCCACCAGGATAGCTAATATCTAAAAGTCCGAAAATACTAAATTTGGTGACATTTTTGAGCACTTGGAAGTCTCATACATTGTTAGCAGGAGTGTGTAGTAGTACAACCATTTTGCGAAAAGGAAGGTCTGACAGTTTCTTATAAAACTAAGCATAAACCTTACCCTGTGACCCAGTACTTCCACTTCTAGGTATTTGCTAAAGAGAAATGAAAGTCTGTAATTTATTGTAATTTTATTCATAGTAACCCAAAACTGGGATTTTTTTTTTCTTTTTTTTTTTTTGCCGCCGTGCTGCATGGCTTGTGGGATCTTAGTTCCCTGACCAGAGATTGAACCCGGGCCCTCAGCAGTGAAAGCACAGAGTCCTAACCACTGGACCGCCAGGGAATTCCCAGGACATAATTTAAATATCTATCAAAACAGGAATAGAAAAATTGTGGTATAATCATGTAATGGGCTACTTATGCAGTAATAAAAAAGAATGACTGAGAAAACAACATGATGAATCTCAGTGAAGCTTTACACAATAAGGTACATACTGTATGATTCCATTTATATGACATTCTAGAATAGGCAAATAATCTATGGTGAGAAAGAAAAACAGTGGTTGCCTTTGTGGAGTGGAGATTGACTGGGGAAGGGCATTAGGAAACTTTCTGGTTGGAGAAAGTAGTTTTATCTTTGTAGATTTGGGGGGGGGGGTATAAGTATTTTTCAAAACTCATGGAATGGTATACTTGGTGCATTTCATTGTGCGTAAATGTTATTTGATTAAAAAATAGATTTATGTCACCGGTCATGGAACAAACATAACACAAGCCTCCTGATGTGATTCACTGAGGAGTGCCCTCCAAAAATTCATAACCTGAATCTAGCCATGAGGAAAATTCACACAAACTCAAATTGAGGTTTCTATAAAAGAATTTTAAAAGATTCTACAAAAGAACTAGGCTGAGTACTCTTTTTAAAAGTTATGGACATGGTGGGAAAAGTTCCAGATTAAAGAGGACTAAAGAGATAGGACAATTAAAGGCAACATGTAAACCTAGACTGGATACTGGATGAGGGAAAAACAGTGATTTTAAACTTTGTTTTCCTGTAAAAGTATCAGTGTTACAGTTTGAATAAGAGTTGTAGATTAGATAATAGTATTAGTATTAGTAATAGTATTTATTGTTAATTTCTAATTTTTATAATTGTACTATGATTATGTAAGAGAATATCCTTCAAGTCCTTCAGCCTGCAGATAGTTCAGGAAAAATATATATTTACAGAGAATTGTGGAACAAATGTGGTAAAATGTTGACATGAGACTGTAGATGCACGATATACAGGAATTCTTTGTATTATATTTGCAACTTTTTTGTAAGTCTGAAATTAAGGAATAAGTTAAGAAAGAACACAAAGCAACTGGGATTGAAGAACCAAAAAAATCCATGGACAGGGACTTCCCTGGTGGTCCATTGGTTAAGAATCAGTCTTGCAATGCAGGGAATGCCAGTTCGATCCCTGGTCAGGGAACTAAGATGCCACATGCTGCAGGGCAACTAAGCCCGAGCGCCACAACTAGAGAGCCCATGTGCTCTGGAGCCTGCACACCACAACTAGAGAGAAGCCCACGCACTGCATCGAAGAGCCCGTGAGCCACAACAAAAGATCCTGCGTGCTACAATTAAGACCCAACACAGCCAAATGAAAGAGTAGGTAAGTAGGTAGATAGAAGATAGATAGATAGATAGATTTTTTTTTTTTAATTATACTCAGAAAATCCGTGGATGTCATCTACAACAAAATAAAGTGAGGTATCACAACATAGAGACAAACCACTAAAAGCTTTAAGACCTGACTGGCACTGTGTTAGCAGTTGTGCAGGAGAAATTGAAGGAAGCAACAGGGCATCTGACAACCCCAGGATTTCCAGAAGAGCCAGTAATTGTTCTAGAAAGCTTAGAGAACATTTGAGAAGAGCAGCTAGAAATTAGGAGTGGTTTTCCATATTCCCAAAACTAGTAAATACAGAGATGTTCTGGGATAAGGTATAAAGGGTCTGACTGGACCAATCAGTAGAGAGAAATCACACAATAATTCGAACAAGGAAAGTTAATATAAAGAATTATTAACTGTAACAGGATGGGGTAATGAGTGATTAGCTAGTAAATAGTAAAGAGAACTCTAAAGAATATAAAGAACTTATAAAGAATATAGAGTTCTAAAAAACTCTATAAAGAATTGGCAGATACAAGGAGCAGCCACTAACCCTCGGGCTAAGACAGTGCCCAAGGAAGAGTCCCCTGTTGCCCCATCACCACCCCAGGATTGAGATCCAGACCTTATCGGAAAGGGCTTAGCTGTGGCTCACTGAATGGCAGAGCAGTTGCTAAGGTGCTTCTCCAGGGAACATGCTGGAAATCTGCCCTCTAGAGTACCTCGTAAAGCTGTTCATGGGATATGTCACTGCTTACAAAACCACTCAAGTCAGCGCCCACTTGCACTTTAGAACCTGGCTTAGCAGGAGCAGAGTGCTGCAGGAACTTGCTGAGTAAGCACACAGGAACAAGAAGCAAAAGTCTCTCCTTGCGCTCTACTGACAAAATTAACATGCCAGCAAATTAACAAAGGGAAAGTTTTTGTTTTTTTTTTAATAAATTTATTTATTTATTTATTTTTGGCTGTGTTGGGTCTTCGTTTCTGTGCGAGGGCTTTCTCTAGTTGTGGCAAGCGGGGGCCACTCTTCATCGCTGTGCGCGGGCCTCTCACTATCGTGGTCTCTCTTGTTGCGGAGCACAGGTTCCAGACGCACAGGCTCAGTAGTTGTGGCTCACGGGCCTAGTTGCTCCGTGGCATGTGAGATCTTCCCAGACCAGGGATCGAACCCGTGTCCCCTGCATTAGCAGGCAGATTCTCAACCACTGCGCCACCAGGGAAGCCCCAAAGGGAAAGTTTTTAAAGTGCCCAGATACATTTACACAGAGCAAGCAGAAAGGATGACTTTGGAACCAAGAGGCAATAAAGTTCAGCACAGAGTTCTGTCACATTTAATACTAACTAGCCAATATTCCCATCCAGAACAAAGCCCCTCACTGAGGACAAAACTGTTGGAAATAGAATCCAGACTGAGCCGCAGGGACAGAGACAATAGAGACAAAGGGAAGAGAAGGTTCAGGTACAAGGCATGGGGAGGAGGAGGTGAGCCGGGACATCAAAGAAAGTGTGCCATCTTTTTGAGCACTCCATGAAGACAACAGAAGAGAGCTATAAAGTGTGATGTTAGAAAGCTATCTTGATCCACTGTCACAAAAATTGATTACATAAAAATGAACAACATAAAAGGATCAAGAGAATAAGGAACAGAGTAACATTTCTACAGGCAATGCAAAGTACACCTGTGAGACGTGCACAAAACGGATAAGAACCATAACCTGTTATTTTAAAAATTGAACAAATGGTACAAGAACGACATAACCAGAAAATTTCACAGAACTAGAACTTGGGAAAGAAGTAATAAAAGATTTCAGAAAAATGAAGACTAAACAAGAAAGAGCACAAGACAATAAACACTAGTGTTTTTCAAGATTTAGACAAAGGCAGATTTTTAAATGAAGAAGAAACAAATAGATTAAAATTAAGAATTGAAAAAAAAGATACAGAAATTTGGCAAAAAAAAATCCAAAAGATCTCCCCTGCAAATAATAATAATAATATAAAATAACAAAAACGAACAGCTTAAGTGCTAAAAAGTATAATTCAAGAATAATTTCATGAAATACAGTAAGACTTGAAACTACAAATTGAAAGGACAGCCAGAACAGCCAACACTTAGAAGAAAAATATCCTTCGGACATCCAGACATAAAGAACAAGTCACTTATAAAAGAAAGAAAATCAGACACAATTTGACAACAAAGCTGTATAACACAAGTCAATGGTGTAACAATTAGAATACTCAAGCAAAGAAAATGTGAGCCAAGGATTTTATACTCTGTCACACTTTATTCATCTAGAATTCTTTTGCCTTTACTATTCCATCCAGAAGAGTGTATTTACCTGTCCATATTCTGTCACAGATTTGTCCATTTGTATACTGAATTAATATTTCAGATTGTATCCGTGCTTGCTCTATGCTAGTGGGTCTCCTCTTGACAGGTTGAAAATATACACCTGCTGGGGCCCCACTTCTGGAGCGCTGCAGTCGAGTCTGTGCATCTTTCTATTTCTTGTTTAATGTCCCATGGTCATTTGTGCTGAAAAGCCATTTTCCTACTCTGTACCAGATTGTAAAGTTTGGGTTTGGGCACCAGTGTCATCCTCACACCCCCATACAATTCGTTATTAAGTCTGTTACTCTTAACACTTCTCGATCCTTCCCATCATCTCTTCCTCTACTCCTGTCGCCTTTGTACTTTCCTGTACTAGGAAACTGGTCTCCTAATAGTCTCCTAGTTGTTTATAGCCCTGAAATACATCCTTCAAGCTGCTACCAGACTTGTAAACTAATGGTTGGATCATGTTAACTCTGCATGAGAGATGGATTCCCATCCCTAAAGAATAAAATTCAACCTCCCTTAAAAATACTCCACAATCTGGCTCCTACCTACTTTGCCAGATATCTCTTTCCCCAAAGAAAGGTCCTCTCATTCCCTAGCACTAATGCTGAACTATTTGCAGATCTCTTTTTCATGTTTTTCCTGTCTTGGTGTTCATTCAGCATTCTGTTCCTGGAATCACCCATTTTCCAGCTTTGGAATTCATCATTAAGGACTCTTCTTAGTCTCCTCTAATGAAACCTTTTCTGATAGCACTTCTTTTTCTAGTGGAATTGACTATTCCTTCCTTAGTACTCCTTCTTCCCTAATGTGAATTTTTATCATAGTCCCTCTAATCTTTTTTTTTTTTTTTGATGTGGACCATTTTTAAAGTCTTTATTGAATTTGTTACAATATTGCTTCTGTTTTATGTTTTGGCTTTTTGGCCATGAGGCATGTGGGATCTTAGCTCCCTGACCAGGGATCAAACCCGCACCCCCTGCATTGGAAGGTGAGGTCTTAACCACTGGACTGCCAGGGAAGTCCCCCCATAACCTTTTATTATACTTACTTGTCTACAAGTTTATCTTTGTAGTAAGACTGTGACCCTTGTGGGGATAAGGATTCTTCTTAATTGTCTTAATTGCCTTTGTATTCCTAGCACATGGTGTGCCTCTGCCCTAAAGCAGTCTCATTAGAAATGCTATGAATACTCAAATTTCACTGACCAGATTATGCTCCTTAAATCTGAGAAAAGTGATTCACTTTCTTGTTCATTCAGCTTTCTGTGCCTCCTTAGTTGGCATACATATCCTACAGGAAGATGAGAACTCGCACACTTATTCTGTTTATTTAAAAAAAATTTTTTTAATCCTCTTATATTAAAGGAAATGAAAGCCAAGAGAACCTGAGATTGATTTTGCATTTCAACATCGTCTGTTTATTTGTTAATTCTGAATACAGTGTTAGAGTGCTGCTGATATATAGTTATCAATAATTGGTAGGTTCCATGGTGAATGCTACTTTGCAAAAAGTGCTGAAATGATTAGTTTTCTGTATCAACCATTAATACCTCTTTTTTCCTAGCCTTCTTTGAATCCAGAAGCTGGCAAACAGAATCAGCCATGCAGACCTATTGGGACCCCTTCTGGAGTGTGGGGTAGGTAGATTTTGCCATTTTTAAAGGCACAACTTTAGATTTTTCTTAGCAGGGAGAGGAGAAAAAATTCTTTATCTGTTTTTTTATTTGTTTCTTTATCTCTGGTTTCTCATCTCATCAATTTGCACATGGTAACTAACTCTGCCTAGCTCTTACTCTGCCCCCCAAAATACCATTGAGATGTAATGGTAGTAGAGTCAGAATACAGACAATTGAGAGCTTGTAGAGCCCTGAATTTGAAAGCAGATTTTAAGCAAAGGAAGAATAATATAATATGCTCATAAGAAGTAATTTTTAATGTTGCTAATTTGCTTATAACAATTAAATTGAATTTTAATGTATTACAGTTGTCTCCTTAATATTTGGAAGACATAACTATATTCTAACCATTCTTTCATATTACTAAATACTCTTCTAAAGTGTTCTTTGAAAGGCTAAATAATACCACGTCCCAGAGAACATTTTGTTCAACCAGGTTCCGTTAGTTGAGTGGGGTGTTGTTTTTGTTTTTGGCAGTTATCAATGATGTTTGTTGTATAGGGCGGGGGAAACCTATAAATATACACATTTATATGTATATGTTTCTAATAACTAGCCTTATAAAAAGTTAGTAGACAAATCAGTGTATTTCAAACGAAACCTGATCCTGTGGCATTGGGATCTTTGGCATTTACAAATTGTACTCTCCTAGTTCCTACATTAGATATGTTCAGTAGCCAGGCATTTTATTAGGAAGGCTTTAGTGTATCTAAATACTGGGTTTGGATCTTGAGTTACAGGATTAAGGGCAATTGCTGTACCATTTCCCCTTTGTTAATGTATAGCTTTGCCCCAGTTTGCCTCATCAGAAGGTCCCATAGCAGACTCCTTTCTCCAATTTCCTCATCTCTCTGTGTTCTAATGCTGACAGGAGTAGCTACCCTTGGATATATTCTTGTTTGGTCTATGCCTGAGTGATCACACCGTGCATGAGACATGTTATACCCCTGAAAGACTTCTAACATCTTTGGGCTTTTTGGTTGATTATGAATTTAGAATCAAGTGTTTTCTTATGCTGCCTTTTTTCCTACGGTTCCTGGGTACTGTCACTTTTGAGAGTATCTGTTAAGTGCACACCAGGAAATGTTTGTCACTTAGTCTCAACTGTCAACTCTTTGTTCAAAGTGAGGCCTTTGTTTGAACTATGCTTCATGTTAACCAATAGGTTTGACATTCTTTTGTGTCTCCACTATTGTATTTCACAGAAAACCCACCTAGTGCCAAGCAGCCCTCCAAAATGCTAGTCATCAAAAAAGTTTCCAAAGAAGATCCTGCTGCTGCCTTCTCTGCTGCATTCACCTCACCAGGATCTCACCATGCAAACGGAAACAAATTGTCAACCATGGTTCCAAGTGTCTATAAGAACCTGGTTCCTAAGCCTGTACCACCCCCATCCAAGGTATGATTTGGAATCGGTGTAAGAACCTTATACAGCAGAGGTGGGAGAATAAATAAAAAAATTTAGTAAATTTATTTTTTCCTGTTGAGTCACTCACCAGATATTCATTTGGTGCCATTAAGTTATACGTATAGTATTTTACTGTCTCCAAACTCTCTTCTGCTGCCAACTACATTTTTAGTAGGCCTCTCATACTCATTAGCTTCATCTCATAAACCTGCTTCCCTTGATTTGCTGTTTTCGTTAATAACACCAACATTCATCTGGTCACGTAGCTGAGTATCATGGCTGCTGCTTTCTTCCTCCTCCTTACTCATTCCCCTCTCCCAAGCAGTTATAAAATCCTCGTCAGTTTTTTCCTCTATGATATGCCCTTGTCATCTCACATTTACTGTTGTAGTGTACCCTTCTATTTCCTCATTTCTCTGTATTTATCTTCCACAGAACTGCCAGAATGATTATCCTAAAACAGTTTGAATATATCACATCCCCTCCCGTTAAGTCCCTTTAGTGATTCCAAACCATCTGTATAGCAGGGGTTGGTAAACTTTATCTGTAAAGGGTCAGATGATAGGTATTTTAGGCTTTGTTGGTCACATATGACATATGGTCTTTTTGTAATATATTCTTTTTCTTTTTTTTTTTTTCAACCCTTTAAAAATGTAAAAAACATTATTAGCTCATGGGCTATACAAAAATAGGCCTCAGGCCAGTTTTGGCCCAAGGGTCATGACTTAGCAACCCCTGATGTTATAATACGGTGTCCAGACTCCTGAGCACTGGTGTGTATAATTCTATATAGCCTAAGCCTAATCTGTCTTTTACTGCCCTTTCTTTTCTTACCTGGGAGATTTTCCTTCATGTTTATGTCATCCTCTCTGTGAATCCTTTTCTATCACATACATCTAAAGATCTAATTAAGCCTTGTATCTGGTTGAATAGCACTCTGTCTCTAATCACAATATTTATTGCATCTATTTCTTCATTTGGTTGTAATCTCCTTAAAGGCTTCAGGTCTTTTTCATATTTGTATCCCTAGCACCCTCACAAAAGCACACAATAATTGCTTGAATGAATTCCAGCCACTGTAAGGAAACAATTAGATTTACTGTGTTATTGCGAGAAAAAAACAGTGAGCATTAATTCACTTTTCTGTGTGTGCAAGCACTTGTTTGGTGCTTAAGAGCAACACAAAGTACAACATTGGTCCTCACCCTCCATGGGCTAAAAGTCTAATAGGGATGACAAGATATAACAATATAAGGTCATGTGATTGTGTATGAAATAAAATAACAACAAATCCTAAAAACAAATCTTAAACAGATTTGGAATAACTAAATTAATGAAACACTATTTATTTATTTACACAGTTCAGAGGAGCAAGGTTCAGCTTAGACTATGACCATCAAGGGAAATTTTACTGAAAAACTAATTTGAACGGATCTTTGGAGGATGGTCCAGATTTGGATAGTCAGGGAAAGTCTGGAGAGTATTACAGATTAGAAGAGGTGGTTAAATAAAATGTTCTGAAAATAGAAAACACTGGGCATATATGAGGGATAGGGAATGAACCATTCTGATTACCTGGTAGCACTGGAAAAATATCAGGACTGAGGGTCATTATCCTAGTGTTAATGAAGCTTTCAGGGTAGATAAGATCTCTGAGGGAAAGAGGATAGAAGAAGAGTAAAGAATGGGACAATAAGACTTGGGGAAATACTTAATATTTCATAAATATTAGGAAAATAACAACATAGTCAACAGGATTAAGAAATTGTAATTCCGACATAGAAAAAATCGTGTGCTATCACACATCTGGGTGGGTGAATTTAAGATGGCAGCCAGGGTTGTCAGCACTTGTCAGTTGCTGCCAATAGGTTGAGGGAAATAACTGAAAAGAGGGGATTTGGACCTTAGCAGTTGGAAAGTTTTTGGTGACCTTTGAGTTGAGGTTTTAGGAGAGTAGTGTAAGGCTGAAAAACAAGATTTCAGAGGATTCTGGAATTATGTGAGTGGAAGTGGAGGTAGTGGCACCTTTGAGACTTGACAGTAAAAGGAAACAGAATATAGGTGGTGGTAAAGTTAAGTGAAAGGGTGAAGAAAATCTGTAGGAAGAAGTCGCTGGGGACAACTTGAAATATACTTGAAAGGTCATTAAAGGATCATGGCCCAAGAAGAAATGAATGGGAATAAACTGATTGACAAGTGGACTTATTTTTGAAAGGGGTTTAGGATACTTGTTCCTCTGATGTAGAAGGAAAAGAATATGAATTCAGTCAAGAGAGCAACTCCTATAAAGAAAGAAACTGTAGCATGGAAATTAACAGCAGGGCTTTGAAGTAGACAGATGTGACACTTTGCTCCTTCTTTGTGATACAACCCTGGACAAGTTTCTAACGTTCTGAGTCTCAATTTCATCATATAAAATGGAGGTAGTAGTGCCTGTCTTTTAAGGGTTTTTTGAGGAGTAAATGAGGTACTTGTAAGTGGTAATAAATGGTGGCTATTATTATCAGCATGGCAGCATACCTTTTGTTCCATTCCTTTAGAGTTTATAAAGTTTTCGTAAGTGTTAACTTCATGTGAAATGTCTGCAAGCATTCTGTTAGGCAATAGAAGAAGAGTATAATAATGAGTGAGACAAAGTCATATCCTCAAGGATCTTAGAAGTCTTTTGGGGGAGAAGAAGTGACAAGGATAAAAGTCATAACACAGAGCTTAAGATCAGTTTAGCCCTGTTGTGTAGAACTGAGTTGAGGATAGAATGAAGATAGGAAAACTAATGTAAAGTCTGCTGTTAACTATCCTTGCAAAAGGTAGTGAAGCCTGAACAGGGATGATGCAAGTGAGCAGAGAAGGGAGGTGGTGATGGCACACAGTGGGAAGCAAATCAGAGGAGGAAAACAGGACACTGAGCATTCATCCCCAGGAAACTGGGATAACTGTGGCACCATTTCACTGAAGTTAGAGAAGAGAGAAAGCAGAGTTTTCAGGAAAAGTTGATGAGAGTGGTTCTGGGACCCTTGAATGTGAGATGTTAGAGGAAAGCAGAGATGAGATAACTAGTAGGCAGATGTAGATTTATCCATTCATTCATTTTCTCTACGCATTCAACAGTTATTAAACATCGAGTATTTGTGTCTTTAAAAGCTGTATGCCACTAGAGTCAGAAAAATAATCTCAAAGAGTTGCTGTCCAGTAAAGAGACACATATAAAAAATAATTGTACTGCCCTGCCTGGAGAGGGTCCTCAGAGCCTTTACAGATGAGGTCATATTTGAACTGGGTTTTTTTGTTTCTTTGTTTTAATTTTATGTATGTATGTATGTATGTATGTATGTGTTTATTTATTTATTTATTTATTTTTGGCTGTGTTGGGTCTTCATTTCTGTGTGAGGGCTTTCTCTAGTTGCGGCGAGCGCGGGCCACTCTTCATCGCGGTGTGCAGGCCTCTCACTGTCGCGGCCTCTCTTGTTGCGGAGCACAAGCTCCAGATGTGCAGGCTCAGTAGTTGTGGCTCACGGGCCTAGTTGCTCCGTGGCATGTGGGATCTTCCCAGACCAGGGCTCAAACCCGTGTCCCTTGCATTGGCAGGCAGATTCTCAACCACTGCGCCACCAGGGAAGTCCTGAACTGGGTTTTGAAGCGGCAAAGGAAAGAGAACTACCGTTCGTTGACATCTTACTATGTTCCAGGACATTCACTAGGCCTTTTACGTATAACATTTACCTTAATCCTAGGATGTAGAAAATTATGTCATATATGAGGTTACATTGCTAATAAAATTATGGAGTTTGGGACTCTAAAACTAGGTTTGTCTAACTTCAACTAGGGCTCTTTCCACTGCCCCAGAATGCTCCCCATCTTGAAGGATAAAAAGGAGAGAGGAGGATGAGAATTCTAGTTTTAGAGTCAGACTTGATGCCACTCTAAGTACTTGGAATATAGTACTGACGTATCCTAACTAGTCAACAAATGGTAGTTTTAAAACAGTAGGAGAGGGACTTCCCTGGTGGTCCAGTGGTTGGGAATCCGCCTTCCAATGCAGGGGATGCGGGTTTGATCCATGGTCGGGGAACTAAGATCCCACATGCCACGGGGCAACTAAGCCCACGCGCAGCAACTAGAGAGAAGCCTGCGCGCCGCAACGAAGACCCAGAGCAGCCAAAAGAAAAAAAAAGAAAAAAAAACCAGTAGGAGTTTGTTAGGGAGCAAGTAGGTGGGGCATTCCAGGCAGAGGAACTATTTGTTACCAAAAAAGCGGGGGGGTGGCTTCCTTGGTGCGCAGTGGTTAAGAATCCGCCTGCCAATGCAGGGGACACGGGTTCGAGCCCTGGTCTGGGAAGATCCCACATGCCACGGAGCAACAAAGCCTGTGCGCCAGAACTACTGAGCCTGCACTCTAGAGCCTGCGAGCCACGACTACTGAGCCCGCGTGCCACAACTACTGAAACTCGCATGCCTAGAGCCCGTGCTCCGCAACAGGAGAAGCCACTGCAGTGAGAAGCCCGCGCACTGCACCGAAGAGTAGCCCCCGCTCACCGCAGCTAGAGAAAGCCCACGCGCAGCAATGAAGACCCAGTACAGCCAAAAATAAATAAAATAAAATTAATTAAAAAAAAAAAAAAAAAGGAGGCAAAACATGCCATGTCTGGGAAAAGACAAGTGGATGGCTGGTAGTTGGGAAGTGGTGGGGAGAAGTAAGGCTAAAGCCAAATGTTGGAGGTCTTTATAAAAAGCTCAGGTGAGAGTTTAGGGGTCATATTAGCTCCATGATTTTAACAATTTGATTAAACAATTACAAATAACTAGTTTTTCTAATGAAGTTCACCTAGGAACAGATGGCAGTAGAAGAGCACTGAGTATGCCTGCCTCCACTGAATAGACTGAAAGGAATTCAGGAGGCGAGAAGAGAATGAAGCATCAGGGAATTGAGAAGGGAAAGAGGGACAGGTTCAGAAAAGATAGGTAACAAGTAATCGCTTCTTCTACAAAAACAGATTTTTTAAAGCTGGCCATTGAATGTAATATGAAGACAAGATTTTTGCTTATTTGTTGAAAGAGCTGTTTCATTAAAATGGGGATAGAGTTGAGTGTTGTAGGGAATTAAATAGTAAGAATGAACAAGTGAAAGCAGATACTGACTTATGCAGAAAAGTTTGGAAATAATAGGATTGTAGTAAAAGGGAAAATAATATCTTTGGTTTTTTTCCCCTTAGCTTCAGTAAGGTGGCTTAGCATGTTTGTAGATAAAATGGAAGAACTTACTAGAGAGAAGGAGAGTAAAGATACAAAGGAGAAATAATTGATAAATTCATAAAGGAATGAGAACAAATGGATGTAGAATGGTAGAAAGGGAGGGGGACCTATCAAAGGAACTTGAGATGCAAAGGAGAGAATTGGGGAGAATTTGGATCCAGTGACGACATTTTTTTTTTTTTTTTATAACTTCATTTTATTTTTTAATTTATCTTTGGCTGCATCGGGTCTTCATTGCTGCACGTGGGCTTTCTCTAGTTGCGGCAAGTAGGGGCTACTCTTTGCGGTGCGCAGGCTTCTCATTGCAGTGGGTTCTCTTCTCGCGGAGCGCAGGCTCTAGGCGCGCGGGCTTCAGTAGTTGTGGCTCACGGGCTCTAGAGCACAGGCTCAGCAGTTGTGGCACACGGGCTTAGTTGCTCCATGGCATGTGGGATCTTCCCAGGCCAGGGATCGAACCCACGTACCCCGCATTGGCAGGCGGATTCTTAACCACTGCGCCACCAGGGAAGGCCCGGATCCAGTGACTTCTGACGTCAGTCCAGTAGGAGAAGACAGGATCATTTGAGGTGGAGAGTTGAGGTTGATTTGGAGTTAGGAGAAAAGGAGAGGATATTTTAAAAAGAAAACAGCAGCTGATATATGATTCACTTTAGTGGATTCCTTTTTTTTCCTTCCTTTATTGATTGATTGACTGAAGTGTGGTTGATGTACAATATATAAGTTACAGGTGTACAATATAGTGATTTCATAATTTTTAAAGGTTATACTCCATTATTCCTCCTGGTGTACAATATATCCTTGTAGCTTATTTTATACATAATGGTTTGTGCCTCACCTTAGTGGATTTCTACGTATATAATTCCTCTAATAAAGGGGGTACAGGGCATAATGGTTTTCTCTAGTGAGCAGCCAAACACTATATAATATAGTGTTTGAATTACTGAAAATTAAGTTTGAATAAAGCTGGACAGAGATGTTAGTATCCTGTTGCACATAACACTGTCTGGTAAAACTATTGTACTACGTACTACTGTATCGTACTCACCTGTTTCTGCGCCCTGAGGTGGCAATATTAAAAGAAAGACAAGGCATCTGGTGACCTTCTGCAACTCTGGGAAACTATTGTCTTTGATATTTAGCCTGAATAAGCAGCCATGTTTATATTTTCATCAGTGCAAGAAAAAAATTAATTTCCATTCCAGTTAGGTCGTTGTCTCTTTTATCTGCGGGCATGCTCTTTTTGGAGGCATTGTGGAAAACAATATTGTATCCTAGTTGAGTAACCTTGGACAAATTACATAGCTTTCTTAATGTTAGTGTAATTCTCTGTAAAAACTTGACATAATTATACCTGATTGGGTTAAGAATTAAATAAAATAGATCAGGCATCTGGTACATAGTAGATAACTCTGTTAAGTTTATTCCTTTCTTTAGCCTATAGTATCTTCTTTAATAACAAGAAAGAAATCCTTTTCACTCAGACCCTTCCTTTGTCCTAGAGGTCTCTTGCTTCTAATTGTTTCATTTTGGTAAAACAGACTTTTTTACTTTCTTTAGCCTCACTCCATTGATGTGCCTCAGACAAGAGTGATTGACTCAGGAAAAATGGAGTATTCCATTTACACTATGCTGCCATCATAGTTGGGGTCAGGGCCAGAGTGACAGAATGGGCCCAGACCCCACAAGGCCGAGCAAAAGAAGGGCCTCTGGACTAAATCAGGATTGTCCAGCCATTTATATTGCCCACCCTGGCCTGTAACTAGCCTCCTGCCATCAGTGTTCCTAGAAAACATCATTTTTCTGATATGCTCTTTGGAGGCAGGGGTGGAGGGTTGTCAGGATTACATCAGAGGTTAACAGCACACTATAAAAGAAAACATTTGGGGGGGTCAAATAAGTTTAGAAAATGCTGTGTAGTGTATCTGCCTCTCAATTCACATATATAGTTAAGTGCTTTGAGAAACAGCACAGTAAAAGAAACCTGTTGTTGAACTATATTCAGCCTAGCATCTCCCAGGCTTATTGGACTAGGGCTCTGTTTTTGAGAAATACCTGTTAATATCCCATGGCTTTTCTGATTCCTGTCTGCCTTTTTCCTTCAAGGTTATATACCTCCCAATCGTGTTGAGACAGGTAAACTCTTGGAATTCATGTTTGCACACAACATTTCACTCTTTATGATCTTACAGGCTGAGCTTCTGTCTGCATGCTGTTCTGACTGATTTGTTCTTTCTTCCCATGTAGCCCAGTGCGTGGAAAGCTAACAGAATGGAACACAAATCAGGATCCCTTTCCTCTAGCCGGGAGTCTGCTTTTACCAGTCCAATCTCTGTTACCAAACCAGTAGTACTGGCTGGTGGTATAGTTTTAAGCTCTCCCAAAGAGGTGAGTGAGAATAAAGCTAAGCAGCCTTTTCTAAAGTTGCCATTTCCCATTTACTTAAACTGAGGTAAGTGTTGTGACATGTACAGCTCTAACTCCATTTCCTTTGTAGTTATGCTTAGCTCAAAGTCATTTTTTTACTGGTGATTCCCATTAGCATCCAAAGATGGGCAGTAGCTGGGTGGGGTCATTGCCCTTTGGTAAACCAGGGTTGGCCTGTGTTTGACTGGCGTTATGCTGGCGTCTGGAGAAAGATCGGAGAGGTGCTATTTAAACCATCTGGTTTTAACTGTAAGAACTCTGCAGAGCTGAAGTCTGTTTAAATGAAAAGGATAGTTTATTTTTGGTAAAAGAGTGATAAATAGGCTACGAGATTCTGGAAAGCAGTACCATGTAGAAGTGGCCTAGAGAATCCCAGTACTAACTCTTTGCTGTCAAGAGCAACCTATTTGTGGTATTTGCCCAGAGCCCCGCCAGCACCACTCCTCCAATTGAGATCAGCTCCTCTCGTCTGACCAAGTTGACCCGCCGAACTACTGACAGGAAGAGCGAGTTCCTGAAGACTCTGAAGGATGACCGGAATGGAGACTTCTCAGAGAGCAGAGACTGTGAGAAGCTGGAGGATGTAAGAGCAAAGGGTTTTTCTGGGGCAACATAAGTGTTTTTCTATGTTATACATGTACTTTTTGTTCTTAAGGGAGAAAGATGTGGTACATTTTTTAAATGACAGAGATTTGTCTGGAGGAGTAACAGTCTGTGATAAAGTGAGTTCAGTTCTTTGTTCAGCATATTTCAAATTAGGGCTCATTTCAATGATAGCTGCCTTGGGACTTAGTGCTCTTAAACAGGGCAGCACTGCCTAAGCCTTGAATTGAAGTTGGTAAATTATAGAAGCTTTTTTAAGGATTATATATATGTGTAATATTATATATATATAAAATATAATATATAGTATATTATAATGTAATATAAATATAGTATATATTTATATATATATTTATATATATATGTGTGTGTATATATATATATATTAATATTTATTTATTTATTTTGGCTGCTCCAGGTCTTAGTTGTGGTATGCAAACTCTTAGTTGCAGCATGCAGACTTCTTAGTTGCGGCATGCATGCAGGATCTAGTTCCCTGACCGGGGATTGAACCCGGGCCCCCTGCATTGGGAGCACGGAGTCTTACCCATGGGACCACCAGGGAAGTCCCTTTAAGGATTATATTTAATTCTAATATAAGAAAATCTGACGAACAGAACCGTAAAACAAGAGGGTTTCTTTTTGGTATCCTGCAACAGGAAGGTTAGAGTTCCCTGTCCAAGAGGGTAATGGCAGCTCATTCGTATTATCAGGAAACTTGTAAGTTTTGGTCGCCTTGGAACTAGGGTAGTTGTGCTCCCGTCCACATTCTAGTTAGGGAAAGGACAGAGCCAAAAACCTGAAAAGGGATGTCTGTCCCTTTTTTAAATGCTTTCTTAAAAGCCACCCCTGCAATTTCCACTTACATTTTATTGGCCAACTGTCAAATAGCCACTCCTAGCTGCAAGGGAGCCTAGGAAAGTGAACTTTTTAAAAGCTGAGCGCATTGGTTCCTTAGTCCAAATCAGTAAAGAAGAATAGAAAATTGATATTGCATAGGCATCTAGTAGCTTCTGCCACAGTTGACATAACCTGAAGTTAAGATGGTAGCCAGTTAGTATTCTTTGGAAATCTTATTAGCAAGTTCTCATTTTTAAGTGGGAAAAAACTATTGGCTGAGATCCTCTTCTAGAAAGCATTTTCCTGGGTTCTGACTTCTTAATCTCTTAGATTGCTTATCTTGCCCCAAAGGAGTATTAAACCAAATATGTCCTTCCTTTCCTTATTGCAGTCAGAGGACAACAGCACACCTGAACCAAAAGAAAATGGAGAGGAAGGCTGTCATCAGAATGGTCTTGCTCTCCCCGTAGAAGACGAAGGGGAGGTCCTCTCTCACTCTTTGGAAGCAGAGCACAGGTAAGTGAGGATCAGATCACAAGGCATGCTGTGTATGGCCTACAAGGAGTTTCAACATACTTAAGACATTTCAGAGTCCAGTACAGAGAGAAGTGCCCCCAGCACCACACCTTGTTCTCTCTGTGTGCCACAGGTTGGCCTGTTGCCCACCGGGTATTCCTTTACAGACTCAGCTAGCGTTTTCACACCCTCCTCTCCAAGGCTTTCTTGTAGTTTAGTTTCAGGCTCAGTTTAAGGCTCCGAGTGGAAGGGGTGGGGTGGGGTGAGACCTGTTTCCTGGTGCTGTTGTGGTGGCCCCTTGGCCCCTCCTGGCCCAAGTGAGCAGTTACCACAAGACCCCTTTAAGGGGCCTTGGGATTCATGAGGCCTGAAGGTAATGGAGCTTGTTCTTTAAATGAGGGCCTTGAACACAGAGCCAGCCAAGCTGTGTGGGCAACTGGATGGCAGATGGGGCCTGCCAAGTACCTTCCTGAAAAGGGACTCCTGTCCAGAGGAACTTTAAAAGGGGTCAACAAGATCACAAGGTTATGGAGTCCACAATGCCATGAAATTAAAAGAGAACTTAGGTACATGTGGCTATGTGCTAATTTGCTCACAGGAGACAAAGTGAGATTTCTTCTGTTTCGTCTGTGGGATAGTTTGACTCTATACTGCTACTTCTACCGTCCCTTCTCTATAGCTCTTATGCTCTCCAAAGAGCAACTACGGAGATCCTCCATCTAATTCCAAGCACCTAAGTAGTCATAATTAAAGCTTATCCCACTGGGAAGAAAAGAAAAACCCAAGTTTCTTCTCTAACATCTAAGTGGGTACCATTGCCCCTGGGCTGGGAAGTTGTGGACTTCTCACTTAACGCTTAAAGGTATATTTTCTTTGCCTGACCTGCCTCCACCAGGTTATTGAAAGCGATGGGATGGCAGGAGTATCCTGAAAATGATGAGAATTGCCTTCCCCTCACAGAGGATGAGCTCAAAGAGTTCCACATGAAGACAGAGGAGGTATGTCATAAACTTTTGCTGGAGACCAGTTAATGACTAGGAGAGAAAGGAGTTAGGACAATCATTGCCCTTAGGAAGCCCCAGTTTAGGGTGTGAGGAAGACCTTGAAAAAGAAAAGTTACTTAATAAGTTGCCGTTGTAGAAATATGGAGGAGCATCTCATTCTCCCCAGGCCAGTGGTGGACACAAAAACCAGGTCAGTAGTTAGCAGATTTCAGAAAGCAGTATGTTATTTCATCCTGGAAGCTCTAACTCCTTATCAGAACCACAAGGCTGTATTCCCAAGGTTATGGGCTGAGCCCTTGGTCTGTGGCTAAGCAGGCTAACCCTCTGCTTCCAGCGCTGTGGTTTACCTCTGGTACTCCAGCCAGAGCCAAGAAGCCAAATAGCCTATCTGAATTTCTTCAACAGATGCCTGGATTCTTTCTCTGAGTAAAACACTGCCAGGTCTCCACAACCTTCATGAAACTTACGTTCTGGTGGTATATATTTAAAGCATAAATAACAATGGTGTTAAAATCCTATAAAGAAAAGTATAGGTTGACATAAAGACTTTGCTACTCAGAACTCTGTTCCCCTGTCATTGCCATCACCTGAGAACTTGTCGAAATAGGAAATCTCAAACTGTACCCCAGACATATTGAATCAGTGTGCATTTTGAAGAGATCCTTAGGTGATTTCATTGGCACATTACAGTTTGAAAAGCACTGCTGTAAGAAATCTTCAGTCTCTTAGAAGGGTCCCCCTTTACATTCTGCCTAGAATTGAATTGAGGCCTGGCCTTTCCCAGGTCCCATGGGCCAGTGTAGTTACTGATAGTTGTCTTTTTCTTTCTTTCCCATGCCAACCACAGCTGAGAAGAAATGGCTTTGGGAAGAATGGCTTCTTGCAGAGCCGAAGTTCTAGCCTATTCTCCCCTTGGAGAAACACTTACAAAGCAGAGTTTGAGGACTCAGACACGGAAACAAGTAGCAGTGAAACATCTGATGACGATGCCTGGAAGTAGGCATATAAATGCTTACTGTTAAATCTGACCCAGTAAACTCAGCTTGTGTGTTTAGGGGTTATACAGAAGAAATCGTTCTTTTCCTTTTCCTTTTCTTATGTTGTTGTTGAATACTTCATGCACAAGGGAAATAATCATATCCCAAAGAGAGAGCGAGCGATTGGCTTGTTAAGCTTTTGTTGTTGTTCTTCCCTGTTATCTGCTTAATAGAACTTCGTGTGGTGGGAAAGATTTTTAAAACACACACACATACACACAGTGTATATGGGGCGATGCACAGGTGGAAGCTGGCAGGGCAGAGAGGAGGAGACACTGGTCTGCAGCAGCAGCTTCTACTACCAGCCCTTGGGGCACTCACCCCTGTGCTCAAGCAATCATTGTCAATGACAAAGTGACTATTGAAGTTATAATTGTATTAAATTAATGCTAATAATTTGGATATTTTATTTTATTTCTGGCTGCTCGGGTAACATTAGCCCTTAACCCAGCATATATGGTTTTTTCACTTTTTTTTTTTTTTTCTTTCTGGGTACAGCTGTAAAATATTTGGATATAGGAAATGTTGTGTTATTCTTGCAGCCTTGATATTCAGGGTGGATTGTAAAATATACATTTTTGTGAGATTTCAAAGATTAAGATTATTTTGATAACATTATTTACAGATTTAAAAGATGTGGTTATCACAAGTCTGTTGAGGGGGAAAACTACTGCATAAAATAACTAACTTGGAATAAATATTTTGCATCAGTTTGGATTGTCTTGTGTAAGAAGTATATTTTCTTTAAAATTAGATGAGTGGATTCTTTTTTAGGGGAAATACTACTTTTAGAGGTCTGAGGGAAAAAAAAAAATCTGAATTCAGACACACCTGTTTCTCCTTTTAGCAGATATGTTTTTGATGCAGAAAAACCTGTGCAATAAACTACCAGTAATAAAATCAGAAACCCAGGTTTCCTTTCTGAAACTGTTTTTCAGTGCCCATGTATTTACCAGTGTTCCTACTTTAAGGAAGTCTGTGCCTCAATTTTTCTGCTAAATAAGAACATAGCGTGTCCCGGGCATTGTGCAAGGCCCTGGGAATGCAAGGAGCATCCAGCTCAGTAGGGTTACATAAAAAATGGAACCTTAGGCCAAGATCTGATGGACAATTAGAAGTTAAACTAAACAACAGATACTGACACTGGCACTCTTCGGCCAGCCCTACAGCACATGGTCCCTAGTGGATATAGAGGCCCGAGATCATGCTGTAATGGGAGACAAGCAAAGGAGTAACAGGCCTGAACACTTGTTAGAAGGGTGAAACTAACTTGTAGTGTAGGCTCCAGAAGGGGTAGAGACTAGAGGTAGAGAAACCAGCATGATAATTGCTAGATTCTGAAGGCTAGGAAGGCAGAGACCTTATGTGCCATAACGTACTGTAGTCTCTCCTGCTAGTAGTATAAGCAGTCCACATGTGAACTGTGGAAATGGTGGTTGAGATAGAACAGAAAGAACTATATCATATTTCATTGAGTATATCTATTTTAAGACACTTTATGTACTAATAAGAAAACTTGACAGTTATGACACTCCATTAATTGTGAATCCTGATTTTAGTGTTAAAATATGAAAAAATGCATCATAGGATCAATGAAATACTATAAAATGAACTATAAACTGGAAATGAGAAGTAGGTTGACATAGAGATATCCTGTATGTTTGGTCTTCGGCTTGCCACTTAGTAGCTTTCTCAGAACAAATTTCTAAAAATGTACCTCTTTTCCACTTGGAATTGAGCTGGACAATTGAGATTACATACTTTGAAACACTTTGTAACCTGCTGCTAGTCATAGCTTGGCCTTAACATACCTGGGAGCGGGGGCACCACTACCTGCCTTGTTTAGAAACATGGGGCTAGGTCAGAGCTCCTGCGTCTGTTGGATTCATATATTTGCGGGGGTGGCAGGGAAATCTGGTCAGCAGGAATGGGGCCTGTGTGGCCGCTGGCTAGTCCTGAGTGAAGAGCTACCTTTCTGTATTTGATTCCCTCTTCTGATTCATTGTGTTTTCCCAGAACTTTCATTCCTTCGGCTGTGTTGATTATCTTGGGGGGGGCGGCAGGGCGGTGCCTAGGGGCAGGAACTAGGAGTTAGGGAGCCTTGGTGTGACTTGGTTATGCAAAAGATGTTACTTCCAGAGAGGCACCGTGCAAGGAAAAGCTTTTAGTCTACGGGAAAGACATGGTTTCCAGGCAGAATGCCTCCTCTCTCAGGTATTCCTTGGAATGGAGAATGACACTAACTTGGGTTACGTCCAGTTGGGCAAAACTAGAACGAACAAGATGACACCTCCCTGCCAGAGGCTATTAAATAACCAAGACGGAGTATGTGATATGGGCTCAGCTAGTTTAGGAGGCAGCTCTTTGCTCCCCTTTATTAATATAGGCAAGAAAACCAAGGTGTGGTGTTAGAGACTTGCCCATACTCATGCAATGAGGTGGAACAGATTTCATGACATCTTTTTCAAGCCAGGGGCTCCTCCCTAAGGTGACCAAGCCTTCCCGCTCACTCTCCAGACCTGCCCAGACCTGAGGTTGTTGCCCAGGGAGCTTTAGCTCCTCCCCAAACATAAACTTGACCCGGTAAACCTGGCCTTTCCTCTCTGCCTTTGGCTGTTTCATCCTCCTTTCCCTTTCCTCTGCCCCTCTGTCCTGTCTTCTGCAGGTCTTGGCTGGTATCAGGAAAGGAGTCCCATCCCATGGCCTCCCACTCCAGGGAACCAGGGCTCCTGCCCTGTGGGTCCTGTGACATGGTTTTCCGTTCCTGGGCCCTGCTGGCCACCCACACTCAGCGCTTCTGCATTGGCCGTCAGCCCCGGGAGCTGACAGTTGGAGAACAGCCCCCAATAGCCACTGAACCACGGGTACCCAGGGTAAGGGCCTCCTCCATGGCCATGAGAGGGTACTGAAGTGATTGCAACTCTCAGAGGATTCCTCACCCCACACCCTGTACCCAGGTTGTGCCACAAGAACACCAGGGCCTCCCAGACCAGGAGGCCAGCAAATCGGCTCTGAAGAGGCTAACAGATGAGGTACACCTGGATTTCCCCACTGAGCATCCCCCCCAAACCTATAGATCACGTGTGGGTCAGATTACCCCAACATAGAGATTGCGGGTTACTGTTACCTCCAGGTGCAGCGGCTGCGGCTGTATCTGCAGGAAATGCGACCCAGCATAACAGAGGTCCCCAGCGGGTCACAGGGGCCCTGGAGGCGGTCAGAGGCACCGACTCAGGGTCCCAACTACGAGGCTGCTGGGAGCCCCGGCGAGCGGCTGCGGGCGCTGCACCGGACTCGCGCAAGGCGGTTGGCAGAGATCAAGGCACAGAGCTGTGCCCTCGAGCGACGCGGCGAGGGTAAGGGAAAAGAGGGGGACAAGGGCCCACCCTCCCCCTTGGCTTGAGGTCGCCCGACCCGTTCTGATTTGATCTCTTACCCCCTCAGAACTGAGCCGGCACCTCCAAGGTTTGGCTTGGACCCGGGACGGGAAATCACGCATATTCAGCCTGGAGCGGGAGCTCCGAGAACTCCGGGCAGAGGCCGGGCGAACGCGGGGTGCTCTAGAGGAGTTAGGGGCGCACGTTCAGCAACTACAGGCCAACCCCGGGTGAGGCCGACGAGCCGGATCCCAGGAGTTCCGAGTCACCGGCTGGCGGGGGGGCGGGGCCGGAGCGGGGGGGCGGGGCCTAGCCCGGCTGGACGCGCGAGGTATGCGCCCGGTCGCGGCTGGAAGGCCGCGCGAGTGAGGTCGGGAAGGGGCGGCGCTGCCGGAGGCCCTGGGTCTAGGTTCTTGATTCCGCCCCCGCGCCGGCCGTCCTCCACCCCAGGACCCGGCTGAACGCCTTAAAAGAGGCAGAACTCTGTGGTCCAGTGCTACAGGCAAACCCAGGGACTCTGGCTGCGGAGATCGGGTAAGATCCGAGCCCCGAGGCGGGCACGGGGCAAAGCGCTGATCGATCCGGGAAAAACGCTTCTGCCTTCTTGTCCCCTACTCCCTAGGGCCCTGCGTGAGGCCTACATTCGAGGCGGGGGCCGGGACACCGGCGTTCTGGGCTGGATATGGCAGTTACAAGTGGAGGCGTCAGCTCTGGAGCTTCGGCGGTCGCGGACCCGCAGGGGTGAACATGAGGGGGCCAGCCAGGAGGGCCTTAGCCCTGGGGAGAGAAAAGGGCGATGAGGGAGGACGTCTTTGGCTTGGGAACCACTTGAGCAAAAACCCGAGGTAGAACACCTGTCTTTGCGGGGGTGCCTGGAATGTTAGCCGACAAGTCCAGCCTTGTCCAGAGAGTCCTAAGGCTGGAGAGCTGCTCAGAGCAGCTGGTCACCAGTTGTCAGAGGTGACAGGTCAAACTTGTTCAATCGCAGGAAGACAGGCAGGTGCCGCATTCAAGGAGCTTCTAGCAGTGGAGGCTGAAAATCGGCGCCTGGAGGCAGAAATCCTGGCTTTGCAGACGCAGAGGGGTGCAGGCCGGGTGCCCTGGGGTCAGTGAGCACCCAATTCCACCCCGCCTAGCCCTCGCCAGCAGGCCAGGCTCAGAGGAAGGGGTTAGAGGCACCATGCACGGGGAATAAGACCTGTGTCTGAGCCCCATCAGTCCGTGTCCATGCCGATCTCCAGGTGTCTGTTTGGCTCTTGGGGGAGGGGTACCGCAGCCCAGTTACTTGCCGCGTCCTGCTCAAGGGCGCCCTACTCTTCCCCTGCACCTAGGGCACGAGGAGCCGAGACTTGTGGTCAATCCCAGCCCATGCCTGAGGAGGGAAGATCCCCCAAGGCTCCCGCCTCCAGTGGCTCTCCCGCTGCCGCCGCTTCCACACTCCACAGGCATCCTATTCTTGGGTGGCGCTGAAAAGGCTGTGAGGACCCAGGGGTTGGGACAGGGGCAGTTCTGCTCTGTGTGGTTGGGGGAGCATAGAACACCTAGGAGGCTTTCTGGAGGAATTGACTCTTCCCCTGCAGTCGCAGCTTTCTGGAACCATGACCAGGAACCTGGGCCTGGATCCACACTTCCTCCTGCCCACAACTGACGTTCTGGGCCCTGCACCCTACGACCCTGGGTGAGGCCTGCTCCCTCCTTTGACATCCTCTGTGACTTGGTCACCACTGCTGGTTAAGGAGACCCACTAGGGCCAGCTAGGGTGGGGGGACTGGCTGGGGTTTGGGAGGGTGAGAGGACTTGGGTGTGTGTGCACTTAAGGCCTGTGTTTCCTAGGGCTGGCCTTGTCATTTTCTATGACTTCCTGCGGGGCCTTGAGGCTTCTTGGATTTGGGTGCAACTAATGACTGGCTTGGCCCGAGATGGACAGGATACAGGAGGGACCACAGCGTTGCCCCCAGCCCTTTGCTTGCCCCCACCTCCAGCTCCTGGGCCCATGGGCAACTGTGCCATCCTTGCCAGCAGGCAGCCTATACCCAGGTCAGTAGGTGGGGATTTATGATGTTGGCGCTTTTTGCCGCAATTGAGGCTTGTCCCTCATTCTGCTACATTTTCTCATCTGTATACAGGGCCACTGGCCCTGAGGGCCAAGTCCTAGGAAGGGAGCAGAGCCACTTCTGGCTCCTGACACCTGTTTTTGGTTGCTCTAGACTACCACCCTCACCATCAGTATCCTTGGTCTGTGAGCTGCAGGCCTGGCAGGGGCTGGCATGGGCTAAGGCACCACAGCCAAAAGCCTGGGCCTCACTGGTGCTATTTGACCGGGAGCAGAGGGTGCTAAGTGGTCGTTGGCGTCTCCCACTTCGGACCCTTCCTCTGGACCCCAGCCTTAGCCTTGGGCAGCTGAATGGGATTCCCCAGGTGAGTGTGGAGGATGGGGACTGGGTCCTCCACAGTACAGATGCAGTACCATTTCACCTCTTCCCAGGTAGGTCAGGCCGAGCTCTTTCTGCGGCTGGTGAACGCAAGAGATGCAGATGTCCAGACACTGGCAGAGATCAATCCAGCAAGTGCCCACGAGTACCAGTACCCACCTCTGGTAAGGGCCCAACTATAGCTGGGGACCTCACAGGTGTGGCTGATGTGGTTAATAACCAGCATTTGTTGACCACTATGTATGTGCCAACCCACTACTAAATGTTTTCTGTGGATTAACTCATGTGACTCTCACATATCCTATTAGGTATGTACTACTGTGTAAACAAATAAAATCAGAGCACAAGGTTAACTTGGTTCACAGTAAGCAGTTGACTCTAAGGTGGTCTGATGCCAGAACCTGTGCTGTTAACCTCTACATAAACCTTTTGCTAAAGATCTACCTTCTCCTTGTTCCACAGGTGCCCAACTCATCTTCACTGGAGGCCAGCTCCCTGGCCCCAACAGCTGGCTTTGTTGACCCCCCTCCTCCTGAAGAACCCCACCAGCGGCAGAGTCAAGCACAGAGAGGGTTTGGGCCCTCAGCACAGCTTTGACCCACCCCCACTGGCTTTCTGAGTCCAGAAGAATGGGCGTATGAGTAGCTTCACAGGCACAGGACTGGGGCCTAGACTGAGGCCTGTTCTCCCATCTGCAGCTTTACTACTCCGTGTTCTGACAGAGGGTCTGGAAGGAAATAATACAGATGTGAACACATAACGTGAGCTCCAATCACAGCTCTACAACCTTCCACAAGTACTTGGCCTTTCTTATCCTTTTGTAAAAAAGACTGATGTGAGGATTAAACAGGTATGTCAGGTATTTACAGTATTGCCTGGCATATAAGAAAATTCTCTGAAAGGTGACTTCGAGACAGTCTTTCATCCAGCTAAAGGAACTTGATGAACTCATTCCTGTTTTTTTTGCTAAAGCATCTTACCGCCCACTTCTTTATCCAAATCCAAGCTTCTTCAGGACATCGTCCAGGAAGCCTTCCAGGTTCTCAAGCTCACCATGAAACAGGGAGCTCCTGTAGCCATATATACTTACAGAAAGACAACCCAGTCATGTTCCTCCCAAGTTGCCGGCAGCGGGGATGGTCACAAGTGAAACCTGAATTGTTATATTGGGCGTGGCCCCAGACCCCAGTGTCAGCCAAAGGTCAAAGGCCTGGTAGTCAAGAGCTCCCTCCACCTCCAACATTGGATATTCAAACCGCAGGTTCTAACCTGCTGTCTGTACAGTGCAGCAAAGTAGCCCTGTGAATGCTGGAATTACTAAACCCCTTAGGTAGTAGAGGGCAGGCACTGTTTGGAATTCAGATCCAAATACTGCCTGGTGTATAGCAATTCCTTAAAGGTCAGGTCAGAGGCAGCCGAGTCACGGGTCTCACACTAGCCCTGCACCCTGGACATCAGTGAGGGCCCAATGGGATGGCTTTAGTAACAGTGCCCTAAGCACCAGCACCCTTACGCTGGGCAGCCAGAATTGCTGAGCCATTATCCACCTTTCAACCCCACATCCCACTGAAACGCTCCAGGCAGCCCAGGATCCCACTTTAAGATCTTTAAACACAAGTCCAGAGACCAAGAGCTTTTTAGCATCTTTATTTAAGAAGTCAAAACTGTGGACAACTAACAATTCCAACTGTTGATATTTTGTTATAACAAATATAACTCAACCAGCCAGTTCTCCCCACAGATTCTTTCTTCCAACAACATCCAGAGTGTCCATCAGTCAATCACTCCCTTAGTCACTTTCAAACCAGAAAGCTCAATTTTCTACAGTTAGCACACCAGTTTCCTCAAGGATCACTCCCCGCTCCCCAGCCCCAAGTTTTCTTCAGTTCTTTTTTCCAGGACAGGATTATGGCCCCAGTTGGAGACAGGTGGATAAGACAGGTGCCACCTAAGGCCTGGCTTAGAAGCTGTTATCAGTTCACAGTCAAAGTCCATCAAACAGTATCAGCACCAAAGAGCAAGATCTTCACCATGTCTTTTATAGCCCCTGTCCAGGGAGAGCACCATTCAAAGTTCGCAAGACAGCTGGGTTCAGAGTATTTATGATGGAAAAAATATAGCACCATTGGAAGATAAGGGCCTACAGCCACACTTGATTTCATCACCTCCACATTAGACAGACAGGAATCTGGTTTAGAACTTCCAACACAGAGATCGGCACAGAGGAGGAAACAAAAACCCACAAAAACCTTTGGCCACCATATAAAACCCGGAGTGCTCCAAGGCACACATTTAGCCAATATTTAAGGGGGAAAAAAAAAAATCATCAAAGCCTCAACCTTTGCTTACAATCTTTATTGAAGTTATACAAAAAGAATCCCCCAAAAGTGAAAAAATACATTATATACAAAAACACTTTCCATTGGGAGGAAGGCTCTGCTCCCTCTCTTAACATGCAGTGCTTTCAACTGTAGCTCCAGCCTCCACTGTCCCCTCCACTGCTGCCCGGCTTTCAGCCTGATTCTCAGCCTGGAAGATAAACAGGGAGCCTGGGCATAAGTGACCCTACTTTAAGCCATTCTTTCTTACACAACTGAGCAGGCCTCAGTCAGAGGAAATAAACACAGGTCCCTTAAATTTTGCTTCGCTCTCTACACTAAAAGGGCAATGACCACAAGATATGAGGCCATTTCCTAAATTCTCTGTAACAGGGCTGACAGAGCCAGTGTTCATATGTTAGAAAGAGGAGCAAAAAAAGACTGAATGGTCTTGCCAATTAAGTGTCTTCTCATACATTCATTAGAGTGGGACCGGTGGTATGTATATAGGTTCCATTTGTCAATGAGACGCCCTATATTTTGTAACCAAACTGTTTCCTGTATGACCTCATTGTTTTTATGAGGGTTGCACTCAAGTAATCCAAACAGGCTCAAGTTGGGGAACATGCACTTAGCAGGACTTGTTTCCCCAGGCCCTGACAACAAGGGGAAATGAGGCAAGTGTCCAAACCCTGCTTAACTGCCCACCTCCTCCTCCATGTTTTCCGAAACTTCAGTTCCACTGGAGACAGCATCCCCACTGCCTCCATTCACCTCCGGCTCTTGTTTGGCTTTCTTTGCATCATCTTTCCGGGGGCTCTCTTCCTCTGGTTTTCTCTAAAGATATAATTAATTGTGAAGGCTTCACAAGTGTGCTTAATGTTTTCAAAAGGACAACTGTAAAACAACTCCTTAACGCCCCCCTCTTCCCTATGGTGCAAAGATCCCAACACCAGGATTCACAGCTCTAAGGGTCTCCCTAGCCACAACCTGTCCTCTGCAGAAATAGATTGGTCTGCCCAAACATACCAAGTCAGCCTCTCTAATGGAAGAGTGGGGTGGGGATGAGGAATAGATCTGAACAGTAACCAACCCACAAATTTGAATTCCTACATTTGAGTCAGGAAACAAAGCAAGAGTTCAGGCTCTTCCACAAGAGAAAAAAATTACTGCAACAGGCAGAAGGCAGACTCACACAAGTTTAAGTATCAAGAGATCTGCTGCTGAATGAGTACTGTAAACCTGCCAGCTTCCCAAGATGGGCTGATCTGACCAGTCCTCCTCATCACCTTTCCTGATAGCCCTTGGGCTAAAAACCAGGAAAGTTTTGCTAGAAGACATATTCACTCAAGACCGATCTTCATTCAAATCCTCGCCCGTTTTTGCAAAACGAATGTCTTATTGCACCTAGTATGAGGGGTGTTTATAGAAAAGGTAGTCCTCATGTGTCATTGGAGGGAGAAAAAAAATGCATAGTGAGAAGAAGACAGAAAAGAAATGACCACATATAGATTTACCTTCTTTCTGACAAGGTGAGAAATATCAGTCACACAATTTGATGAGGAAGCACCATCTGCTGGCTTTCTACAGGCGATCTGGCAATAAGAAACCTTTGTTAGCAATGTACTCCTAGACAAACACTGAGGTCTAATATTAAGTGACAAAAACCACCTGAATACCCACCATGGAGACTGAAGAGCCTCCTCCACTAGGAGTGAAACCTGAAGTAGAGCTCTCCACCTGTTTGAGAGATGACAAACCCAAGTGGGTCCCAGGATAAAGCCCACCAGGTCACCCACCTACAAGCAACTGTTTAAGACCTCAAATACTAGTGGCCACCATATAGTAGCAACATCACTCACCTCCTCTACTCATACCCGTGGTCACACATAGTAAGTAGCTGAGACAGAATTCAAACCCACACAGTCTGGCTCCAGAGCATATTGTCTTAAGCATTTTTACTATTTGAGAGAAACAGTATATGAGTTCTCACATTCCCTCTGACCTCCAACTCCCTGGAAACCAAGTCATAAGTAAAATTCCTAAGCAAATGGCACGCTAATACCATGATAAAGGGCCTTCAACAATATCGAATATACTATTATCAAAACTTTAAAAGGAAACCAAACGAACCAGAGTTGCTTTCAGAGCCAATTCAGCTACATTCCCACTACGCTGGGACTCCTTTGCATCTTCTATCTTCTCTCTAATTTCAGGTAGCAGCTCCTTCAGCTCCTCAATTTCTTTCTCATATTCAATAGGTGATCCTTCGGCCTCCTTCATATGCTCATTAAGTACAGCTAGGAAGAACAGGCTGAAGTGATCAGTAATAGATAACACAAAAGAAACTTTTTTTTTAAACTGTCAATACTGGATCCATCAAAATCACTGTGGAAACAGCTGATGCTTACTCACCCATTCTCTTCTCAATGACTTCAATAGATTTGCTGAACTGTGCCACTGCTTCATCATACTGAGAGTTGTACCCATAGGCCAAGCCCAGCTGGTAGTGGGTCTCTGCAAGGAGCCGATCATGGGCTTCCAGGTACTGCTCCTGCAGGTTTAGGCAAGCCTGGAACTCCTCCACAGCTTGGATGTAATTCTCTAACGAAGAGAAAAACAGCAAGCAAATGGACATTTAATATATAGTACTTCTAAAATTTCAGACCATGCTGCAGGAATGTGCTCCCATCTTATATTTCATTTTTCTTTGTAGCGTCTCCAGGACCCTTGACTAAAAACCATCAAAATGACTTTTAAAAACCTACTGAGGTGCTTCCCTGGTGGCGCAGTGGTTAAGAATCCGCCTGCCAATGCAGGGGACACGGGTTCGAGCCCTGGTCCGGGAAGATCCCACATGCCATGGAGCAACTAAGCCCGTGCGCCACAACTACTGAGCCCACGCTCTAGAGCCTGTGAGCCACAACTACTGAAGCCCGCGTGCCTAGAGCCCTTCTCCGCAACACGAGAAGCCACCGCAATGAGAAGCCCGCGCACCGCAACGAAGGGTGGCCCCCGCTCACCCCAACTAGAAAAAGCCGCGCACGGCAAGGAAGACCCAACACAGCCATAAATTAAAAAAAAAAAAAAAAAAAACCCCTACTGAGAAGGACTTCCCCGGCGGTCCAGTGGTTAGAACTCTGCACTCCCAATGCAGGGGGCACGGGTTCAATCCCTGGCTGGGGAACTAAGATCCCACATGCTGCACGATACAGCCAAAAAGAAAAAAAAACCAACCCTATTGAGAGACTTTCAGTTAGAGTACCATTTAAAAGACTGTTCGTTGTTCTAGGACCCATAGAGAACCCAAAAAACCTACTGTCCTTTTAAAGCTAATTGCCCACAATTTATGATCAATTGAGCTGGATTTTAAGGAATTAGAGGAAGATTAAGGCAGGGGCAAGGGATGTGTTAGAGAAGAGAGTAAAATGGAAAATGTATTACCAGATTCAACACTAACTTCTCCTAGTTTAAGATGTGCCTGTGCAGCATAAAGCTGAGCTTCTTTCGTGTCTTGCCTAAAAGAAGGAAAGATGGTCAGAAACCTTAATAGCATCTGTCGACCCCTAACTGCTTTCTGTTTTCAACCACCAAGCTCCCAACCTAAGCCTAGAAGCACCAAGAGTTTTACCTTTTAAAAATGATCTTTGCTAAATCCAGCATATCCCAGGCAAGCTCTAGGTTCCCAATCTCCTCTTCTTCATTTTCTTGAAGAGACTGAAGTATATCCAAATCATTAGTATTAGGCAGAAGTACAAGACAGGCATCATTTGATTAGTATAGCTTGGGGGCGTGGGATGGGGAGAGACTGACATAGGATTCAGTTTGTATTTTTCTCCCTAAACCTACAGAATGGACCCCTACAAAGTCTACCCCATATCACCTTATGTCAGTGATAGTTAGCAGTGATATGCTGGGTCATGTCCTAACTGACAGGACCCCCTGGGTTCAAATGGATCTGTCTATTCCCAGCATGAATAAAGGGTCCCCAATCCCTAACCAAGAAACAGCTACCTATAATAATCATGCCTACACTAGTAAACCAAAGTACCACAATAAGAAAGTAGACAATGATACTGAACAAATAGTTCACCTTGTTTTCAAGAATTGAATCATTTGGTGTTTCTTCAGCCTTGTCATTTTCTTTATCCTCCTCTTCTGAGCCCTCGGTTTCTGCAAGTAAAAATTCTTCAGTATTGAGAATACTAAGGATCTGACAAGTCAAAAATTCCAATAAACATCTGTCAAATAACCTATATTCTGAGGTAGGACAGGCCAGATACTAAGCCAAATCAGTTAACATCTGAACTGGATATAAATAATAAAAGCCAGTGGTTAACAGTCTAATTCAAGTCTAATCCAGACTTAGATTGTATAATCTTATAGTGTCTATGGTTCAGAGCTTCAGTGATCAACAGGCTGTGTTTCTCTTCTAAAAGTCAACCTGGACCGTTCAGATCAAAACAGATTAGCTGACTTTTATTCATGGGCTTAGAAGCTCCCATCTACTCAACCAGAATCAGTTGGAGGCCTCAGCCAGTATTCCTGGGGTCTTTAAGCCAATTGTCAGTTAATACTAATAAGGCCAAGAAAATACCAAAAGTTAAATTACTCCAGTCCATTCAAAGCAAGAATACTCAAGAGACTAGCTTTCCCACAACAGAACTGTGGAGGGAAAAGCATAGTCCTTACCAACTCTCACCAATGAGCATGCCACACACTCCAGCCAGCTCTAGCACGTACAGAATTTGAGTGAGCAGTACCATGTTAAAATTTCCAGCCATATCAACACCATATTTCACCATATTAACAAACACTCACAAGTTAACTGCCTGTTAAGGACAGGCTGCTGATAAATAGCTCTACACATTACTTAAGGTTCAAAATGTCAAGTGATTAACAAGTGAACCTTTGGGGGGTTCACAATTCATGAAATGCGTATAATGTGCCTATCTCTGCCATCTTTCCTTAAGCATTTAACACCAGCAGAAAAACTCAAATATTGTCTCCTAACTAAAAACTAGGCCTTAGAGCCATGAAGTCAGGTTAAAGGACTTTTATCTAACAATACTGCTTCAGGATGGGAATAGGCACAGAAAAGTCCTATAAGGACAAACTAAAGCCCTCTAAGAACCAGTTAAAGTTACAAGCTAATTACAGTTAACCTCTACAGCAAACAAATCCCGTTTTATCAAGTGCCTCCCTTTTCTCCTGTTGACTATGTAATTTGGTGCTTCTGAAATATAAATAAGTACCCACACCACCATACACCATTATCTTTCCATGCCCAAATTTCGAAGTGGTGTACTTAGTTCCCTGATGTTAGACTAGATGGGTGGTTTTACTGATTCTAACAATGAAGCCCATCCTCCACCAGAATATATGACAGGTGAAGCAGATCTTTGTATTTCTCACAATACTAAAAAAACCAAACGCCTTACCTTCCCAATTTGTAGGAAAATTTGACAAAATGTTGTTATTCTATATCCTTCTTACTTATCTGGTATCTGTTCCACTCATACCAAAATGCTAAAAGTTGACATCTAATTTGGCATAAAATATCTAGTTATTTGGAGTTTTACATCAAATTTTTAAACTAAAATTCTTATAATGGTCTGAGAAAAATATTGGTTTCTCTTGAGGAATCTGCACTACCTTCATGGAATGGTGGAGAGGGAGCTAGGTTAATGAGAAAGCCATTACTTTAAAGTAACACTTTCCAACCTGGTAACCTGTACCCACATATTACTAGGAATGCAATGAAGGCCTCAGTAAAGAGATCTGTTAAAATATTTTCTAAGCTTCTTTGAAAATGGAGTCTTTTTTGTGGTATGCCATCCTTCAGAGAAAGGGAAACAATGTTTTATAACATACCATTTCTCTGATCTTGTAGCATCTTCAAAACAGTATGGGCAGAGAGTTGTGCAAACCAGAAGAATGACTCTCAAAGGCCAAGTAAAGGCAATCTGCTGATTCTCTGGTTATTCTAGCATTCCCAAAGGATAGTCAGGAAACACTACAAATTGACTGGTACAGTCTATCTGAGCATGGCCAAGCTTTATGCCTACAGCATTAAAATTTTGTTCACTTACCAATCATATCTAGGGTGACAATTAGAAAAGAATAGGCTTATTATCTTTTTTTTTTTTTTTAGGGATATAGAGAGCCCAAGAGATGGCAGGAAATGGAGGTTTTAAGAGAAAACCTCTTTTAAGATTTCTGCAGGCTAGTGTTACCACGTAAATTTCTGACAAGAGGTGGGTTAAGGGAAGGGATGAAAGTTGCCTTCCTCAGTGTGAGGTATCTTGGGAAGAACAATACATTCAAATCAGATCTAGGGTCAGATTCCAGTACTATGATGTACTGTTTGACCCTAAACAAGTCACGTAACCCCTAAGCCTCAGCTTCCTCATCACTATAACTGGAGTAATACTACCTACTACACAGTACTGTATTTTGGAATCAAAAGTAATGTATGTGAGAGAGCTCTAACAATGTTACTTGTGAGACTCAATTGAATAGTTTTTGAACTGTGGAGAAATATGACATCTCTACTGTAGCTTATTATTCAAAGTCCAACTTCAGAGAGCCAGCAGAGCTTTTTACTACTCTAGCTAATTATCATTAAAGATTAAGACATGGGAGGTTTTTTTAAATTGAGGAATTCAGTTCTGTGCTTTTTCCATAGATATCTCCTAAAGCCCAATAAGCAGCCCAATGGTTCTACCATTTAGCCAATTCACTTCTGGTTACCATGCCTGTGCTGGCTGGAGTACAGGGACCTGCACATAGGTAGAAGGAAGTTTACCAGAATTAGCTACACATATTGATAATGGGTCTTTGAACATCTAAAACTTAAGAGAACTCGAAGTAGTCTGTCAATTATGTAAGTAATATATATGTGTAATAATGATTAATTGGAATATACCTATGGTTATTAATAACAACGTTAGATAACTCTTATGGACAGTAGAATCCTCAAATGATAGTATAACTCAAGTCAGACGTGCCAGTTATGGAGTTGCTAATTAGAGGCTTATACATCTTGATGAAACTGAATCACAATTAGACCAATAATACTATATAAAGCATCCACACTTTATAATGTTCTAAGTAACAAAAAATTCAGTTTAGCAGCCAAAGCAAGCATGAAATGAGGGGGAAAAGCAGCAAGAGGGCTTAACTGTTAGGTTTTCTGTTATCTTTGGAGGGGGCTAATTTAACTAATGTGAATAAGCCTCTAAACACTTACTGAAGACTAAAAGTAAAGATTACCAGAGTTCTTCCACTCTGGCGATAGACCATTCAAGGGTTAACTGCCTTCATTTAAACGGCATGCCTGCTTAAGTGTATCAATTCAGTGGATTCTACTGCTCTAATTCTGATTCCTAAAGCAGAGAAAAAGGAACCAAGTGAACAGTAAATTTAAAAATCAAGAGGCATGCAAGTGAACATCCATTCAGCATTCTCTGCCAGCCTAGCCCACTATTTCCCTATCTACCCCACTTCCCACCCACCTTTATTGGCTAGTATGGTACAACAAGTTACTGATAGCTAGCCAAGTCTCAGATATCACAGAAAGGCCTATTTTGCAGTTAGTAAAGCGTTAGTTTATAAGCCAGCTAAAGAAGACTTGCTTTAACTTGCTCAACTTATCACCACCTTCTTAAACTATCCCCATTTTCACTTAGCCCTCTCCTAATCCAAAGGCAGACGGAAAATCCTGAATGGAAGGCTGACTTTTTTACCCATGATTAGTGAGTCAAATCCAGAATGTACTCCACCCACTGCAGCTCTTGCATGTCCCGGTTACCTTCACCCTCTTTCATCTGTTCTTCTTTGTCTTGTGTTTCTTCATTAGCAGCTATCTTAACTTTGTCTTCAGGGGATTTCTCAGTAGCCCCCTGGGCTACCTTAGTCTCAACCCCATCTCCAGCTGCCTCAGACTCTTCTGTAGACAGCGTAGTCTCCTCCTGGCTAGGAACCAACTCTGCCCTGACCTTCTCCTCTAGTCCTGAGCCATCTTTTGTTTCTGTCCACCCTTCTGCATCAGTCTTCGGTTCACTGGGAGTGTGATCCCCTGCAGCTGATAGTCCGTTGACTGCACCATCCTTAGGGAGAACTGGGTCCTCCTGCCCAGGCTTCTCAGAGACTTCTGATCCAGCTTCTGCAGCTGAGGCCTCTGCAGCCTGTGCTGTCACCTCTGGTGACTCTTCAGCAGCAGGCAATTCTTGCCCTACCAACTGCTCAAGAACAGCCTTTCCTGGCTCACTTGCAGAGACAGCTACCTGCTCCTTTGGCTCATCCCCACCCACATCCACTGGCTTGACTGCTTCTATCTCCACTGCAGTGCCCTGCTTTTCTAGAGTCACAACAGGTTGCTCTTCTGAAGCTTCTTTTGGCTTCTCCTCTATGCTCGCAATTACTTCTCCCTGACCTCCTTTTTCTCTGCACTCTTCTTGGACGTCAGTTCCAGAAACTGATTTTCCTTCCTCAGCATCTGGTGTTTCCTGTTCTGGCTTCTTAGAAGTGACTTCAGCTTCATTCAGTCCTTCTGGTGCTGCTGTTCCTTTTCCCTCTTTAGTGGTTTCAGTTAACTGATCTGGAGTTGATTCAACTTTTTTCTGTAGTTCCCCTGCAGGCTCACTTATATCCATATCTTCTCTTCCACCCTTCTCCATATCAGTTTCCTGTTCTTTATCCGTTTCAGGCTTTACCAGAGACTTGTCTTCTGTTTTTTTGGCTTCTTTTTCTCCCATGGCGTCATAAACCTGTTCTCTCAACTCTTCCCTTGCTTCCTCTACATGGTTAAAGAACATGAAGCATAAACATGTCTTCGAGTTTAATGATAAAGGCATAAATGGAAACTAAAAATACATTCCCTTTAAACCCTCAAACAGCCTGGCTTATGTTTTAGCAGATGGCCTGCAAATTATCTGCCCCCTTGAGAAAAGCAAAGGGAAACTCCCAGCTAGCAGAGCAACTTACTGCAAAAGAAACCCAAGCTCCTTAAATTAGATACTATTTTACTTGAGCATTCTGGTATCAGTTAGGTAAGAGATGCCAAGCTTTACATTCTCTTCTAAACACTATATAGACCTCCATCTGATATGTAAAATTCTAGCAGCCAAACTCAAATTAGAAATTAACATTTAATTTTCTTAGATACAAAAAAATGTAAAAGGGCTCCAAAAGCACAGCCATTAAAATAACTGAGCTGCAAAGCTTTTTAAAATTCACATCAGAAAAATATTTAAGGTTGTTTTAATACTTAAAACATCAATTTAAATAACCAGATTTATTTGGGAAATTAAGTTATCCCCTTACAAAAGCCTGCTATCAGTTTCAGTAATCAGCCACCTCCCCTGCAGTCTCCACCAGATGCAGGTGTCACCCCAGGAGAGACCATTCAAGATAAGGAGAGCCCTATTTCCATCACTTGTACACAAGAAATAAACGTCGCATCTCTTGAATGTCACATGCAACTCCACATACCATCTATGTTATCATTATTTTCTACCAGAGTTTCTTCTTCTGTTTTTTCTCCTTCCTCCTCTTCCACATGCACACCTTCCAGGGCATTTCCCAACACACCATTCTCCATTCTAGCAGAACAAAAGGAGAAAGCACTAAAGGTATGATGGCTAGAACCTAACAGTCTTTGTAAGACAGAAACTGTAGTCCTGTATTATAAAAGCAACAGAAGAGTAAGCAAGTACAGAGAATATAAACTATAAGCACTCATGAAAGAAATGCAATGATCAAAACTTCTAATATAAATTAAGGCTGTAAGAGCACTGAAAGAAATAAACATACCCTTTTTATCCAGCCACCTGAAAAAGCACTGATGACTCTTATCAAAAGGGCCATATTTCCCAAACTTCTCATCCACCTACATTTCTCTAGATGGCCAAAAACATTCTGGCAAGGTTTTCATGACAAATCCTTAGAATGCTCTACAAAATTAGAAAACTTAGCAGAACTAAGATTAAATAGATTACAGAATATTTGCTACTCTGTGTACCCTCAATATATTTTATTCTGATTAATAAATTCTGGTGGAAAATACACAACTTTCCAACAGTTAAGACTACTTGTGAGTCTTAAGACATTTTCACATGCCAGTGTTTTCAAATTGTCCTTCATTCAGTCCTTCTTATGGATGACTGTTTTGGGCTAGCTGAGAGTGCTTTCAAAGGTTCTCTCTCTAAATTGGACTTTGATAAATTACTGACTATTCACTAATGGAAAGACCTCTGCTTCTAATTACTGCAAAAGTCAAAACCTAAGTATAACTTTACTCTTTGTATCAAGTGCCTTTCAAAACTCCCATCAAGTGAATTCTCTGGCGGTCCAGTGATTAGGACTCCATGCTTTCACTGCTGGGGGCACGAGTTCAATCCCTGGTCGGGGAACTAATATCCCACAAGCCCACGGCACGCCCCCTCCCCCAAAAAAACTTCCATCAATCTTTCATGTTCCTTCTAAACCCCCCCAGTAAAGCCAGTCTCACTTAGCTCATGTGAAATCTCAAAGCTAGTAAACCATCTTAGCAAACAAAGAAACAAGTTTTTAAATAGACTACTATGATACAAAACATATTACTTAAAAACTTGGCTTGAAAGACATACCTTGCCAACTCCAGAAGTGATTTCCCATAGAAAAAGAAGGCTTCTCCACATTCATTAGCTGTCTCTCCATACTTCTTACCTCTACAAAGAGAATAAACAGCTAATTAACATCTAGTCTAAAATTTTTTTCCCCTATTTCTTTAGCTATAAAATGACATTTCTTCTGTAACACATCCTTCTAGGAAACCAATGCTCCACTCCTCTTGCTTTGAAGTCAAGGTCCAAGGGACTTTAAGAATGAATGAATTAATGTTGCCTGTTCTTCATCTATATAGTATATAATTACAAATTTAGATATATAATATACATTATATAATTAGAATATAATATATACTCTAAAAGACATCCATTTGCTACAGTTATACTATATAATCTAAGAGCCAAATTACATTAATAGGCGTTTCTCCTGGTATAAGATAGGGGTCAATATGGGCCAGAATATTGTTAGAGGGCCTTTGGCTGGGACCTAAAGCATGAATAAGGTCCATGGAAAGGCATGATGATAAAGAGTTAAGAGCATGTTCTCTGGAGCCTGACTGCCTAGGTTCAAATCCTGCCTCTAACTTTTAACCTTAGTCAAGTTACTTCATCTCACAGTACCTTAGCTTTCTCATCTGTAAAATGGAAATGTTAAGAACCGGTCAGAGCTATTGCAAGAACTAATTAAGTTAATGTATATAAAATCATTTAAAATAATGCTTAGAAATACAGATAGCACTATATATACAAATTCAAGCTATTAATATCTAGACAGGGAAGAAGAAGAGGAAAAAAATCACAAGTGTGATAAATGGTAAGGAGGAGGTACTTTATGTGGAGTAAGGAGACCAGCTTTCGTGGGGTAAAGGATTGGCAGAAATCATGCTAAGTCAGGCCAACTAATAGCCTAAGAGATTAGTGAGAGTAAACAGAGCAACTAAACAAAGAAACTATTGTGATGAAGGTCATGTTTAAGGGTAGCCTACTAGAGTAGAATAATGTATCTCAAATTTTCCTCCTAAATACCCTTAATGGCAGGACAGTGAGAAAACTGAACTTTCCAGGAATAAGGAATAAGCTAAGAAGCATGTTTCTATGTGCTTAATCTTAAAAACTTAGATTTTAACATTTTCATTGTAAGATAACCACACATTTTTATATAAAAATACCTAAATACTCAGCATCAGATGAAATCTGGGCCCTACCCTTAGCACACCACTGAATACCAGAACCTCAGCTCTTCAGACTCAGGTGATGATGAAGAGGCCAGAGGCCAGAGGCCAATAATCTGACGAGATTATTGCAGACATCCAGGAATAAGATTCTGTTCTAGAGGGAGTAAGTGTTGTGGAAAAAAATGGACAAATATGACCCTGAACCAAAACCAAGACAAGTTAGTTAGTTAGTGATGAACAGAAAACAAATTACCTTAACTCAGGAAAATCAAAGGCTGAAATTAGTCAGTGATATGTAAGTTTTATAGTTATAGGAATAAATTTACACATGAAAAATAATCAAATCTTCTTAAACTCTTGCTCTTTATTCTTTTTATCCCGTTAAACAACTTTTTATGATTCAAGTTTATTAGGAACACAATAGCCCATCATAGCAAAACACAGTACTTACAAAAGACTAGCTGCTTCCTGGAAGGCATTGACAGCTGCTGGAATATCCCCCATCACCAGATGTTTCTGTCCTAAACCCAATAGTTTCTTAGCTTCACTATCCACATCCAGACTGCAAGAGAAAGATTTTTTTCAAACGTCAAATACTTTTGGAACCAACATTTTTGGAATACCTGCTACATTTAAACCATAATACTTTCTTTAATTTCTTTAAACTTCTGAACTACTCTGGCAAGGCTTAGCTAACCCACACTTACCTATCACTAAAAAAGCTCACTACTAAGATATATGAATGGTAAATAAGCACATGAAAAGATGCTCAACAACATCAGTCATTTGAGAAATGCAAATTAAACTCATAATGAGATACTATTATACTCCCATTAGAATGGCAAAAATGTAAAGACTGACCACATCAAGTGTTGGCAAAGATGTAGAGCAACTAGAACTCTCATACTCTGCTGACAGGAATGTAAAATGGGAGAGTCACTTTAGAAAACAGCTGGCGAGTTTCTTAAAAAGTTAGATATATACCCATCATATAATATCTAGCCATTCCATTCCTAGGAATTAACCCAAGAGAAATGAAAGTATATACCCATAAAAAGACACGTACACATATATTCATAGCAGCTTTATCTGTAGTAGCTAAAAACTAGAAACCCAAATGGATAAATTGTGATATATCCACAATATGGAATATCAATAAAAAGGAATGAACTGTTGAAACACATAACATGGATGAATCTTGATTATGCTGAATCAAAGATGCCATACCAAAAAAAGTACATACAGTATGATTCGATTTAGATAATGTTCTACAAAATGCAAACTCATCTACAGCGACAGAAAGTAGATTAATGGTTGCCTGGAGAGGGAATGAAGTACAAAGGAGCATAAAGAAATTTTGAGATGATAAATATGTCATTATCTTATGATATTGGTCTACAGGTATATACACATGTAAAACCTCATCAAATTGCTCACTTCAAAAATGTGCAGTTTAGGGGACTTCCCTGGTGGCGCAGTGGTTAAGAATCCGCCTACCAATGCAGCGGACACGGGTTCAAGCCCTGGTCCGGGAAGATTCCACTTGCCGCAGAGCAACTAAGCTCGTGTGTCACAAATACTGAGCCTGCGCTCTAGAGCCCGCAAACCACAACTACTGAGCCTACATGCCACAACTACTGAAGCCCGTGCACCTACAGCCTGTGTCCCACAACAAGAGAAGCCACCACAATGAGAAGCCCGCGCACCACAACGAAGAGCAGCCCCCACTCGCCACAACTAGAAAAAGCCCACACACAGACCCAACACAACCAAAAAAAAAAAAAAAAAAAAAAAAAACACCTTCAAAAAAAAAATAGTAATAGGAGAAGACTACTTAGAATCTAGGCTAAGACCAAGGAAATAGTAGAAATGGTTAGATTCTCAATATACTTATTTTGGAATTTGCTAATGTACTGGATACATAATTTCTTGAATGAAAAAGTAATAAAGCCAATGCTTTCTGGCCTGGGCAACTGTAATAACAATGGATACTTACTATGTGCCACGTGATAATTATACCTATATTTACATTTAATCTTGGTATCTACTTCATAAGGCTGTAACTTATTATCTCCATTTTACAGATGTGAAAACTGAGAATTAGTGGCAGGGACCATCTAGATCTCTAGATCATCTAGACGATCTAGATCAAGATTTATACAACATTGCCATTTACTGAGATAGCCAACTGAGGGAAAAGCAGGTGAGGGGCAGGGTAATCTAGTTTTGGACACGTTAATTGTAAGATGCCTACTGAACCTCCAAGATATTGAAAGGAAGAGATTCAGGAAATATGTAGGGTCTAGAGATACAAATGGGGTGTCATGCGCTTAAAGCCACAGGCCTGAGCTAAACTGGGGGAGATTACCTAGGGAGTGACTATTAATAAAGAAGTCATAGGACTGAGCCCTGAGAGCATTCCTACATCAGAGGCAGGGGAAATGGGGAAGAACAAGCCCCTGTCACTCCCCCTACTGAAAAAAGAATAGCTAGTAAGGGAAAAAAATATAGTATCCCTGAAGCCAAATGAAGACATGTAAAGAAAGAAGTGATCCACTGGATCAAATGTTACTGACAAGATTAACTAATCACTAGATTAAGGAATAATACAGATGGCATTAATGACCATTAAGCAAGACCATTTTAGAATGGTGAAAGAAAAACCTGAAGAAGGTTCAGGAAATAAAAAAGGGGAGTAAAGAAACAAAGTAACGACAACTCTTTCATGTTTTCTTGTCCAAGAAACAGAAATGAAGTAATAGGTAGAAGGGGATGTGGGGGATCAATGAAGGGTTAAGAACAGGAATACAGTTGGCCCTCCTCATCAACCAAGGATTAAAAATACTCCGGGGGGGGGGGGGGGGGCGCGGTGTGTGGTAATTCCAGAAAGTTCCAAAAAGCAAAACTTGAATTTGCTGCACATTGGCCAACTATTTACATAGCATTTTCATAATATTTACAACTATTTACGTTGTACTAGGTAGTATAAGTAATCTAGAGACAATTTTAAAGTATACAGGAGTATGTGTTCGGTTATATGCAAATACTATGCCATTTTATATAAGGGACTTGAGAATACACAGATTTTAGTACTGGGGGCAGGGGGCGGGGGTATCCTGGAACCAATCCCCCATGAACACCAAGGGAAGACTATGCGATACTTAGTAGGTCGGTACAAATAACCTCATAGGAGAGGAATGGAGTAGTACTGCTAGATAGAGAACTACAAGAGCTCTGTTCTAGATAGATGTTCTCTGCTAGATAGACGACTGAGGATAGATGACTGAGGATGGGATCCACTGAACAAGTGGAAATGTTGGTCTCTATATAAGAGCAATGGGGACTTCCCTGGTGGCGCAGTGGTTAAGAATCCACCTGCCAATGCAGGGGACACGGGTTCGAGGCCTGGTCCAGGAAGATCCCACATGCTGCAGAGCAACTAAGCCCGTGCGCCACAGCTACTGAGCCTGCACTCTAGAGCCCACGAGCCACAACTACTGAAACCCACGCACCTAGAGCCCGTGCTCTGCAACAAGAGAAGCCACCGCAACGAGAAGCCCGCACACCGCAACAAAGACCCAACACAGACAAAAATTAATTAATTAAAAAAAAAGAAGAGCAATGGCTCACAAACTTTTTGGTCTCCAGACTCTTTACACTATCAAATTACAGAAGGTCCTCGAAGAGCCTTTGTGTATGTGAGTAATATCTATTGGTATTTACCATATTGAAATTAAAACTAAAAAAATTTTTAAATATTTTAAAATGTTACATGTTAACATGACTTCTATGAAAAATGACTATTTCCCAAACATAAAAAATGTAGTGAGAAGCACTATTGAACATTTTTGCAAATCTCTTCAATGTCTGGTTTAATAGAAAAGCTGGATTTTCATATTCACTTTTCTGCATTTAACCCATTGGGATTTGTTGTTTCCAGTGAAGTATAAAATATCTGACCTCACACTGATACCTGTTTGGAAAAGGGAGTACTTTAATAACCTTTTTAAATTTTTTTGTGGGATCTTAGTTCCCCGACCAGGGATCGAATCCAGACAGACCCCTGGCAGTGGAAGCGTGGAGTCCTAACCACTGCACCACCAGGGAATTCCCTTGAATAATCTTGTAAATGGCTGTGGATATTCTTCTTTGATACTATAGCAAAACTCAATGAGTGGTAGTTCCTTAAAGGTTATCTGCATTGCAGAATCTGAAGATGTACTGACGAACTTTTCATACTGCTACATTAAAAATCATTGTTCTGGGACTTCCCTGGTAGCGCAGTGGTTAAGAATCTGCCTGCCAATGCAAGGGACAGGGGTTCGAGCCCTGGTCCAGGAAGATCCCACATGCCGTGGAGCAACTAAGCCCATGCACCACAACTACTGAGCCTGCACTCTAGAGCCTGCAAGCCACAACTACTGAGCCCGTGTGCCACAACTACTGAAGCCTGCACGCATAGAGCCTGTGCTCTGCAACAAGAGAAGCCACCGCTATGAGAAGCCTGCACACAGCAATGAAGAGTAGCCCCCGCTCACCGCAACTAGAGAAAGCCCGCGCAGCAATGAAGACCCAACGCAGCAAAAAATAAATTCATTTATTTATTTAAAATAAAATAAAAATCATTGGTCTATCTTGTACTCTGAATAGATCTCCTATTCATGAATGCTTTTGTACACTCATGTACATAAGCAGCATTATTCACAATAGCCAAAAGGTTGAATCAACTCAAGTATCCATTGATAGATGAATGGATAAACAAAATGTGGTCTATACATACAATGGCATATTATTCAGCCTTAAAAAGAGAACTCTGACAGATGCTATAACATGGATTAACCCTGAAGACACTATGCTAAGTTAAATAAGCCAGTCATAAAAAGACAAACGATGTAGGATTTCATTTATATAAGGTACCTAGAGTAGTCAAATTCACAGAGACAGAGTAGGATGGTGGTGGCTGCCAGGGGCTGGGGGAAGAGATGGAACGTTGTTTAAAGGGTAGAGTTTCAGTTGGAAAGATGAAAATGTTCTGGAGATGGATGGTGGAGAGTTTCAGTTCTGCAAGAACGGACTGGCTCCACAGCAACGTACATGTACTTAACATTACTGAACTGTACATTTAAAAATGGTTATGATGGTAATTTTTTTAATATTTATTTATTTATTAGGCTGCATCAGGTCTTAGTTGTGGCACGCAGGATCTTCGCTGCAGAGCGCGGGCTCTAGAGCACATGGACTTCGTTGCCCCGTGGCATGTGGGATCTTAGTTCCCCGACCAGGGATCGAACCCAAGTCCCCTGCATCGGAAAGCGGATTCTTAACCACTGGACCACCAGGAAAGTCCCTATGATGGTAAATTTTATGTTATGTGCATTACACCACAATATAAAACAACAACAACAACCACCAATTTCATCAGAAGAGTCTTGAAATACTGGGACTACATGAGTCAGGCTCAGGTAGTCAATACAACTTCTAAGATCTTAATTTTCATTTGAAAGCTCAAATTCTATCACTGACAACAGATATTCTCAGTTGCTTCCCTTAAAGTGACAGCCTCACTTTATTAATTTTTGAGAAACTGTCTGCCAAATACCCAAGTCTGAGTAATCAGTCTGTTGGTCTTCCTTTCAAATCCAGAATTCCACGAAAAATTTAATTCTTAATTCAAACAGTCACACAAATGCTTTTCCTAAAGACAACCATCTTACCTACCTACTTCAGGGTGCAGAATTAGCATTCCTATTTCCCATTTTGTCACACAGAATATTCTAAAACCATGTAGTGAAGGACTGAGAATAAATTTATTAGTTTCTATTGCTTCATCATGGAAGCAATAGAAGTGAAACTGGGAGTGAACTACTTGTACTGCCTTGACCTATGTTAAATAAAGGGCCAGCAGGTTTACCCACCATTGCTTTTGCACCATTAGTGCCAATGTCAACCAGTGAAAACGGCAAATGGTCTACCAATTACGAAAAATTTTGACCTTGTGGAATCTCTGAAAGGGTCTTGGGGATCCCAGGGGCATACAGACTGCACCTTGAGAACCTCTGAATAAGAGCATGGACCAACATCCAAAAGAAAAGAATGTGGGACTTCCCTGGTGGTGCAGTGGATAAGACTCCCTGCAGCCAATGCAGGGGGCCCGGGTTCGATCCCTGGTCAGGGAACTAGATCCCACATGCGTACCGCAACTAAGAGTTCGCGTACCACAACTAAGGAGCCCGCCGGCTGCAACTAAGGCCGAGAGCAAACAAATAAAAAGGAAAAAAAAAAAAAAGGAAAAGAATGTGTGGGTACAGATTTTAGAGTGATTAAGAAATTCCTCTTCCTACTGCTTATTACTGAACAATCAAATTTTTTATAAATTTATTTATTTTATTTATTTATTTATTTTTGGTTGCATTGGGTCTTCACTGCTGCATGCAGGCTTTCTCAGAAGTTGCATGCAGGCAACTTATTCGTTGTGGTGCATGGGCTTCTCATGGCAGTGGCCTCTTGTTGCGGAGCATGGGCTCAGCCACGTGGGCTTCAGTAGTTGTGGCACGCAGGCTCAGTAGTTGTGGCTCGCGGGCTCTAGAGCGCCGGCTCAGTAGTTGTGGCACACGGGCTTAGTTGCTCCACAGCATGTGGGATTTTCCCGGACCAGGGCTCGAACCCGTGTCCCCTGCGTTGGCAGGCGGATTCTTAACCACTGTGCCACCAGGAAGTCCCCAATCAAATTTTTTTAAAAAGTAAAATCATCAAGTAAGAGCAAGAAGACAGGTGATGGTACTGCATGTTAAGAAGTTACTCAGCAGAATGAGAGAACAACTTGGCCAGGGAAACATGCTATAGTTGCCAGGCAGTACTAAATAACCATTTCAGATCAGCTGTTACAAATTTATGAGACTAGTCATGTTTTTTCCAACCATCCTTCCAAGTTTCTCTGAGAATCAGATTATCATGCTCCTCAAAAGATCATCAATGCTTAGAATATAAATAATCACATATCAGCAGTGTTCCAGGGGTCACGTAGCCTAGCTACATTTATACCTTATTCTCAGTCCAGAAATTTAATACTACGGTATATACCAAGACTCTAAAAAGGTTATGTAAATGTGTGTTTAGGACCAATCCTGAGCAGTACTCCTTCCACCCAAAAACGAGACTGACTCACAAATCAGTAGGTAGTATTTATAAAAGACACGGTTTAAATAACCAAGATAACAATGGAATTTAAGACCACACTGTGAAATGATGAAACAAATGAAAAACTTACTCTTAAAAATAAAAAGGTGCAGATATTTTGCATAAAGGATTAAACAGAATTTAGAACAGTAATTTTCAACCTAAGTGAGCTTAAGATTTAATTTTCCAAAACACTCATACACTCAACAAATGAAATCTGTAGGAATGCAACCCAGGCATTTACCTTTTGGATAAGCTTTCTAGTTAATTAATTATTATGCTTACCTCTGGTTAAAAACCACGGTCACATCCAGATGGGGAAGTTACATGGAAGTACGTGTGAGCTCAATATAAAATTTAAAACTTTCAACCAGAATAACAACAAAATTGAAAATGGCAACCTTACAAAACAGAGATCTAAATCAGTAGAAGTATTCAAAGAAAGAATAAGTTAGGGACTTCCCTGCTGGTCCAGTGGTTACGAATCTGCCTTCCAGTGCAGGGGACGCGGGCTCGATCCCTGGTCGGGGAACTAAGATCCCACATGCTGTGGGGCAAATAAGCCCATGTGCCACAACTAGAGAGCCCGTGCGCCACAACTAGAGAGAGGTCTGCGCTGCAATTAAGATCCGACACAGCCAATAAATAAATTAAAAAAATATTTTTTAAGAAAAGAGTAAGTTAGGGACTTCCCTGGTGGCACAGTGGTTAAGAATCCGCCTGCCAGTGCAGGGGACATGGGTTCGAGCCCTGGTCTGGCAAGATCTCACATGCTGCAGAGAAACTGAGCCCATGCACCGCAGCTACTGAGTCTGCGCTCTAGAGCCCGCGAGCCACAACTACTGAGCCTGCATGCCATAACAACAACAGAAAAATAAGTTAGCATTTGCCAGGCATGTTGGGTACTAAGTAAGAAGAAGAATTAAACAATTTTTTCAATTCTAATATTTTAATCAAATACAAAAAAACCTGACGACATCATTGTCAGGACTCCATACTTTAAATTAGACAGGTACTTTAACATTCAGTCTTATTCGTTACCTATTGAAAATAATGAAAAAAACTGCCCTCAAGTTACATAGCTCTTAGTCTATGTTCCAGATATAAATCTAATTGTACCATGTAAATAATCTTACCTCTCCACTTTATCTGTAGAGGTAGAAGGAGCAGGGACATCTTCTTCAATTCTGTAATAAAAAATTAAGGGGAAAAAAGTAAAAATGAAGGCTATTTTAAGACTAGAAATTAAACAAATTAAGAAAATATGGGGACTTCCCTGGTGGTGCAGTGGTTAAGAATCCGCCTGCCAATGCAGGGGACACGGGTTCGAGCCCTGATCCAGGAAGATGCCACATGCCACGGAGCAGCTAAGCCCGTGCGCCACAACTACTGAGCCTGCGCTCTAGAGCCCGTGAGTCACAACTACTGAGCCCTCATGCCACAACTACTGAGCCCTCGTGCCACAACTACTGAAGTCCGCGCGCCTAGAGCCCGTGCTCCACAACAAGAGAAGCCACCACAATGAGAAGCCCGCACACCACAATGAAGAGTAGCCCCCGCTTGACGCAATTAGAGAAAGCTCACGCGCAGCAACGAAGACCCAATGCAGCCAAAAATAAATAAACTTTATAAAAAAGAAAATATAAAGCCATAAAAAGAGCGATTTAGGGGACTTACTTGGTGGCTCAGTGGTTAAGAATCCGCCTGCCAATGCAGGGGACACGGGTTCGAGCCCTGGTCCGAGAAGATCCCACATGCCGCGGAGCAACTAAGCCCGTGTGTCACAGCTACTGAGCCTGTGCTGTAGAGCCCGCAAGCCACAGCTCCTGAGCCCACGTGCCTAGAGCCTGTGCTCCCTAACAAGAGAAGCCACCGCAATGAGAAGCCCGCACGCTGCAACAAAGACCCAACGCAGCCAAAAATAAAAATAAATAAATTTATAAAAAAAAGAGCGATTTATTAAATTCTCAAAATATTAAGGTTTTACATAATATTTATTTACATTATCAAATTTAATCCTTACTCATTCAAATAACCGTTGTATGCTTATTTGCTACAGTGAACAAGACAGTTATATCCTAGATTTGAGTTTACGATCAGACAGAAGAGAATGCAGTATTTGTTATAACCCAGTATGTGCAATCCTGAAAATCTCACATTCTGCAACTGCTCACTAAAAATAAGTTTTTAAAAAAAAGGAAGAAGCAGTATCCCAGAACATTCATTTTTTTGAAAAGTACTAATAAATATCTTAAAAATATTTCATAGTTGTGTTTACTAATAAAGTCTAAAAATAATGACCAACTCAGGAGCAATGAGTAACCCCCCTAGCACCTAGACTGTGCTCCTGAAAATCCATTTCCCACTAAAAATAACCAAGACTCCATTGAGAAATAATTGATTCTAAGCCAGGGCAGGGGAAGTACATAGGTGAATCTGGGACAATTTCATGCCAGAAAGCAACAAAACTATATCTAGTATTATTTAGGGTCATATCTACTTATGGTCATGCTAAAAGGAATTATAAAGGAAAGGTGGGAATCCAGGGTAAAGCATGGGAAGAGTTCTTTGTACTATTTTTTCACTTTTCTATAAACTTGATGTTTCATATTTACAAAAATATTACAAAAGCACACTTAGGAGCCAACCCCAATAAAATCTCACTGGCCAGAAGAAGGGACAATATGAGCATCAACAAAGATAATAACTGCATAACCAACAAGGACCTACTGTATAGCACAGGGAACTCTGCTCAATATACTGTAATAACCTAAATGGGAAAAGAACTTGAAAAACAATAGATACATGTATATGTATAACTGAATCACTTTGCTGTACACCTGAAACCAACACAACATTGTTAATCAACTATACTCCAATATAAAATTAAAAAAATTTTTAAAGATAATAATTACAATTGATTGAAAAACTCCAAATGTGTTTAAATCCACGAGTTCACAATGACACAAACAAAAAACAAAAAACTCGTTAGTCATTTTTAGAGACTGATAGGAGACCACTGCATTATTTTGAAAATTGATAAATAATGGGAAAGAATTTACCCTTTCTTTACAATAAAGTTATACCTTAGGTACGTTTCAAGACAGAGTCGACTTAAGTTATTACTTAGGAACCCTATATATTGACACCATTCACTTGGTATTAATTTAAATCCTTGTCTCTTTTACCTGCCCCATCATCAGTTTTCACCTGTATGCCAAAGGCAACATTCAGCTACGTGAAGACATACATCATTTATAAATGTGCCCCCAAAGCACACCATGAGAGCTGAGAATGCTGTTAGCTGTGGTGAAATGGAAAAAAGAAAGAACAGTGGGAAAACAGGAAACTTTGCTACTGAGTACTAACACCTCAGGAGCAATAAATTAGAATTGAAGTATGTACAGCAAGAAACATAGAAGTATGAGAGAACACAAGAAGCTGTAGGAGAGAAAAAGGCTTTCCTATATAGACATTACTGAAAACTCCTCCAAAGGTTAAAACATACATATAAATAGAACTGAGTCAACTAATTTTTCACACCTGGACTTTCTCCCTGTTTAGCGATAACAAATTTATTAAAATAGCAGTGTAATATACACAGTATGGACGAAACAAATGAACAATTAAAAAATAGCTTGCTCAATTCAATAAATAAATACACTAATTCAAAAAATTAATTCAATAGACATTTTAGTCCATTATATGCTAAACATCGGACACAGTCTCCAACAAAAGTTAAAGCAGAGGAGACAGGGAATTCCCTGGCGGTCCAGTGGTTAGGACTCCTCACTCTCACTGCCGAAGGCCTGGGTTGGGGAACTAAAATCCCACAAGGCGCAGGGCACCGCTAAAAAAAAAAAAAGCAGAGGGGACAACTTGAGAAAGGCAGAAGAGATTAAATGACAGGCAGGGACTAACTATATTGGAGTCTGAGTCCTAGAAAATGCTTTAGAGATGAAAAGTTGTCAGTTACTTTCAGCAGGATCCAAAATCTTTGCTCCTAACTCCTAATCCTTTTGAGAATGTTATACTGGTCTACAAATTTGATGAAAAGCCCTGGGGGGAGGGGAGGCAGGGAAATGGGGTTGAAAATAATCAGAGACTTCACAGGGTGACAGAAATGAAGCACAATTTAAATGCTTTCAGCTTCAAGGTAAGCAAGCCGATGATCTGACCAGAACGCTGGAATGGCCTTGGATCCATATCTCCTAAACACCTCCTGTCATAGCTAATTATGTTCAAATAGTTTAACTAAGGGATTATTCTGGCCAAATTCTAGCACAGAGCTTCTCAAATTACCTGTGATTGAAGGACCAGACTTTTAATTTCAATGTGTAAGACATGGGTTTTTACAAAGTATTAACAGAAATGTCAGAGTAACATCAAATTTCTTTGTTCCCAAGAAGAGTGGCCCCCGCTCACCGCAGCTAAAGAAAAGCCTGCGCACAGCAATGAAGACCCAAAGCAGCCAAAAATAAATAAATAAATTTTAAAAAAAATTTCTTTGTTCCCAAATGCTTACTCCCAATTTTTATACATATACATAGCATGGTTTGTGGGATCTTAGTTCCCCAACCAGGGACTGAACCAGGGGCCATAGCAGTGAAAGCGTGGAGTCCTAACCACTGGACCACCAGGGAATTCCCTATACTTATATCTTTGTAGACCAGTAACAAACAGTTCACAAACCAATACCAGTCTGTGGCACACAAAAAGTGGTAGTAACACAAACGTCCAGAGTATGAGTACTAAAAACAAACACATTAACACTGTACATACATGCTACATTCAGGCACCAGTAGCAACAACAATACACAAAATGTTTTGCACCCCACATAGATGACAGACGAAGTGCAATACTATTAAACTTTCACGGTTAGCCATAATGCAAGTTAACAGGCACCAGATTCAAACAACTCAAACTACTAAAAAAAAAAAAAAAAAAAAACAGCCAAAATACACGAAACACCAGTTTTACACTAGTAACACAAGACAGTAATCTGAGAGAAGGGAAACAAATGAGGTGAGTCCTATGAGTATCCCCAGGTTACTATCTGGAGAGATTTGTCCACAGGACAGAGAAGGACCCTGAACAAAGTCCATCTCACAGAATTGAGAAGACAGAATTTGAGGTTTGGGGTGGCCTAGGTAGCTAGAATTTACAGGACAGACTAGAGAGAGAGCTGTAGACAAAGCAAGCTTCAGAGATCTGTAGACGCTTCCCCCCAGTCTTTGTTTAAGTGCTGATCAACTTATGCATAAGAAAACTACTGAGACCCGGGAAAGAACAACCCAGAAAAGGAATAGGCAAAACAATCCTTGGAAATCACACAGGGTCTAGAATAAATAACTCCCATCAGCCAGTCTGTAATTTAAACCATGGAGTCCTGATAATGTTATCTTCAGGTTTTTTGCATTTGATTAAAATATTAGAATTGAAAGTTACTTAATTCTGCTCCTTACTCAGTACACAACATGCCTGGCAAATGCTAACCTAGTAGTCTTTCTTTGAATACCTCTACTGATTTAGATCTCTGTTTTGTAAGGTTGCCATTTTCAATTTTGTTGTTATTCTAGTTGAAAGTTTTAAATTTTATATTGAGCTCACACGTACTTCCATGTAACTTCCCCATTTTGATGTGACCATGGTTCTTAACCGGAGGTGAGCATAATAATTAATTCACTAGAAAGCTTATCCAAAAGCTAGATGCCTGGGTTGCACCCTTAGAGATTTTATTTGTTAAACTTGAGATAGAATCCATGTTTGTTTTGGAAAAGCTCCTTGATAATGTCATAAATAAGGCAACTGTCATAGTGTCAATCTCTGTATCGTTATTAAAACTTAATTCCTCTCTACTTTGGAGAATACCTCCTTAAACTATAATGTAAATTCCAAGACTGGAATTTACTTTTTTTTTTTTTGGCCGCGCCCCACAGCATGCGGGATCTTCCCCTACAAAGGATCAAACCCGTGCCCCCTGTAGTGGAAGTGCGGAGTACTAACCACTGGGCCGCCAGGGAATTCCCTGGACTTTACCATTGTAACTTTCCTTCACCCCACTTTCCATGTCCCCACTTCCTAGGAGCAAGGCTGGAACCACATCATTTAGGTTTTTTCTTAAGGTTTTGTTGTTGTCGTTGTTGTTTTGAATTTTTGGCCGCACTGTGCAGCACGTGGGATCTTAGTTCCCCGATGAGGGACTGAACCCATGCCCCCTGCACTGGAAGGCAAAGTTTTAACCACTGGACTACCAGGGAAGTCCCAGATCGTGCAGTTTTGATGCCAACCTAAGGCCTTAAATTTTTACCCTTACGTTGAGGCACTGAAGGTGTAATATGATCAAATTTACCTTTTATATACTCAGTGGTACAAAAGTTTGAAGTGGATAAAATGAGGAAAAAAGGATATCAGTTGAAGATACTATTAAATAGCACTGTAAAGCACTCAGCAGTGATAAACTTAATTCCATTCTTATTTAGTAGCCTAGACAAAAAGGGCATGTACTAGCATAGTCAGAAGAAAAGATGGATTAAAGCAGTGGTTCTCAAACTTCAATCTACACGAATCACTTGGAGCTCACGCTGTTGAGCCCCAACCCTAGAGTTCTGGTTCAGTAGGTCTATTATGAGGTCCAGGAATTTGCATTTCTAACAACTTTCTAGGTGATGCTGCTACTGCTGGTTTGGGGACCACACTGTAACAAACACCAGGTTAGAAAAAAAATTATAAACTGATGTTCATGTCCTATCTGAGCCATAGACATGTTTATCCACAATTATTTTTTTAATGTTAATTATGGTAGTTACTACATTTAAAACTATTAAGATACCACATAAAAATCTGGATTTCTGCTTCTCTTGAAAAATCATTATGTAAACTCTGAAACCAGAAAAGTATTAAAGAAAACCACAGGCAAATTACATTGTAACTCATCAGGAGAAGGCCTTTTATATTCAGAAATCATGTAAGACTGATAAATTCTACTCCATCTAGTTCATTTCACAAAAGGTTAACTTAGTGAATATATACAGAATATTAAATCAACAGGAAAAAAGGTCCAACAGTAAAAGATTAAAGGATATAAACACATTCACAGAAAATGAAACACAAATAGCTCAAACATTTGAATACATGCTCACACTGATTCTTCAGAGAAACACAAAATTACAGTGAGAAAGCATTTTTTACCCATCAAATCGTCAAAGACAAGAATGTAAGAGTAACAGGTGTTCGCATATATTGCTAATATAAGTTTAAATTCACAAAACTTCTATGAAGGTCTATTTGACAATATCGATCAAAAACAACAAATGAACACTCTTTGATCCAGCAGTTCCACTTGTAGAAATTTATCCTATAGATATATGAGTCCATGGTTACAAGGTTATTCACTACAGCACAATTTGTAACAATTAAATTCTGGAAAGAATTCAAATGTCCATCAATAGGAAACTCATTATGAGACAGCCACAAAATAGAATACAATGCAGCCGTTAAAAAAAAAGAAAAAAAAAGAAAAAGAAAGAAACTATGCCCTAATGAGGAATCCTCTCCAAGATATACTGCTAAGTGCTCAGAAAGTGTCAAGTGTGCTACCATTTACACAATAATATAGAATTAATAACTACATACAATCTGCTCGTATATGCATAAGGTATCATTGAGGGATACATAATAAATTACTAACACTGGTGGACTCTGAGGAGAAAACCTATGTGATTAGGGAATAAGGGTTGGAGGGACATTTCACTGTGTACTTCCCCTTCTGGATTTTGAACCAGGAATGTATTTCCTAGTCAAAGAAATAATTACAATATTCTTTAAATATTGGAAATATCTGCCACTATGGCATACATTCTCCCCAATCAGCTGAAGTTGAACAGTGACCTAGCCCTTTAAGGGAGAATTCACTTCAATCCCCACCACCACTTCACTTTTTCCTATCTGGCCCTCTAAGCTTTACATTTCTAAGCCCTGTTACAGATTACCAAACTGCTAAATATTGGTAACTGTTTAGAAATTGAAAAAGGAGGAGGGGGAATCTAGAATTTTTATTTCTGGGATTGGGAAACTGAGCGCTATCCAACCAAAATAAGGTACAAGAGCAAGATTATTAGTGAAAATTGGGGGGTACATACTGAGTTGGTTTTGAGGTGCTTATGGAACACCTAAATGGATAGCATTCAGGGACTTCCCTGGTGGTCCAGTGGCTAAGACTCTGGGCTCCCAACGCAGGGGACCTGGGTTTGATCCCTGGTCAGGGAACTATATCCCACATGCCGCAACTAAAGATCCTGCCTGCCGCAACTAAGACCTGGCGCAGCCAAATAAATAATAGTTTTAAAATAATAAATAAATAAATGGGTAACATTCAATAGGCAATTCAGAGCAAACATCTGTCAGACATAGCAGTGCCTACTACATTCTCATTTAATCCTCTCACAAAAAACCTTGTGGCAGGTGGCAATAATCCTATTTTCCAGAGAAGTAACTTACCCAGTTACACGACCCCATCATAACTCATTCTGTACTCCAACTGCCTACTGACTTTCTGTATTCCCCATCAGGATTAAGATCTAAGAAACCATGTCTATCTTATCCTAAACTGTACCCTAGCACCAAGCACAGAGCCTGGTATCTAATCAATATTTGTTAAAGTGACCAATTCTGAATCACTAGGGTAGGATTAACGACAAGTGACTTTGCCACTTACCATGTGAAGTACCTCAGTTTCCTCAACTATTAACAGTACCTATCTCACAAGATCTGTTTCGAAAATTAAATGAGAAAGTTCACAAAGTGCTTAGTTCAATGCTTGGCACATAAGGAATCAACAGATTCTAGCAATCATTAACAATGAAAGAACAGAAAGATAGGAAGAAAAGGAGGCAGCATCAAAAGAAGACAAAATTAAGGAGGGAGTGTCTGGTATCAGAGGTAGCACAGAGGTGCCAAAAAGGCAGCAAAAAGAACTCATTAGAAAGCTAAGAATAAGGACTATTTTAGCATTTAGACAATCCATGATCACCTTTAGCAATGTTGTTTAAATGACATGAAGAAGCCAGATCGAGACAGGTTGAACAAATGTGTATATTCTCAGAACACACCTGTCCAATTAGATTGTGATCTGATGACCAGCAACTGATACCTTATTCATCTTTGTATCTCTAAAACCTAACATATTAAAATATATATTGAATACATTTGTTAAATGATTAAGCAAACAGAACGGGGAAAAAAATGGACACCAGAAATGCAGACTCTTATCTAAAGAAGCCTGGCTATGAAGGGAAGAAGCAAAGAAAGCAACTGAACGCACATATCAGAGAAAATGTTTTTAAAAGCATCCATCTTGGGACGTTTGAATGCAGAGATGGTGCTAGCTAAGGGGAAGGAAAGGAAGCACCAAGAGACCAAATAGGTAGTTGCTGGCAGACAACCAGACATGAAAAAAACCCCCACAAATCTCCAGTTGTTTTATCTTAAAGATTTTTTTTTTTTAACATAAACCCTCAGCCTGTGAAGAAGGCTTTTCTTCTGGCAAACTTTTAAGTTCCACAAGAGGTCTTAACCCTCTAGCTGTCTATTCTGTGCCTGCTACAGCAGAGAAGCTGAATAAACATTTAAGAAACAACAGCATTGACTGCACTCTTTAAATTTTTGGCCCCAAATCTGAAACAAGGACAACATTGGCAATCCTACCACATTCCCTAGAATATGTCTTCCAAGTCTCCAAAATTACTCTCTCTCCTCAAATCTCCTACACCCTACTCCATTCTGCCTTACTTCTAAGCAGATCTTGCTTCACACCTCATTGAGCAAATAGAAACCATTAGACAGGAAGTCTCCCTTCCTCAACCACCAAAACTACCAACCTGCTTGCCTCTGTATCCACATTCTCTGCTATCCCTATTTCCATGAACGAAGTTTCCCTGTTAGAAACTTCATATAGCTGGCCCCTTGTCATTCATCTCATTGTGGCCATCCCTGATAGCCCAATCTAAAATAACCATCCAGGGCTTCCCTGATGGTGCAGTGGTTAAGAATCCGCCTGCAAATGCAGGGGACACGGGTTCGAGCCTTGGTCCGGGAAGATCCCACATGCCGCGGAGCAACTAAGCCCGTGTGCCACAACTACTGAGCCTGCGCTCAAGAGCCTGTGAGCCACCACTACTGAGTCCGTGTGCCAGAACTACTGAGCCTGCGCTCTAGAGCCCACAAGCCACAACTACTGAAGCCTGTGTGCCAAAACTACTGAAGCCCATGTGCCTAGAGCCCATGCTCCGCAAAGAGAAGCCACCGCAGTAAGAAGCCACGCCCCGCAACGGAAGAGTAGCCCCTACTCTTTGCAACTAGAAAAAGCCCGTGCGCAGCAACGAAGACCCAGTGCAGCCAAAAATACATAAGTAAATTAATTAATTAATTAAAAATAAATAACCACCCAGTTACCTCACATCACCTTAAAACTAGGGTAATTATTTGCATAGCACTTTATCACTGATATTCTCTAATCTATATATTCATGGTCTCTATCCCAGTAGTCGAAGCTCCATTTGAACGCAGAGACCTTTTCTGTCTCCTTAACCACAGCGCCTCTACTAGATAAGACAAATGTTCAATAAATATAGGGAAAATATGCCAATAAGTAGGAGGAAAGAAAACTGCTTCACAAAATTTTCCTGAAAGAAAATTTCCTTGTAGAATCTCCCCACTACTGCCACCATTTAACAAATGGGAAAACTGAGGTCCACCGCAGCAGCCAGAAACAGAACCCAGTTTTCCTGGCTCTCAGTCATCATAGAAATTTAGCATCATCTATCATCCCCCCCTATAAAGTTTTTTGGGTTTTTTTTGGCTGTGCCACACAGCATGCAGGATCTTAGTTCCCCCACCAAGGATCGAACCTGCACCCCCTGAAGTGGAAGCGCGGAGTCTTAACCACTGGACCGCCAGGGAAGTCCCTCCCTATAAAGTTTTATGGTACCCTTACAAATAAATACAAGTTCAACATCCACCTATGACACTGTAATGTTAGAAGTCAGAAGAGCTAGGCTTGATGGGAGCAGTATGACTAAAAAGGTTGGGGGGGAGGTTTCCATATAATGTTTTGTTTCTAATTTCCCTTTGTGAAAATTCACTCAACTGTACATTTACCATTTGTGCATTTTGTAGTATGCCGTACTTCAATAAAATGTACTGAAAAACTGGCAGGGAATTTTTTTTTTTTTTTAGCCAGGCTGAGAGGCTTGCAGGATCTTAGTTCCCCAACCAGGGACTGAACCTGGGCCATGGAAATGAAAGCGCCGAGTGCTAACCACTGGACTGTCAGGGAATTCCCATGGAGCTTTTACCTTATGCTTTCTTCTGGGAGATTTATAGTTTCAGGTCTTACATTTAGGTCTTTAATCCATTTTCAGCTCATTTTTGTATACGGTGTAAAATAAGGATCTAACTTCATTCTCCTGCATGTGCATATTCTGTTTTCCCAACACCATTTGTTGAAAAGAATATCCTGGGACTTCCCTGGTGGCCCAGTGGTTAAGAATCCACCTGCCAATGCAGGGGACATGGGTTTGAGCCCTGGTCCAGGAAGATACCACATGCCACGGAACAACTAAGCCCGCACACCTAGAGCCCGTGCTCCGCAACAAGAGAAGCCACCGCAATGAGAAGCCCGCCCACCGCAACAAGGAGTAGCCCCTGAATGAGCACAGCGACCAGAGAAAGCCCGCGTGCAGCAACAAAGATCCAATGCAGCCATAAATAAATAAATTAAATAAATTTAAAAAGAAAAAGAAAAAAAGAATGTCCTTTCTTCATTGAGTGGTCTTGGCATCCTTATCAAAGATCATTTGACCATATGCAAGGATTTATTTTTGGGCTTTCTATTACATTCCACTGTTCTATTTGTCTATCTTTATGCCAGTAGCACAGTGTTTTGAAATCAGGAAGTGAGACCAACACTTTGTTCTTTTTCAAAACTGTTTTGGCAGGGAATTTCCTGGCGGTCCAGTGGTTAGGACCCCAGTTCAATCCCTGGTCAAGGAACTAAAATCCCACAAGCCTTGAGGCGTGGCCAAAAACAAACAAAAGAAACTGTTTTGGCTATTTGGGACCCCTTGAGATTTCTTAGGAATTTTAGGATCTATTTTTCTACTTCCGCAAAAAATGCCATTGGCATTTTAACAGAAACTGTGTTGAAACCATAGATCTCTTTGGGTAGTATGAACATCTTAACAATAGTAAGTATTCCAATCGATGAACATAAGATATATTTTTTTTGTGGAACCTTTAGGGTGAATCTGTTTTTTTTTTTTTGAAGGGGGTGTAATGTTTAATTGGCATCCAAAGGTAATCAGCTAGACGTTAAAAAATTATGTTCATCTCAGAAAAATTACATTTGTCCTTGACTTTTGCTTCTCTGATTCACATGTTATTAATAAGATCATACTACAGTACATATGCCAGATATTGAAACTGTCCCAAGGCATCTAGATATATGAAAGGAGACATTAACATTCATTGAGTCATTTAATTTTGTCATGAGCTGACAATTATTAAGTGCATTTATCAAACCTCGTAAGATTTATACAAACTGGGTCATTTTACCCTACTGTCATAGCCCAAGAAACAGTGTATGTTTAAAGCCCAAATTGTAAAATTGCAATTAATCTTACTATTTTTTGGCATTTTTATTTTTTTTATAATTGTGAATTTGTCTTTTTATTTCTGCATTGCTCTGTATATATTTTTTCAGTTTTTTTTATACAGCAGGTTCTTATTAGTTATCTATTTTATACATGTTAGTGTATATATGTCATTCCCAATCTCCCAATTCATCCCACCACCACCACCCCTCAGTTTTTTTTTTTAACCAATTTTTTTTTTTTTTGGCCAGGCTGTGTGGCTTTCAGTATCTTAGTTCCCTGACCAGGAATTGAACCCGGGCCCTCTACATTAGGAGCACAGAGTCTTAACCGCTGGACCACCAGGGAAGTCCCTCCCTGAGCCTCAGCTTTTTAAACTGGTAAGTGAAAAATACTTTCAGACACGCATATGAAGATTACCAAGGTTAATGGATGTGATGATGAGTAAATTGTCGTAAGAGTACAAGGTCAGGGACTTCCCTGGTGGTCCAGTGGTTAAGACTCCGTGCTTCCAATGCAGAGGGTGTGGGTTCGATCCCTGGGGGGGAACTAAGATTGTATAATGCCGTGTGGCACAGACGGGAAAAAAAAAAAAAAATTTTTTTTCAAAAAAAATCTTCTGAAAATAGTTCTTTTTTTGCAGGTCCACCAAGAGAGACTCTTTTCTCATTTACACATTGTAGCTAATATATTGAACCTAACTCCTCCACCCCACCAATATATAGGTACACAGGTACGTTAGCTAAATCTTTCACACAAATATATTCTAATTACAGTGACGTTAATTCATCATAAAGCTAACTTACAAGAGGTTATCCATCTCATTTTAAACAGCCAAATACTAAGCACCAAAATAAGCCCCACACCAACACAGATGAACCTTCCACTTATGGAAATAGGAACGACAAACCCCAGAACTTTAAGGATTACTGAGCTAAACCACTTATTTTTACTTTGACATCTCTCATCTAAAGGTACGAATAAGTAGCTCAGAAATTATAAGACCGTTAAAGTAAAATTCAATGCATCACATAAGACTTCCTCTTTCTAAGCTTTCTCATTCCTCCTTACCACTATATTACAAACTGCTATATTCTTTTGTAACATAAACAAAAACGTTAACAACTAGTTAGAACTATTTAGAAAGCTAATAAGGACAAAGACTGATTTAACATTTAGACAACCATTGATAACCTTTAGCAACGTTGTTTAATGGCATGAGGGGACAGAAGCCAAATTGTAGCTTTTTACAGATGACAAAACTGTAGCCCAACCAGTCACCACTTAAGCAATAAAAGCGGTATCAAAATCAACTCTGAATTGTGGTTTATTTCTCATTCCATTTTCTCTCTCTGCTGGTTTGGAAGTTAAACATGTTTTTTATTCTTTCAATGGTTATACTGGAATTATAATGTGCATTCTTAGTTGTCTATTAAACTCACGTACATTTTCTTTACCCTCCCCCTTAAACGCCTGAAACGCTTTACCCCTGAATTGCCCCAGGAACTTACTTAACTAAGGAATGATGCCTTTATTGTTCTCTTCAACTAGCTAATTAGATTTTCAGGCAATTTCCTCTCAAGCTTTGGGCATGGGGGAAAGGATGAGTAATGAAGGAATAAAAACTTTAAATACTGGGGTTTAACCTAGAGTCTGCCACTTAATAATTTGGGTTATTTATTGTTTCTTCGAATAACGGCCTGTTTCCCTTCACTGTTCAAAAAATATCTTTATGTCTGAGTGGCACTGTGCCGTTTTCATAGCAATCATGTCTTCTATCATCCCCTCCAGTCCTTCTGTTACGCTTCGCGCTTAATACTGCCCATTCTCCTAGCAACCAAACACTGCTATAAGTGAAAAGACCTCAACGCAGCGTTAGAAGATGCTTCGCCTCCCGATAAAATCCCCCAGAAGCAGCCAAGTCCCCCGCCAACGTTCCCAAAATCTAAAAGAACCACAATGCTCTCCACCACAGACAAAAGAAATGGGCCTTGCTGGGGGTAGGAGAATACCAGGTGAGCGAGGAGACCGCGGGGAACAAGCTTCACCGCGTCCCACAGCGGAAGTCCGAGGCGCTCGGGAGCCGCAGCCCCAAACAATGGAGTTTTCCCGCCTCCTCGGGGCCCCGCCCCCTGCTCCAGAGTCGGCGGAGGGAAGCGAACGCACAAGCGCACGACCCCGCCCCCGAGAGACCCCGCCCATCCCGACCCACCGGTCCAGCCTCCTCCCTCGTGCAGGGTTTTTTTTTTTTTTTTTTTTGGCGCCAAATCTCTGTTGGTTATTTTCCCGATGTGTTTGGGGATCCTACCGGAGGCGCACGCCAGGAGTGCGGCGACAGGAGGGACGTTAAGGTACACTGCCGCGCCGGGGCCCCGCCTCCCCGCCGATAGCCCCGGGCCTGGGGAGGAAGGAGAGGGGCAGGCGATGGAGACAGCCGCCGCTGCCCCCGGCAAGATGGCGACCGCGAAAAGCGGGGCAGGGGGCGCCAGCCGACCGGCGTTACTGCCAGTGAGCGAGGCTCTCTGCAAGAAGTGGGCTTCTCCAGTGTCCGGCCCTCCCCGAACAGCGACGGTTGTTCACTAGAAGGAAAGTCCTCCCACCCTCCGGTCTGTCCCTCCCGGGGAGCCTCCGTCCACCACCCCCTCCCTGCGGACTGGCCAGTGCCTCAAGCTCTCCACGGTCCAGCTTACTTGTCGGCGGAAACCAGCTCCGCGGTGATGGCGGCAGTGGCTGTGGACTCTGCGGCCATCGTTCGCCTGAGGTGGTGGACCAGCGGACTGGATAGTGTCTGTGAGAAAAACAGAGAGAATTTCGAAAGCCAGAGACTTATTCGTGGACAGAAAATGGCAGATTGGAGACCCCGCGCGGCTGGGCCCTCTTATATAGCAGGGCCCTTCGCCCCGCCCATCCACTTCCGGATCCTCCCCCTCGAGTTTAAAGGGCCAGGACCCAGCCCCAGCCCTGCCCAAGGACATCCCCCACCCGCACCACCTGGTTCTGGGCGATACCTTTCCTCCCTGGCTTCCTCGAAAAAAGCAACTTTTTGCTTCTCTAGCAAGTCGCGTAAGAAGAACTAGAATCTTGGTACTACTACTCCTGACTGGACGGCGGCCAGCGACTTCCAGAGAAGGGGAAGCTGGGGCTGCTCTACATGTTCGGAGCGAGTAGCCGAGAGTCTCTTTCCAGGCCGGATACTCAGGAAGTTAACTGAGACTTTCTGTCGGTCCGCTCAGTCGTAACGGATGGACACGCAAGAGCCGAGCACGTGTATACCAGCAACGGCTAGAACAGATTATCGGTGAGAGACGCGTGGCTCTGAACCGCAGCAACAACTGACGCAAGGAAATGCTGTCCTAGGATTGGCCACCGCCTGAAACTACCGCGCTTGATTCAAAGCTGGGGGCTGCGGCGGGACGCGGCTGGCTCCTCCCTCTGGACCCGCCCCCTTCGGCTGGCCCAATCCGCTGAAGCCATCCTCTTAGGCCCTACCCAGACTCCAAATCTGACTAGCTTAATGCGCCCAGCTCTTTCCGTCCCTTCCAAGCTACGGTTTATAGTTTGTCCACCATGTCCCGGGCACTGTGCTTGGACATTCTAAAGCTATTAGCTGTCTTACTTAATCTTAACAACAACGCTACTAGTGACAACGGTGTTATCCGTCCCATTTGGTAGAAATAGAAACCACGGTTCAAAGAAGGTATGACTAGCTCAGAAGGTTGCAAGACAAGTCATTTATGGGAAGCAGTGTGCCTCATTTCCTGCAACTTGCTGAGTGGCAGATAACTGCACTTCCTCACATCTGGAGCATAAACCATTGCCTTCCACCATGGCCTTGCCTACAAAGGTCAGAACAGGAATTTTATTTCCGTCCAGGTTCAGACATACTGAGAAAGATTCTTGGGGAGGATTCTTATTCCATTCTGTCAAGACTCAGGCAGTTTGAAATCTTTAGGGATAAAGACCTGGACCTGCGGGCTTCCCTGGTGGCACAGTTAAGAATCCGCCTGCCAATGCAGGGGACACAGGTTCGATCCCTGGTCCGGGAAGATCCCGCAAGCCATGGAGCAACTAAGCCCCTGCGCCACAGCTACTGAGCCTGCGCTCTAGAGCCCGCGTGCCACAACTACTGAAGCCTGCGTGCCTAGAGCCTGTGCTCCACAACAAGAGAAGCCACCACAATGAGAAACCCGTGCAATGCAATGAAGAGTAGCCCCCGCTTGCCGCAACTAGAGAAAGCCCGTGTGCAGCAACGCAGCCAAAAATAAATAAGTACATAAATAAGTTAATTTAAAAAAATAAAAAGAAGCAGTTAGACCTTCTAAATCATCTTCCCCAGGGCAATGGAAAACTGGAAGTTTATTTTTTGGAGAGGGTAAAACAAAAAGGAGGTTGAACTGAGAGAAAGTTGAGGGTAGAAGAAGTATATGGAAAAGACAGGGATTAAATGAATGATTACACACAAAACACTGAGATCTTGTGATAGACTCCTAGTTGTCTTCCAATATCGATTTTTCTCTCCTATAGTAGTAATAGAACCCTGATTTTTATTTATTTATGCATTTATTTTAGTGCATAACCCCCAGAATAAAAACCAAAATTGTCAAGGTCCCCTGGAACTAGAAGTGCTCACATGATGACACTCTGGTCAATGGAAAGTGAACAAAAGCAATGTGTGCATCTTCCACATAGCAACATCAAAGGGAAGGGGCTTCTCTTTTCAGAAGATGAGGTGGTGAACTAACTTGGACCAAGTCAATCAGGGCGATGCACCAGGAATGACAAATCAGTAAGATGCCTAGGTTCCTAGCATCACGGAGCCACCATACAAGCTCTGGGCTGCTTACTCCAAAAATGTTATATAAGAGTGAAATAAACTTCTTAGATATATCCATCATATATCAAGCAACAACTATAAGAATTGCGGAAGAAACAGAGATAAGTCAACAATTGTAGCTGAAATTGTTAACTCATGTCACTCAGAAACAAGGCGACAAAAAAGTAAGCAGAGATGGAGAAGACATGACTAATATTATTAATATGCTCTAGTGACTAAATATATAGAAATCTATGCCCAAAAAACAGCAAATACGCATTACATTCAAACATCATAGATCACTTACAGAAATGGACCAGTATTAGGCCACAAAGAAAGCCTCAATACATTCTAAAGAATCATTATCATTTTCATATAGACCATCTTCTCTAACCACAAAGCTTTATTGCACTGAAAATTAACATTTATATATTGTATAAATAAATAGCCCTTGGGTTAAAAAATCATGAAGGAAGCTAAATACTTACAGCTGAATGACAATAAATACACTACATGTTAAAATTCATAGGACAAAAAAAAATTCATAGGACACAGATAAAGCTGTATTTTGATGAATTATAGCTTTCAAAAAATTTTATCAGGAAACAAATAGAATAATTGCTCAAAGAATTCAACTCATGAAGTTAGAAAAAGAGCAAGAGAGAAATCTCAAACAAGAGGGGAAGGGCATAAGGAAGATAGGGCAGAAATCAAGAGAGAAATAAAAGATTAACTAGAAACTGGTTCTTTGAAAAAATAAAAATATATATAGAGAAAAATATAGATAGCAAATGCAAAAAAGAAAATGCAGAAGAAATAACTACAGAAACCATAGACACAATGGAAAGATAATTGTATTAAGAATAATTATATGCTGGGACTTCCCTGCTGGTGCAGTGGATAAGACTCTGTGCTCCCAATGCAGGGGGCCCGGGGTTCGATCCCTGGTCAGTGAACTAGATTCCACATACATGCCGCAACTAAGACCCAGTGCAAACGAATAAATAAATAAATATTGAAAAAAAATAATTATATGCTAATAAATTTGAAAACCTAATGGAGTGATCCTAGAAATAAACAAAGTGTCAAAATTGGCACATGAAAAAACAGACCTTAAGTAGATCAATAAATAATAAACATTTGAAAATGGTAGTCAGACATCCCACCATTCCCCCCAAATGCCCAGATGGTTTTATAGGTGAGGTTAACACATTTTCAAGAAACATTTCCATACGTAGAAAAAAAGCAAAAACTTTTCTAGGATAATAATAGAACTCTGATTTTTATTAATAAGATTTAGGGAAGACTTTTAGTTAAAGATGGTAGGTTGAACACATACATTTATGTATAGCAAAAAAAAAAAAAGAAAAGTTAATGTAGCCTTTTTTTTTTTTAAAGAAATTCACGTTCTTATTGATTGATTGATTGATTGCTGTGTTGGGTCTTCATCTCTGTGCGAGGGCTTTCTCTAGTTGTGGCAAGCAGGGACCACTCTTCATCGCGGTGCGCGGGCCTCTCACTATCGCGGCCTCTCTTGTTGCGGAGCACAGGCTCCAGACGCGCAGGCTCAGTAATTGTGGCTCACGGGCCCAGTTGCTCCGTGGCATGTGGGATCTTCCCAGACCAGGGCTCGAACCCGTGTTCCCTGCATTGGCAGGCAGATTCTCAACCACTGCGCCACCAGGGAAGCCCCAAGTCTTTTTTTTTTTTGATTTATTTGATTTATTTGATGTTTGGCTGTGTTGGGTCTTTGTTGCGGCGCGCAGGCTTTCTCTAGCTTCGGCGAGCTGGGGCTATTCTTCCTTGCGGTACGCGGGCTTCTCATTGCAGTGGCTTCTCTTGTTGCAGAGCACGGGCTCTAGGCATGCAGGCTTCAGTAGTTGCGGCATGCGGGCTCAGTAGTTGTGGCACACGGGCTCTAGAGTGCAGGCTCAGTAGTTGTGGTGCGTGGGCTTAGTTGCTCCATGGCATGTGGGATCTTCCTGGACCAGGGCTCGAACCCATGTTCCCTACATTGGCAGGCAGATTCTTAACCACTGCACCACCAGGGAAGTCGCAATGTAGTCTTTTTTATTTTTTTATTTTTTTAAGCCGTACAGTACAGCATGTGGGATCTTAGTTCCCTGACCAAGGATTGAACCCATGCCCCTGCAGAGGAAGCACAGAGTGTTAACCCCTGGAACTCCAGGGAATTCCCAAAGGTAATGTAGTCTTGATTCCAGAAATAGGAAAATATAAAAAATAAAACTGTAAGCCCCTTTCACTTATGAATGTCACTGCATACATCATAAATAAAATATTAGCTAACTGTACTAATTAAGACAGGGTAGGGACTTTCCTGGTGGCCCAGTGGGTAAGACGCCACACTTCCAAGGCAGGGGGCCCAGTTTGCACCCCTGGTCAGGGAACTAGATCCCACATGCACGCAGCAACTAAGAAGTTTGCATGTCGCAGCTAAGAATCCCAAATGCTGCAACTAAGACCCGGTGCAGCCAAAATAAATAAATTAATTAATTAATAAATAAAAAAATTTTTTTTAAATTAAGAAAAAAAAAAGACAGGGTAAATTTTGCTGCAGTAGCAAGTAAACCCAAAACTTCAATGGTTTCATTCAATAAGATTCAGTTTCCACTCTTACTATATTTTCATATCAGGTCAGCTGGAGGCTTTGTTCTGTGTCATCCTCATTCTGGGTCTCAAGCTGATGGAACAGCGACCATAAATAATATAGAGTATTGCTTGTCACTGTTTCAGAGGGTAAGAGTGAATATGTTGGAACTCACACTTGCTCTTAAAACTTTCACCCAGAACCAACACACAATCACTTTTTTTTTCCATTGGCCAGCACAAGTCATGTTAATGTCTCTGGAATACTAGAGTAAAGCTTTAATGAAAAAAATGACACCCTGGATCTCCACAAATAGAAGTATCATCTACCTCTGTTGTGGCAGAATTGAATGGCTCTTGACCTCATGATCGTAGCTCAAGGTGATGTTTACACTGTTGTCAACACAAGTTATTAAACTATAAAGTCAATTAGAAAGAAACATCCCTAAAATTAAAGAAACAATCTTGGTTCTCCACTCCATTGAAAGAGAAACAACTGTTTAATTAATTCAGGTAGATCCTGGATGTAGGGAAATGAAACAGAATGAGATTTAAATGTAAATTAAATGTGGATTAATTATCCTGGCAAAAATATATGCTCTCCATGTATTCATTATACTAGCTCAGGCTTGCTTGTCATGTTATATAAAACCTATTAAAACCTCAAAAGGCCGGGCTTCGCTGGTGGCGCAGTGGTTGAGAATCTGCCTGCCAATGCAGGGGACACGGGTTCGAGCCCTGGTCTGGGAAGATCCCACATGCCGCAGAGCAACTAGGCCCGTGAGCCACAACTACTGAGCCTGCGCGTCTGGAGCCTGTGCTCCGCAACAAGAGAGGCCGGCGACAGTGAGAGGCCCGCGCACCGCGATGAAGAGTGGCCCCCGCTTGCCGCAACTACAGAAAGCCCTCGCACAGAAACGAAGACCCAACACAGCCAAAAATAAATAAATAAAGGAGTTCCTTTAAAAAAAAAAAAAAAAACCTCAAAAGGCCAAAGGCCCAAGAGGTAGTGAAACAAAACAAAGACACATCTGGACAGGCATATTTATAGCTTTATGAATATACAGATGTCAAAGTGCAGATGATCCTCAAAGAGGAAAATCAACAGAACTTGTCATTAACATTCTAGAAGTCAACATCTCAAACCAATGAAGTGATTTTCAATGTTTTAATTCTTTGGACAAATATCAGGACTCCTTCATAGATCACATTTTCCTGGACAAACACTGTGACCTCTTTCATATGTATGTTATCAGTCCCCTTTCACCAAGTATTCTTTTTTGGTTTGCCAGACTTCTTTTTTTTTTAGTATAGTTGATTTACAATGGTGTGCCAATCTCTGCTGTACAGCAAATGACTCAGTTATACACACATATACATTCTTTTTTTTACATTCTCTTCCATTATGGTTTATCACAGGACACTGAACATAGTTCCCTGTGCTATACAGTAGGACCTTGTTGTTTATGTTAGTTTGCCAGACTTTGACTACAAGGTTCATATTCTCTCTCCTACAGAATGTCACAAGGTCTCATTTTTCCTACTTGACTGTGAGATATCCCCTCCTCCCTGCAGACCGCAGGGCAGTTTCTGAAAGGGGTCTTAGATTGTACTTGTGTATAAAAAATTTTGATGTAAGGAACTGGAGTGTGGTGGTGCTAGCCTCTGGCTGGTAAGCACTCCCTTCCTCTATAATGTAGTCTTATAAAGGCAAATCTCATTTTAAAATCTGAGTTGGTGGTCTTTTACTCAAAACAATCATATAAAGAATCCTTTTTGCAAAAACACTTAAGGACTTCATAGTTTTCCCAAAGGCCTTCCTTAATACTTTGATAAGCCAAATATCCTCTTTTGAAGTCTAGTGTCTTCATCTTTGGTTTTCTTTCCCAATTAACTGTCAGATCCTCACTTTTCGATAGCTTTGGGTATGATGTGTTAAGTTTCCAACATCACTTCCATTGCTTCATAAAGTACTGTTAACTTTTGCAAGATTTGCAATTTCACTTTTCAGTGGATGTGCACTGTACCGCCCAGTGATTTAGACAAAGATGTCAATAGAGAAATGCTAATGTTAAGCAGGGTGAGATGTTTGAGTTAAGAATAATTTCTAAGTAGTCAACTTATTAGTGAATAATTTGATGTTATGACAACTTTCACTTCCTGATATAAGCTGAATTGTGTCCTCCCTCCTCAAAATCATATACTTAAGTACTAACCCCTAGTACCTCAGAATGTAACTGTATATGGAGACAGGGTCTTCAGTTAAAATAAGATCATTAGGATGGGCCCTAATCCAATATGACAGCCTTGTAAGAAATTTGGGCACAGGGAATTCCCTAGCAGTCCAGTGGTTAGGACTCCACGCTTTCACTGCTGGGGCCCAGGTTCAATCCCTGGTCAGGGAACTAAGATCCTGCAAGCAATGTGGTGCAGCCAAAAAACAAAACAAAAGAAAGAAACAAAAAAAGAAATTTGGACACAGATGTGCACAGAGGGAAGACAATGTAAAGACACAGGGAGAAGATGTCCATCTACAAGCCAAGGAGAGAGGCCTGGAACAAACCCTTCCCTTACACCACTCAGAAGGAACCAATCCTGCTGATGCTTTGATCTCAGATTTCTAATTTCTAGAACTGTAAGAAAACAAATTTCTGTTGTTTATATCACCCACTCTGTGGTAGTGTTATGGCAGCCCCAACAAACTAATACATTTCAAACTCATACTACCTCATAACTGTGGAAAGTTGGATCGTGAAAGGGTATAAGGGAGCTATGGAATCATATAGCAAGCCACCTGGGGAGGGTGAGATCAGGAAAGATGTCCCAGAGGAAGTGACAGCTAAACTGAATGTTTAAGTAATAGATGTTCATCCAACAGTAGGCTAACAGGTGGATTGTTCCAGGTAGAAAGGACCAGACACAAAAGACTAACTTCTCGGGTTGGTAGTTGCAAACTATTACATTTAGAATGGATAAACAACAAGGTCCTAATGTATAGCACAGGGAACTATATTAAATATCCTGTGATAAACCATAATGGAAAAGAATATTTAAAAAAATAGTATGTGTATAACTGAGTCACTTGGCTGTACAGCAGAGACTGGCACAACATTGTAAATCAACTATATTTCAATAAAATAAAATAAAATAAAATAAAAAGACTAACTTCCAACATGCCTCCCTACAACCACTTTTTATCCCACTAATCCATTTTCCCCACTGCACCAGCACTGTATTTCTAAAACACAAATCATGCCATGTTATTCCTGCTCAAAACTCTTACATGGCTTCCTGCTTCATTCAGGATTAAAAAGCCTAAAGTCTTGGACTTCCCTGGTGGCGCAGTGGTTAAGAATCCACCTGCCAATACAGGGCACATGGGTTTGATTCCTGGTCCGGGAAGATCCCACATGTCACGGAGCAACTAACCCCGTGCGCCACAACTACTGAGCCTGCGCTCTAGAGCCCACAAGCCATAGCTACGGAAGCCCACGCGCCTAGAGCCCGTGCTCCACAACGAAAAGCCACCGCAATGAGAAGCCCGCGCACCGCAACGAAGAATAGACCCCGCTCGCTGACAACCCCGCACAGCAACATAGACCCAACGCAGCCATAAATAAATAAATAAATAAATGTATTAAATAAATAAAATTAAAACCCTAAAGTCTTAACCCAGTCTCCTAGGCCTTACATCACCAGGTGCCTACCTTATTCCAGCATTATTTCATGCCATTCCACCCCTGCTCACTTTGTCACAAAGACTTCTTTCTTTAGGTTTTTACAACTTCTTTCAGTTTCAAGGCTATCCAATTTGCATGGAACACTATTACCACTCTCACCTCTTTTAACTAATTATTCCCTACTCATCCTTCAGATCTCAGCTGATTAAATCAGTAAGCTTCTCACTCTGCGCTTTTTCATAGCACTTCTTCCAACTGCAATTAAACTAATTATGCAATTACTTAGTCTGTCTCAAGTAAACTGTAGGGACCTATGTGTCTTGATTATAGCTATATCCCCAGGGTCTCACATAGTGCCTAAGTACTCCATAAATATTTTCTGAATGAAGAGCAATGGTTCAACTAGAAAACTAAAATGAATTTTGTGTGACCGGAGGTTAGAGGGATTTTCCAAAAACCCTGCTAAAAACCCAAAATCTCAGTCTCTGGTGGGACCACAAAATATATAAGATAGGACCTTAGGTACAGTGACAAACTTTGGTGCTGACTCTGCCTCCTTCAGGTAGCCTATGCACACTGACTATAGTGTCTGAGAGAAAAAGACCCTGTCCCCAGCTTTCCTGATTTTCCAAGCTGGGACTCCCAAACTTCAGAATGTAAGTTTTGTTGGCTCTTTATATTCTTAAATCTAGGCACTGACTAGATGGGTGGGCGGGATGCAGGAACTCAAGACCCATGCCCAGAAGTGTAAAGAAACCACAGGATTCTCGCTCCCCTGATCTCAGTCCGTAAGTGACCAATTTTTGGCATTCTCACTAAAACTACACTGGGATGGCATGTAGTGCTAAGAGATGCCTCTAGGTGGCGCGACGCCACTAATATACCTTATAATTTATGAAGGCGGACATGGAATTCAGCTACACACTGGTTTCTCCAGAATCAAGAAAGATAAGGGAGTTCGGACTCATGGCAGGTCACACCCAGCATCCCTAAAAGAAACTGTTTCCATATCAGGTCTGACCAGACAAATAAGACAAACAAGTATCATGGATGGATGCTCCAATGGCTTTATTAACTCATTCTTTCTGGGGATGGCAGGATGTTATAGCTGGAGAGATGAAAAGGAAGCCAGGAAGCTGTGGTCTCAATATGGGTCATTGAAGGGGTACAGAGGGTGACCTGCATCTCTTGGGACCCTCTTCCCATCCACCTGGAAAGAGAGACAGATGACTCCATTAGTAGGAGCTGACATTCCAAAGACCCAGGACATCTTTTCCCAAGAATCTTACTCAACAGCCTTACCTGTGTACAGCACTATGACAGATGGCAGTGACTTAGGCTAGGGCCTCAGAGAATGCCACAGTACCAAGAGCATTCCAGCACCAAACCCACAGCCTGGTACGTGGCTGACCCTGCCCCTAAGAGTTTGCAGTCTCAGCTGGGATAAGGAACACTTTATTTCCCTATGTGCAACAGGGAAACCTCTAACAAGGTTGAGAATGTCCCATTTATATCATTTACTGAGTAATTGTTATGTGTCAGGAACTGGGATCTTTTTACACATAGGAAGCTGAAGGTTGGAGAAGTTAAATAACTTGTTCTAGGTTACAAGGTATCGAGATGCAGGACTGGAACTCACAGGCTACATGCCTTATCCCTCACCCAGACTACTTCCCGGAGCTCAGCAAAGAAAAAAGAGCCCATTGTGTCCAGGACAGCAATCCTACCAACAACAGCATCCTGCCAAGCCTGTGGCCAGCAAGGTTGAGGCCAGACTTAGGCCAGAATCCTGCCTCAAATCTCATATTCCCTGACTCTGGTGGGTGATACACACTCACCGTAAGCATGGGCACGATGAATCGCAAATTTTTATTCAGGGCATCCAGCTGCTTCATCTCCTCCAGGCTAAAAGTGAAGTCAAACACCTGGGGATGGGAGCGGGGGGTCAGGAAAGCCAGTTTTGCGAGTGGAAGTTGGGGTTCCAGAATAATGCCTTCTTAGCCAAACAGAGTCAGGGCCAGACTGTGTCCCAGTGGACTAAAGAAGACAGGACAGACACATCACCAAGTACCTGGATGTTCTGAAGGATATGGGAAGGTGTGACACTCTTGGGGATGCAGCTCACTTTCCGCTGGACCTGCCACCTGAGTGGGGGATTGAGGTATAGATGAGGAATCTATACTGGAGTCAGTACACATAAGCACTTTTTTTTTTTTTGGTCCTCCATGCAGCCTTCTCTGAGCCCCTGGAACCCCTGAGCCTCACTGGAATAGGGAACATGCCTCAGAGTGGCCTCTCCCCAGATGACACGGCAGGATTCTCAGCCTCATCCAGGCATTTGGATAAGGAACCCCTCAACCCTTGCCTCCCACCCCAGAAGCCTTCTCCCTAACCTGACTGTCTTTCCCCAAGATTGCGTACCTGAGCAAGATCTGAGCTGGAGAGCGGCCATGCTCTTCAGCCAGTGCCAGGACCACTGGCTCCTCAAGCAGGACAGGCTCAGCAGGATCACGCCAAGCACGATCAGAGGAGCCCAGAGGGCTATAAGCAGTCACCTCCAGGCCGCGTGCTTGGCAGTGGGCAATCAGCTCATTCTGAGCCAGGTATGGGTGGCATTCCACCTGGGCCAAGAAACAACCTATCATCATGAGGTGGCCATAGCCAGCTTGCTGGCCCCACCCAGACATGCACATCCTGACCAACCCTGCATCGCTGACCCCCCGCTTCCCCTCAACCTGCTTTTCTCACTCTCTAGACAGTTTTCCACTATTTCATTCTCTTCCCACACTTCAATGCCCTTCCTTAAGCAGAGGATTTCTGCACCGCACTTCTGACAACTTTCTAGCCGTCTCTCTGAAGTAGACCTATCATCTGCTCACTCATGCTCATTTACATACACACACACACACACACACTGCCCCCAAACCAACTGATCTTTGCTGTGTTCACCTGCAGGACAGCTGGGCGCACAGAGGCCACACTGAGCACATCATCGATCTGCCGACTGCTGAAGTTGGACAGGCCCAGTGCCCGCACCAGCCCCTTAGCCACCAGTGCCTCCAGAGCCTTCCAGGTCTCCTTGTAGTGGGTGGAGTCATAGCGTATAGTCCCATCAGCATTCTTAGGAAAGGGGTTGTCTCCCCGCCTGAGTGAAAGACAGTCCCCAAGGTGTGGGCACAAACGCCAGGCTCCTGCTTACCTGCCCGTCTAGCCGTGCTACATCCCATAATCCAAGCCCAGAAAGGGTAAAGGGCCAAGAATGAGAAACAAGCATGGTTTTTCACCTTTCCAAGTCATAACCCAAGTGTTAACTCTATATGGAATGCCCATCCCCCCCCCTTCTTCTTCCTAGACACATTATATCTCCTCTCCTCTGGAAAGTCTTCCTTAACTCCTTTCACCTCGGGGAGTTGCATGCCCCTGCAGCCTTCTTCAAGCACAGAGCACAGAGCTGATGGTCGGCTCCTCTCACACCCTCTGTGGGAGCTTACTCTACTGCAACCCCAGGGCCTAGGTCAGCAGAAGCTAGTACATTTCCCGAATGTACAAAGGCAGCAGGAGGGACCACCCATGTACACCCTAGGATACACACCATGTGAGGCTGCACCCCTTTTTTGTAGCTAAACTGTAGCAGAAAAGGCCGAGTGTTCCCCTCCTGTTCTGCTACTGTGATTTACAAAAAGTTACTAACATGACTCCGCCAACCCCCGATTCCCTGGATGAAGACCCTGGCAAGGCTCACTCAAAGGCATAAGGCCAGTGCATCAGGTACAGGTCCAAATACTCCAGCTGGAGGTCAGCGAGTGTCTTCCGGAGGGCAGGCTCCACATCCTCGGGGTGGTGCTTCGTGTTCCACAGCTTGGAAGTCACAAACAGCTCCTCCCGAGGCACCAACTAGTACAGGGGGCAGGGTCCATAGTTAGAAGAGCCAAGGGCACCCAATCTCACCCACCCTCACCTCTGGGAGAGGAATTAGAAGGAAGCTGATGCCAGATCCCTCTCGCCAGGCCTCAGCCCCAGCCTCTGAGTTTTCTCACCCCACCCCTCTGTAGCCCCAGTCCTCACCTTGCCAGGTCCCACATTCTCCTTCAGGGCCTCCCCAATCTCAGTCTCGTTGCCGTAGATAGCAGCACAGTCAATGTGGCGGTAGCCTATACTCAAGGCATACTTAATAACTGCTTTTACCTGCCAGGTGAGAAAAGCAGAAGTTTTAGCTCTGTTGGTCTGGACCAGAAACTGCCCTCCTGAGAGTCACTGATGCGGGGAGGGGGCAGGAATTTACCACTGCAGTCATCCATGCAGTGGAAATGAGAAGATGGCTCTAGTCTCGGGGACCAGAAGTCTCTTCAGAGTCCCCAAACCCTTTGTCCCCACCCCACTAACCTCCAAGGTTCCTTCCAAGCAATTTCAGCAGGGCCCAGCTAAAACAAACAATGTGTTCTCAGCTAGATGCTCAGAAGGTGGATGGATACATTGACAGAGGACAGAAGGCAGAAGTGTAGTCATGGAGACAGGTCCCCAGCCCTGGGGAGCTGGTTAGGGAAACATGATACACAGGTAAATAGTTCCCAGGGCAAGGCCACGTGGAGAGAGACCCTTGGGAAGCCATGTAGACCAAGAGAGCTCAGGCGAGCAGAAGAGGTGAGGGGGCAGAAAATGAAGGAAGGCAGAGAAGTGAGATGGAAGCTGGGCTCAGAGTCCCCCACCAGAAGAGAAGAAAGCAGACACCAAGGAGGAGGACAGGTCAGTCAATTTGTTAAAAACCAGACTAACATGGCATTAGGAGCAGAACTAAGGGTGCCAGGCCCCTGCCACTCAAGATCCCCATTTATGTGTAGCTCTTACAATCCAGACATATGCCTCTCACACCTGACCCTACTCCTGCTGCTCCATACCCTTCCCCATCCCCTCCATCCCTGCCCCCAATCTTGGCCCTGGCTCTGGCTGTCACCAACTGCCTTCATCTAGCTCCTGGACTCGTCCCAGTCCATGTAAGTGCCTGCCTACAGAACCAGGCTCCTAGGCAGCTGTAGGAAGGAAAGCAAAGGGAAAAAAGGCAGAGTTCATCCAGCCACACCACAAATCCCAGCCTAAATTCCAGAGAGAAGAGGCCATTCTCCTTGCCAGAGTCCCTCCCAAACTTCTCTAAACTCTGACTCAGATTCCAAGCACAGGGAACAAGCCCTGAGGAGATGCTCTACCCCAGGTGTAAGCTGAATCTCTCCCTGTGTCAATCTAGGAAAACAGGTCTCCGCTCCCAGGCTCCCTGGGCTGGAAGGGTCTACACCAGGGGTTGCTAAACTCTAGCAGTTTTCTTTTGTTTTTTTTCGGCCGTTGAGCTAAGAATGATTTTTATATTTTTAAATAGTTACATAAGTACATAATCACCTCCATTTTGCAAGTTGTCTAACAAAATCTAAATTATTAACCACCTCGTTCTTTAAGAAAAAGTTTGCTGACCTTCAGTCTAAACAGTTGACCTAGTTATTCTTTAAACCCTGATACCTGCTGTGTGCCTACCTCTGGCCTCAAGGAACCCAGCGTGGAACAGGAGACATGATCACAGCACAGGGTGATAAGTGGCATATTAGGGGTCAGCATAGGGTCAGGCACAGAGGGGTCCCATGTCTTCACAGCAGTGCAGATCCAGTCAGGGAAAGGGCTCCTTCCTACACTCTAGGCCGTGCTGGGCCCCTCAACCACTCCTCTGAATCAGCTGTGGAAGCCAAGTGCTCACTGCTGGTCCCTTCTTCCCTTGTTTCTTCCCACTGCCCTCCAGGCTCATCCCACCTGAGGTGAAGCATAGTGGGGGGGGACTGCTAGAAAAAACACAGACACCCTCTCCCGAATAGTGCCTTTTCCCGAGCAGAGGAGCAAGAAGCCCCCCTCCTAATCTCCCATCCCTCACCTGGCCAGGCTCACTCTTCCAGGTGCCCAGTCCAATCAGGGGCATCTTCTGTCCAGTGTGCAGGAGGATACAGGAAGCCGCCATTGTCCCCTGAAACACAGATGGGAAGAGAATGGTGTGGGGTCAGTGCTGCTGCTTGGGCCCACTGATCAAGACTCCTGTAAAGCAGGAAGTGGGCACAGGGGTGATAGGAGAAAAAACACAGAGTCATGTGTATATGCCTGTGAGCAGAGGCAGCTGAGACAAGGTGCCTGGAACCAAGCAAAGCCAGTAACTCCTGGACAAAAACTAACGGGACCACCAGCCTGGCTGCCCTTCCTTCCATCAGGCTAAAGTTCTGGTTAAAGAGCTCTAAAACCTAAAAACAAAAGCGAGGTGGCTTCCCAGAAGTACCCAGCCTTAACTACATGAGGTCTCAAACCAGTGTAAGACAGGCAAAGGCCTTTACGAGAAAAAGTGAGACCAGGTGACAGAACTGGCTCAGGAAAGGGTCCCTTTTCAAAGGATGAAATGAATGTTCCCAGGAGGTTGTCAGAACTACAAAGACTCTGAGTCCCTCTTACAGAGGTCTGATTGGCCATGCTACTAGGCCTGAGTGCAGTCTTACAAGGAAAGTATACTATTTTTTAGATAAAAAAACAGGCTCAGAGAGGTGAAATTATTTGCCCCAAATCAACAGCTAAGTGGCAGAGCCAACTATTCAAGGAGGAGCTGATGGAAAAGGCGGGAAAAGGCAAGTAAACACAGACCTATAAAATACATGTGCATGTACACTGTGCTACAGAAAAGCAAGTGACTTCTGTAGGGCAAGAACCAGGGAATAATGACACTGGCTTTTAAGAATGAGTTGGGACAGTCCCAAGAGCCAAGGGTAAAAGAGTCTTTCCAGGAAGAGGAACTAGACACAGGACTTCAATACAGCAGAAAGCAGTAAATTACAGATACATGAAAATTTCCAACTGATCGAAGCAGGTGGGTGATTGGAGCAACCCTGTTTGGAGAGACATGAAAATCAGAAGTCTCCAAATGGGGAACTTCCCTGGTGGCGCAGTGGTTAAGAATCCTCCTGCCAATGCAGGGTACAAGGTTTCGATCCCTGGCCCAGGAAGATCCCACATGCCACGGAGCAACTAAGCCCATGCACCACAACTACTAAGCCTGCATTCTAGAGCCCGCGAGCCACAACTACTTGAAGCCCGCATGCCTAGAGCCCATGCTCTGCAACAAGAGAAGCCACCGCAATGAGAAGCCCGCGCACCGCAAGCAGGAGTAGCCCCCGTTCGCCGCAACTAGAGAAAAGCCCGTGCGCAGCGACAAAAACCCAACTCAGCCAAAAATAAATAAATAAGTAAATAAACTTATTAAAAAAAAAAGAATATTATGGTAGAGCAGGTAATTGGACAAGTTGTAACTATAACCAACACACCAAAATTGTCTTTCCTAATACTTCTGACTCAGGAAGAATTTTATAGTCTAGCATAACCTTATGGAGACCACCCTTTCTGCTAAAACAAAAATAAACAAAAATGTTCAACCCGGGCAGCAAACCACGGACCACTGAAGGCAATACTCTTCATTACCAAACTTCCCAGGGGCACTAACCTGCCCAGGGATCAGGCAAACATGTCTGGACTTCACAGGAGGAACTAGCCTGCTAGCTGCTACCAGGGTCTGGGGCTGGTTTCCTGGGCTTGATCTTCAACCTATGACCTGTTGACCTCTCCCAGATTTACCAGAACACAAGGGATGGCTCTGAAATTACACCTGGGCTGAGAGTGTGAACAAAAACCTGGCCTCAGGGGAAAAGGAAGAAGAAACCTCATGCTTGCCTCTCCCTTTCTTTTGCTTGTGAAACTGAAAACCAAAAAGGCTAAGGCTTGAGGTGGCAGACTGGTCCCAAGACGTGCAGGTGCCCTGTGCCTATTCAGCAGTTCCCCCCTGAAGACTGGAGTGCTCAGCCTGCCACTGAAGACTGGTCTACAGCTCCCACTGCTCAGGCCACTGAGTGGGTAGGAACAACCACTGAGTGGGTAGGAACAACCACTGAGTGGTCTTAAGCTGTTCTTCCACAAACTCTTAAAATGGAAATAGGTTGACGGAAAATAAACAGTTTCTAAAAAAAAAAAAAAGGCTAAGGCTTGGAGGGGCAGGGATCATAGAGGTAGAAACGGCAAACACAGATCTGCAAAGAACAAGAGCTCCAAAGGACAGAACAGAAGGCAGAAGACAGATGTTTTCCTATAGGACAGGAAGTCATCCTCTACCAGCTCCTGACTTCCTCATCTTCTGCCTGGTGCAACAGCCTTTCAGCCAGCCCAACATTAAAAGGCTCTGAGCTTGTCAGCATCTGCCTAGCTGGACCTCTGGCAGAATTCAGAAACCCTCATGTTATCTTGGGAGAGGTTCTAGATGGAAAAGAGAGAAAAGCTGGGTGTGTGGGGAGAGGGGGGTGAGGGTAGTATCAGGATTCAGGTTTTATTATTCCCAGGTCAGTGCCTAGGTTCCTTCTCTCTGGGGCTCAGTCTTCCTTTCTCAGAGGAGGGCTCTAGAGCTGCCTTGATACAGGAAACTTGAAAACACAGGAAGAAGAGGAAGCAGTATTCATGTGAGTGTTCCCTGGCTGGATGGGCCTTTCCTCTCTGCTCCCCATAAATACTGATGTCCCTCAGGGTTCTATCCTCAATCCCTTCTCACTCCCTAGTCAAGCTCAAGTCTTCAGTGATCACCTTAATCACTAATTCTTCCCACCCCAGTTCTATATATTCACCTCCCTCTGGACATCTCCACCTGTATATCTTATGGGTAAGTGAGACTCAACATGTCCAAAAGTATACTTATCAAATCCAGCAACACAGCACAGATTTCAAGCTCCGGGGTGGCGCAGACCTGGGCTTGAATCTCAGCTCCCCCATTCTAAAGAGATTTTAAGCACTCTGCACAGTGCCTGACCATGTTCTTCTTTCTGTATACTCTATCTCACCAGGGACTCAAGGCCCTGGATGACAAGTGTTAAAGCAAACCAGACAACTTGTCTACAGTATAATCCATGGGGGTCTTAAAAAAGCCATCTAATGTATTTCAGTTTGTTTGAGGCATTTCTGACTATTATCAGATTAGGGTTTCGACAGGTGATGGGAGGCGGGGAGTTTATCTTCTTCTTCTGGTTTCGAAGAAGCCAGGACGGAAAGCCACCTTAAATATGTAGCAGTGGCCCATTTGGTCTATCTGGCTGCATGAAAAAATCCTGTAAATACTTGTAAATATTACGAAAGACACTGCTCTAAACTGTAATGTAAAACCTAAGATTGCAATAACACTTCCTGGACTTCTTGATGTATGTGAAAAGAATATATACTTCCTAAATCTTTATCCAGCCCATCCCTGTCCAACTCCAGGGCCACTGCTCTAGCCATGACCACCCCTCCCAGAACCAGGGATCTCTCTGCTTCCAGTGTGTCCCTCTCCCCACAAAGCAGTCCCCAAATCTGACCATGTGATTCCCAGGATCTCTTCCAGTAGATCTCTCCTACCCTCGGGATAATGTCCAGAACTCCCTGGTAATACCCTTTATAACCTGGCTCCCACCTCCCCCATCTCTCCACCTCTTCATTTCAGACTCCATATTCCAGACTTTGCAGAACCAACCACCATATTTGACTCCAGGCCTCTACACACTTTCCTTCCCCAAGTCCCACCCTTGCCTGGCTAACTGCAGGTCACCCTTGAGCTAGCAGTTTAAATTTCTGGCTCCTCCCCTGTCCTGACAGTTGTGCACATCACTGCATTTGTTTGTTCATTTTCCCTCACAAATCTTGGTACTCCTTGAGGTCAGGGCCTGTCATCCACCTAAACCTGTAGCTGCTAGAGTGCCTGCTCCCTCCCCCCACCCCACACACAGCGGCAAATGGGGGAGATCTTGTCAGCAGGAGGGGCATTTGATAAAGTCACTGCCTCCATCACCTTCTTCCTTTACTTCTTGGATAACCTGGAAAAAATCATCTCTGGAAAATAACAAAGCATTTTACCATCATCTTCGGTAAAAAGAAAAAAAAAAAAAAATCCTAGTGACTCCAGGAAGGATGATACTCGGATTGCTCTTGTATTACAGATAAGAAAACTGAGACCTTGGGAAAAGTAACAGGACTGATCAGAATCATCAAGACTCTTCTAAGGGAGGTCCTGCAGCCCAGAGTATGGACAGGCTGAAGGGAGAGTTAATTTATACTAACCCCATCCGGTGAAGGTTCAGATTCCAGTCTCACTTTAACAGAGCACTGGATCAACAGAAAAACATGCCCTGGCTTTCCCAAACCCAAGGCAGGTGCCTAAGCAAGCGAACCCACGCCCCTCCTGCCACTTATGAGAAGCGTCTCTGCAATTCCACATTAACGCCGGAGTTCCTGAAAAAATCGTGTTCGTGGGTAAACAAAAGGAAGATGGCAACCAAAACTTACTGACAGTATGTGCCGGGAGCTTTAAGAGCTTTATCTCACTTAACTCTTGTTACATACAGTCCTGATGTAGGAACTGATTTTACCGCTGAGAAAACTGAGATCCAGAGAAACTGAGAACTTATCCAAGATCACTCAGCGAATAAGAGGAAGCTCAAATCAGAAACCAAGTCGGGCCGCCTCCTCAGCATTTGCTCTTCGCTCTAACCCGGGGGCGGACACATCTGTAGTGAAGATTCGAGGCCATCTCCGCTACGACAAAGATGGGGCAGCAGAAGAGAAACTCACCTCGGCACGAGCACAGGACGTTAACAGGGATGTATGGCTTTTCAGCTCAGTCCTGTGCCCTGCTAGCGACCCAATGGGCCTCAGCTCCCGGGATTGGTGGGCAGCAAGAAACTGGCCTGAGACTGGAGACAGGGACTTAAGTCTGGCGGTGATGAGGAAGCTCCTCCCAGAGGAGGGGCTGGGGCCGGGCATTCAACATCACGCGCAGTGGTGGACCCCGCCCCTGTCCCCAGAAACAAGCTGGGGAGTGGATGCCTGAGCTGGGAGGCTGCACCATCCCTTCCTCAGGATGCTGGTGGGTGGATTGGCGGAGTTTGGGCACACTCCACAGCGCGAATTTGGAGAACTCCCGGGTGAGTGAAGCCTGCGCCAACTGCCAACTAAGCGGCCCCGGAGGCGGGGCCAGGGGGCGCCTCTGCCTGGCCCATATTGCACTGCGCGCCGCCGCCAGGCCGCTCTGGGCAACTTCTGCTCGTTCTGCTGCCAGAGGGAGGAGAGCTCGGCTGCCTCGTGGCGGCTTCTTCTGCAGTCGGCTCCCCCTAAGGACTACAGGCACCGCTCTGATCTATTCTCTTCCTTAGAGCCGGGTTGGCCAAGTTCCCTGAAAACACCTAAGCTGGTCCCATTATTTGGTCAGGCAAACTGAGGTCCAGAGAAGAGCCGCAACACAGAGGTTGACAGTAACAGGGAAGACCTTGGGACTACAGGCTTCAAGAGGTAAAAGTTAGTGCTCTCTGTATCCGGACTGTGGACCCTGGCAGCGCATTTATGTTTTATGTATATTTAGGCTTTATAAACATTAATTTATTGAGTCTTCACAACAATCCTGGAAGGGGAATGTTCTTTTTTATTTTATTTACTGCAAGCCTTTTTATTGAAGTATAACATACTGGTAAATGGAATATTGCCTGCCATATCAGGAAACAAAGGATGTAACAGTCATCAGCGATTGAAGCCGTGCAGCCACCACTGAAGGTGAGCTGGTGAGCCCTAAGGGAATTTAGGAAGGAAACAAAGAATACCTGCCATCTAGCAGCCATCAGACTGCAGCCACTCCCTAAGGTGAGCCCTGATTTCAAGATAGGAAAACACTGGATACTGGCCCCAGATAGCTAAGGTGCATAGCAAAGGCATGATTTCAGTGAGCCCAGACTCTTTCTTGCATCTTCCCATGCATAGAAAAGCGCTAAATTCCTTAATTTGGGATTTCTGGTTTTCTTTAATTAACAGTAATCTTAGGGGGCTTCCCTGGTGGCGCAGTGGTTGAGAGTCTGCCTGCCAATGCTAGGGGACACGGGTTCGATCCCTGGTCGGGGAGGATCCCACATGCAGCGGAGCAACTAAGCCCGTGAGCCACAGCTACTGAGCCTGCGCGTCTGGAGCCCGTGCTCCGCAACGGGAGAGGCCGCGACAGTGAGAGGCCCGCGCACCGCTATGAAGAGTGGCCCCCGCTCGCCGCAACTGGAGAAAGCTCTCGCACAGAAACGAAGACCCAACACAGTCAAAATTAAATTAAAAAAAAAAAATTCTATGAGAACAAAGTTTTTTTAAAAAAAAAAAAAAACAGTAATCTTAACAGTAATCTCCAACTACCTGCCCTTTGTTGCAAAACTCCTATATATCCTAGCTCCCCCCTCGCCTCCTTGGAGCAGTTCTCTCAGTGTTACTTGAGAAGCTGCCTTCTGGGCTTGAAATCCTAAAAATTGCCACCAAATAAAACATAACTCTCAACTTTTAGTTTGTGAATATTTTTTTTAATCGACAATACAGACAGAACAATGCACAAATTTTTTTTTTTTTTAAATTATGTATGTATGTATGTATGTATTTATTTATTTATTTATTTATGGCTGTGTTGGGTCTTCGTTTCTGTGTGAGGGCTTTCTCTAGTTGTGGCAAGCGGGGGCCACTCTTCATCGCGGTGCGCGGGCCTCTCACTATCGTGGCCTCTTTTGTTGCGGAGCACAGGCTCCAGATGCGCAGGCTCAGTAATTGTGGCTCACGGGCCTAGTTGCTCCGCGGCATGTGGGATCTTCCCAGACCAGGGCTCGAACCCGTGTCCCCTGCATTGGCAGGCAGATTCTCAACCACTGCGCCACCAGGGAAGCCCCAATGCACAAATCTTAAACGTACAACTCTGTGATTTTTTTTTTCAACATAACCACCGTCCAGATGAATATACAGTGTTACCAGCAGACTTGAAGCCTCCTGTGAGGAAGGTATTCAGTTCCATTTTACAGATTGTGCAGACTCAGCAAGGTTTACCTTGCTCAGAGTCACACAGCTATTAAGTTACAGTTTTGTTTTTGGTTTTTTTGGTTTTTTCTTTGGCTGCGTTGGGTCTTCGTTGCTGCGTGCGGGCTTTCTCTAGTTGCGGCAAGCGGGGGCTACTCTTCGTTGAGGTGCACAGGCTTCTCATTGCGGTGGCTTTCCTTGTTGTGGAGCACAGGCTCTAGGCGTACGGGCTTCAGTAGTTGTGGCACACGGGCTCAGTAGTTGTGGCTCGTGGGCTCTAGAGCGCGGGCTCAGTAGTTGTGGCACACGGCCTTAGTTGCTCTGCGGCATGTGGGATCTTCCTAGACCAGGGATTGAACCCGTGTCCCCTGCATTGGCAGGCGGATTCTTAACCACTGTGCCACCAGGGAAGTCCCAAGTTACAGTTCTGAGATTTGAAATCCCGTTTGCCATTTGGGCTGAGATGTGTCTTGAATTTATGTTTTCCTTGGTGGAAGTGGGCAAGAAGTGGATTTGTCCTGGTATAGCTCTGCCTTTTTCTCCCCTCAGCTCCTCCCCAACCCATCTGTACTCCCCCAGTGCCACTCTTCCGCATCTGTTTTTACACCCAGATTACTACCCACTGTCTCCCAAGTAGGAGTGGTATCCTGATGGACTAAATGTCCGACATTTCACACCATCTATCCTCATAAAGACACTCAGATTCCAGCTTATGTGATTGTTACCGAGTCCAGGCTTGCTCTGCTCGCCGCACGACAGGGCAATGAATCGGAGGCGAGGTGTTGAAGCAAGGAATACCACTTTATTCGGAAAGCCAGCAGACGGAGAAGGTGGCCGACTAGTGTCTCTGAAAAACCGTCCTATCTGGGTCTGGATGCCAGTTTCTTTTATAGAATCAGAGAGGGAGAGGCAGTGAGGAAGTAAAGCAAAAGGGCCATCAGTCTTGAAAAACATCTCCTGGAATGACCAACCTCCGTGAGGGGATGTGTTAGTTTCTTTTTTCTTGGAGCCATTCACAGGTGGGCATGGTTACCTGAGGCAGGCCATTATATATGATTATAATAACAAAAGCAACGAAAAGCAAAGGTTAAAGTCAATGAAACAGATCAGACATGGAGTCCAATTTAGCTCTTCCCTGTTATATGATCAGAATTTAGAATCTCTCAAGTTCATCTTAGCCCAGCAAAGACCATTATAAGCAGGTAAGGCAGGGGGTCCCCAGAGAAAGAGAACTGTTACCAGAAAAACTGGGTTCATCTCTTGGTGGGTGTCAAGCCAAAAGACACAACCAAGCCAAAGATCAGGAGAAGGGAGAATTTATTATTGAAACCTAGCAGGACCCTGTAGGATTCCCGGGTACAAAGCCTTTCTGTGTCCCCCATTTCTTGTTTGTAGGAAATAGGCTTCATTCAGCCTCCATGACCTTCTCTAAGTTCCAAAGGGCAGGTTCAAACAGTTGCTAATCAGAGAAGAGAGGGAATGCAGAAACAACAGAGTAACAATCAAGAAATACTAATGCAGCCTTGGGGCAGAGTCCTGGTTCCTCCTCAAGGAATATACATAACAATATTTTTGAGATCTTCTGCAGGAACTAAGGCCCCCACCCAGGGAGAGGATATCAACCTCAGGCTGAGCACAAGATTCCTGGAGCACCGCCTTGTTACCTCACCACCAACCAATCAGAAGAAAGCCATACACCCTGCAGCCCTCACCCCAAATTTTGTCTATAAAAAGCTTTCCCCAAAAACCATCGGGAAGTTCGGGGTTTTTGAGCATGAGCCACCCATTCTCCTTGCTTGGTCTTGCAATAGACCTTTCTCTGCTTCAAAGTTTGATGTTTAGGTTTATTTGGCCTCAGTGTGCATGGGGTACATGAACTTTTGTTCAGTAACATTATTGCAACAAGTAAAGAGAGCAACAGGGATCTTTCCCAAAGCAGATTCTCCCCGACAGCAAAAATGGGAACGTTTAAGCTAAGGGCACATGCATATTCATGAAAGGGCTTGGGTGGTCGACAGAGCCCAAGCTTTAGTTGATTGAAGTCACAAAAGTCAGAAAATCTCGACATCAGCATCCCTTACGTTCTAACTGATCTGGTGGTTGAGTGATTAAGGCTAATCTTTTTTTTGTAAAACAGAACTGGGAGTCTTATCTTTGCTGTTGTTACTCCTCTTGCCTGATAACAGTTTGTTCTTGCATAATTTTGTTACCTTAAGATCACTAATTACTGAGACCTGTTCAAGGACAAGCACTGTGGCCAGGCTTAGATCACAAAATGGCTTAGGCCAAAAATGACCCTCCCACAATCCACAATCTTCTGCCCCATCTAATGGACTCCCTCCTTTTTTTTTTTTTTTTTTTTGAGACTGACTTCTTAAAAGGCTACAATCAAGTGGTGCCTTGCAACTGATGAACTGTTGAGTCATTTTTGTAACCCAGCCCCCTCCTTCCCCAGATCTGAGCCTTTTGCTGTTAGTTCTGGCCACTGGGATTGTTCCATGCAAGGCACAACCCTAGCCTTCCAAGAGTTTTCAGAGCAGTAGTCATCAAGTTGGTGGTATATTGTCTTCTAAAACAGATCGGCATGAGAATGCACCATCCCTTTTACAGTCTTCCTCCTCCGTTTTAAAAAAGACAAACCTTTCAGCCAGCTCCTAGGATGCATTGCCTGCGTGTTCATTGAGGCTACTAAACAAAGGAACTTTTGGAAATAGTGATGACTCTAATGACTGGATCATAAACCCTTATGCAAGTCATTTCCAAATCTTTGTTTTGAAAACTATTGGTAAAAGCTGGTAGACCATTAAAAATAATTTTGGGTGATAGATTTTGTGATTTTTGGAGTATAACTTGGAAAGAGTTAAAACAGCTAAGTGACATTGCTTTAGAAATATTTCTATTTTCATCCACTTATTTATGTGAACAAGTTATCTCAATGCTTGTATCTATAAAAATGAAAAATAAGAATGGAATTGAGGGACTTCCCTGGTGGTGCAGTGGTTAAGAATCAGCTAGCCAATGCAGGGGACACAGGTTCAAGCCCTGGTCCTGGAAGATCCCACATGCCGCGGAGCAACTAAGCCAGTGCGCTACAACTACTGAGCCTGTGCTCTAGAGCCCCTGTGCCACAACTACTCAGCCCACGTGCCACAACTACTGAAGTCCGCACGCCTAAAGCCCGTGCTCCACAACAAGAGAAGCCACCGCAATGAGAAGCGTGCGCACTGCAACGAAGAGTAGCCCCCGTTCATCACAACTAGAGAAAGCCACGCACAGCAATGAAGACCCAACCCAGCCGAAAATAAATAAATCTATATAAAAAAAAGAATGGAATTGATGTTGAACTCTGTTCATTCTGAAAATAAGTAATATTCATCCACAGGTACAAGAATTAAATGGAGAAAAGAAAAAAAGAACAAAGCCCCAGTCCATCTCATTTTTATGTTTAATAAGTATCAAAACTTGTACTGTATGTTACTTTGATAACTGTGTAATAATAATAGTTGTAATTTTTAGAAACATGATCACAGAACTTAAAATTATATAAATTATATGTTTTGACTGCAGAGAAGGATGATAACTTAAAATTTTCACACATAAGAATATGCTATATTGGGCTTCCCTGGTGGCTCAGTGGTTGAGAATCTGCCTGCCAATGCAGGGGACATGGGTTCGAGCCCTGGTTTGGGAAGATCCCACATGCCGCGGAGCAAATGGGCCCGTGAGCCACAATTACTGAGCTTGCGCGTTTGGAGCTTGTGCTCCGCAACAAGAGAGGCCACGATAGAGGCCCGTGCACCGCGATGAAGAGCGGCCCCCACTTGCCGCAACTAGAGAAAGCCCTCGCACAGAAACGAAGACCCAACACAGCCATAAAATAAAAATAAATAAATAAAAATAAATTAAAAAAAAAAAAAAGAATATGCTATATTAAGACAATATTCTCGAGGTGAGGTGTGGGAGCATTCTTTGATGTTCTGATTTAACCTCAGTCTTGGCCTCAGCTCTGTCCCTGCATCTCCATAGTGTACACTTCACATGTCCTACTCGCCCTCTTGGAGCTGGAGTACTGCCTAAATAAAATCTGTTATCTGAAGGGAAGATGGGGAAGACGCTTCTCTGAAAATTTCCCCAGCAGCTGGTGTTCCCTTCCATCAAAGCAAGAAAAGCTTCTGCATATTCCTCAATTTTTTGTGAACACCCAGTAGAGTTTATGGAGGAAAAGTCTGCAGAAGTTCATAGGTCTTCACATAGAGGGAAACTATACTTAATGAGCCTTATCTAGATGAGGCTAGCCTGATCTAGATGATAGAATTTTTTTTTAATTAATTAATTTATTTATTTTTTGGCTGCATTGGGTCTTTGTTACTGCATGTGGGCTTTCTCTAGTTGCTGCAAGCAGGGGCTACTCTTCGTTGCAGTGCGCAGGCTTTCTCATTGTGGTGGCTTCTCTTGTTGTGGAGCATGGGCTCTAGGTGCGAGAGCTCAGTAGTTGTGGCTCGTGGGCTCTAGAGCGCAGGCTCAGTAGTTGTGGCCCACTGGCTTAGTTGCTCTGCAGCATATGGGATTTCCCAGACCAGGGATCGAACCCATGTCCCCTGCATTGGCAGGCAGATTCTTAACCACTGCACCACCAGGGAAGTCCCGGCAGGCGGATTCTTAACTACTGTGCCACCAGGGAAGTCCCTAGATGATAGGATTCTTGACCTCCAGTCTACGCCTGAAATATCCTAATGTGATGCGACTTTGGAGGTTCTCCAAGGAGAGGTAAGTGGACTGTGCATACAGGAAAAAATTCATTGTTGTGGCTAGAGGGTGGAATGTGGAAGATTGTATTTTCTGGAAAAGGTCACAGCAGTATTTCTGGTTCATCTGACAGAAAATTGATACTCCCCTTTAAGAGATAGGGTATATTTCCCCTCTCCTTGAAACTGGGAAGGACCTGTGACTGTTCAATGAAGATAGTATGGTTAGACTGTATGATTTCAGGCTAGTCTAACAAAGGCAATGCAATTTCCACTTGGCCATCCATTCCTCTCTTGAGACATCTACCTTTGAAACCCAGTCATCATGCTAGGAAGTATCCCAAACTAGCCAACATGGAGATCCCATATGGCAAAGTCTGTGTGCAGAGTACCTAATATTCTAGTTTATAGCCATTATCAACCAGTAGACCTGTGAGGGAACAAGAACTCATATGAGTCTAGCACCTAGATTTCATGTCATCTAGTTGAAGCTCCAGATATCATGGATGAAAGACAAACTATCACTGCTGTGCCTTATCTAAATTCATGACTCACAGAACTTTTGAGCATGATAAATGGTCATTTCACATGGCTTAGTTAGGGGATAATTTGTGACTCAGTTGAAGTAACAAGGATAAACTCCTTTAGAAGCTTAATGCAGAAACTTAGTGTGTAGAAATTGTTTTCAGCTTTATTGAAATATAATTGGCATACAACATTGTGAATAATATGTTTGTTTGTTACACTTATATACAGTGGACCCTTGAACAACAAGGTTTATATGTGGATTTTCTTCAGTAAATGCATACTACAGTACGACACAATCCAAGATTGATTGAATCTGTAGATGCAGAATCACAGACAGGGAGGGCCAATTGTGAAGTTATAAGCATATTTTTGACTGCACGAGGGTCAGTGCCCTAACCCCTGTATTGTTTGAGGATCAACTGTATTTCAAAATGATTACTATCACAGCATTAGCTAACACCTCTGTCCTGTTATATAATTACCATTTCTTTCTTTGTGGTGAGAACATTTAAGATCTATTCTTTTAGCCACCTTCAAGTATATAATACAGTATTATTTGCTGTAACCACCATGATGTACATTAGATCCCTAGAACTTGTTACTCTTACAACTAGATATTTGTACCCTTTGACCAATGTCTTCTCATTTCCCCCACACCCCAGGCCCCTGGTAACCACTCCTTTACCCTCTCTTTCTCTGAACTTGGCTTTTTAAGATTCCACATGTAAGTGATATCATACCATACGGTATTTGTCTTTCTCTGCAGACAGTGTTATTTCACTTAACGTAATGCCCTCAAGGTCCATCCATGTTGCAAATTGCAGGATTTTCTTCTTTCTTCATGGCTGGATAATAAAGTCCAGATATCATGGATGAAAGACAAACTATCACTGCTGTGCCTTATCTAAATTCATGACTCACAGAACTTTTGATATGTGGATAATATCTGGATAATAAAGTGATATCTGGATAATAAAGTATGTGTGTGATATGATATTATGGTATGATATAATTATGATATAATTATTATGATAAAGTGTGTGTGTGATATGATATTATCCAGATATCCATGATATCTGGATAATAAAGTGTGTGTGTGTGTGTGTGTGTGTGTGTGTGTGTGTGTATCTTTATCCATTCATTTGCTGATGGCACATGTTTTTCCATGTCTTGGCTGTTGTGAATGGTGCTGCAATGAACATGAAGATGCAGATATCTCTGCAAATGAATTGACAGCAATGTATAAAACTTCTCACATTTATGTATTAAGTGTTTAATTTAGTATAAGTAAATAGTACATTCAGTCAATTGAAAATTTCATTGTAAAAAAAGTTTTTCAAAAAAAAAAAAGTTTTTCTTAAAATTTTTTTTTTTTTAAAGAGTTTTTTGATGTGGACCATTTTTAAACTCTTTATTGGATTTGTTACAATATTGCTTCTGTTTTATGTTTTGGTTTTTTGGCCATGAGGCATGGAGATCTTAGCTCCCTGACCAGGGATCGAACCCGTACCACCTACATTGGAAGGAAGTCTTAACCACTGGACCACCATGGAGGTCCCTTAAAATATTTATTTTATTTATTATTTTTTAAATAATTAATTAATTAATTAATTTTTGGCTGCGTTGGGTCTTCGTTGCTACGTTGCGGGCTTTCTCTAGTTGTGGCGAGCAGGGGCTACTCTTTGTTGCGGTGCGCGGGCTTCTCATTGCGGTGGCTTCTCTTGCTGCACTTGTTGTGGAGCACCGGCTCTAGGCACGCAGGCTTCAGTAGTTGTGGCCTGCAGACTCAGTAGTTGTGCATGGGCTTGGCTGCTCCGCGGCATGTGGGATCTTCCCGGACCAGGGCTTGAACCCATGGCCCCTGCCTTGGCAGGCAGATTCTTAACCACTGTGCCACCAGGGAAGTCCTATTTTATTTATTTATTTTAAAAAAATTTTATTTTATTATTTATTTATTTATTTATTGGTTGTGTTGGGTCTTCGTTGATGTGCGTGGCTTTCTCTAGTAGTGGCGAGCGGGGGCTACTCTTCGTTGCGGTGCGTGGGCTTCTCATTGAGGTGGCTTCTCTTGCTGTGGAACACGGGCTCTAAGCACGTGGGCTTCAGTAGTTGTGGAACGCAGGCTCAGTAGTTGTGGCTCACGGGCTCTAGAGCACAGACTCAGTAGTTGTGGCGCACGGGCTTAGTTGATCCGTGGCATGTGGGATCTTCCCGGACCAGGGCTCGAACCCGTGTCCCCTGCATTGGCAGGCAGATTCTTAACCACTGTGCCACCAGGGAAGCCCCACATTCTGTCTGTTGAGTGTGTTTCTCCCAGGGTCTGTCCTAGGACAGCAGCTCACACTCATCATGGAGCAGACACAAATTTTAGAAATATTTAGGAGTAGAATTGGCAGCACTCAGTGATCCACTAGTTGTAGGAGTTTAAAAAAAACAAAACATAGAGAACAGACTTGTAGTTGCCAAGGTGGGGTTGTGGGGAGGGAGAGAGATGGACTGGGAGTTCGGGGTTGGTAGATGCAAACTATTACATTTATAATGGATAAACTACAGGGTCCTAATGCATAGCACAGGGAACTATATTCAATATCCTGTGATGAACCATAATGGAAAAGAATATAAAAAAGAAATGTCTCTGTGTATAACTGAGTCACTTTGCTGTACAGCAGAGACTGGCACACCATTGTAAATCAACTATACTTCGATTAAAAAAAACAAAAACACTGGAATGACTCTTAGGTTTCCAGCTTGAGTACATGTGAGGATGGTGAATGGTTTCCTAAGCACACCATTTTTTCTCTCACCTTGGGTCTTTGCATATGCTGTTCCTACCTAGGACACACTTTCCTTCAAATATCCTCTACTCCCAAAACATCTTTATGGAGAAGCCTTCCCTACTGGCTCAGACTGAGTTAGGTACTCCTCTTCTGTATTCCCAAAGCCTCTAGTACTGACCCGTAGATAAGTTAAGACTGTGTTGCTCTTAACAGAAAACCTAATTTAAGCTGGCTTTGACAATAGAGGAAATTTATGGACTCACATAAACAGGCTTCAAGGTTGGTTTGATTCAGCAGCTCAACAATGTCATCAGGATCCCAGTTTCTTTCTATTTCTTCTCTCTGCTTTCCAATCTCGCATATTCATCCTGAAGTTGACCTCTTTATGGTGGCAAAATGATTATGACACTTATAGCCTTCATATCAGCTACCACATTCTCCAGAGCAATAACTTCTGGGAGCTTTCTCAAATGAGTGAGGGGCACTCCTTCCCTAAGACCATCAGAAACTCTCTCTAGCCTTCCAAAATCCAAACTGAGTCAGAAGATAAGAATGCAATGGCATGAAAGAAAAAGAGTCAGTTTCAAAAAACTGCTAAATAGAAATTCTGGAACTGGAATGTTATACAGCAGTGAAAAGGAACAACATGAATAAATTTCTCAAACTTACTGTTGAGTGAAATAAAGCAGACATGAAAGAGTACATATACTGTATAATTCCATATTTATGAAGTATAAAACCAGTAAAAACTAATCTATGGGGACTTCCCTGGTGGTGCAGTGGTTAAGAATCTGCCTGCTAATGCAGGGGACACGGGTTCGAGCCCTGGTCTGAGAAGATCCCACATGCCGCGGAGCAACTAGGCCCGTGAGCCACAACTACTGAGCCTGCGCGTCTGGAGCCTGTGCTCCGCAACAAGAGAGGCGGCGATAGTGAGAGGCCCGCGCACCGCGATGAAGAGTGGCCCCCGCTTGCCGCAACTAGAGAAAGCCCTCGCACAGAAACGAAGACCCAACATAGCAATCAATCAATCGATCAATAAATAAATCTAAAAATATTTTTTTAAAAAAAGAATCTGCCTGCCAATGCAGGGGACACTGGTTCAAGCCCTGGTCTGGGAAGATCCCACATGCCGTGGAGCAACTAAGCCCGTGCACCACAACTACCGAGCCTCCGTTCTAGAGCCTGCAAGCCACAACTACTGAGCCCACGCACCACAACTACTGAAGCCTGGGCGCTCTAGGGCCCGTGTTCCGCAACAAGAGAAGCCACTGCAATGAGAAGCCCGCACACTGCAATGAAGAGTAGCCCCCACTCCCCGCAACTAGAGAAAACCTGTGCGCAGCAATGAAGGCCCAACGCAGCCAAAAATAAGTTAATTAATTAATTTTTAGAAAATTAAAAAAAAAACTAATCTATGTTGTCAGAAGTCAGGATAGTGATTACCCTTGGAGATGTAGAGACTGGAAATGGGCAAGAGGCGAAGCTTGTAGGGTGATATTAATGATCTATTTCTTGATTTAATTATTAAGGATATGATAAATTTGTGAAAATTTATCAAGTTATACACTTAATATGTACACTTTTCCATTATGTTATACTCCAATTAAAAAGTTAGAAAATACTTTCAAATTAAAAAAAAAAAAGAAAAACCTATATGTATAAGGAAAGAGATTGGATGGAAACACACCAAAATAATTGCAATAGTTGCATTTGATTAGTGGATGTATAGGTTATTTTGTTTTTCTTCTGTATTTATCAAGTTTTTGAAACATAGCTCTTTTATTGAATCTAGTTGAGTATCTCTCCAGACTCACTTGGACCTACCTGCTTCCAGCCTCTCCACTCTGTGGAGAGCTATTCACTACTGTGAACTGACCCACCTCCTGATGCAGTAGTCTGCCTCAGCTTCCCCAAGTGTGTGGACCAGACTTCTGTATTTTCTCTATTGCACCTGCTATAGCAGGAGCTGCAGCAGCTATGACACTCAGGTCTGACTTAACCAGGCCCACAGGGAATCTGGCCACTTAACACCACTTCCAGAGTAAGCTGAAGCCCTTGCTATAATTGGGATCAATCTCCCAAGACTGCACTGAGGAGCCAGGAAACAACCTGGAAGTACAGGGGAGTTAATATGTCATACGGTATAAGGAAATTGACCAATGAGAGATAGAAGCAAAGAGCCAACAGATAGTTTTCTCTTCCTCTCCCCAGTAAACGGTTCCTAGACACCATATCGTCATTTTATATGGTTTCTCAGACCTATATAACTGAGCAATTAGCTGTATCTTCTTATAAAGCTGTGGCTATCTGTAAGGCACTTCACCTTTTGTTTTCTTTCCCTTCCTTTCTGTTTTTCCCTCATTCTTGTCCTGAATATTGTTTGTAGAACCTCACGATAAAGCCTTAGCATGTAAATTTTGCTCTGAGCTCTGGTTTTCTAGGTAAAGAGGCTAGTATAAAACTATATTACCTTTATAATGAGAGGAGGGAGGGAGAGAAAAAAAAAAAGATTAAAAAGAGGTACCAGGTACTTCCCTGGTGTCACAGTGGTTAAGAATCCACCTGCCAATGCAGGGGACACAGGTTCAGTCCCTGGTCCAGGAAGATCCCACAAGCTGCGGAACAACTAGGCCTGTGCTCCACAGCTACTGAGCCTGCGCTCTAGAGCCTGCATGCCACAACTACTGAAGCCCGCATGCCTAGAGTCCGTGCTCCTCAACAAGAGAGGCCATCACAATGAGAAGCCCATACACCACAGCAAACAGTGGCCCCCACTCACCACAACTAGAGAAAGCCTGCGCACAGCAATGAAGACCCAATGCATCCAATAAATAAATAAATTAACAAATAAATTTATAAAAAGTAAGTGAGTAACGTTAGGGAAACTAAAACAAATAAGAACAACTACCATTTTATTGAGCATATGCTATCTGCCATACTCTTTATATTCATGCTTTCTAATCTCCACAGCAGAAACTTTTAGATTCGGTTGACATGAAGGTCATTGGTGACTTTTTGGAGAGCTGGCTCAGTGGAATGGTTAATCCTGAGCCTGATGGCCTGGATTTAGGAGTGAAGAGGAGACAGAGATGTGGAGAATCAGAGGGCAGACTTCTCAAGAATATAGTAAAGGGAAGGAAAGTGATGGGTTAGTGGCTTGAGAGAAAAGCAGATGGAGGAAGAGTTTTTCACTATGTGGGGAATTTGAACGTGAACATGTGCTAAGGGGAAGGGTCCAGTGGAAGAAACTGGAGCTAAGAAAAGGGAGAGAATAATGGAGGGAATCATGCTTTCAGCTAACATTTACTGGGCATTTACTAAGCACTAGTATCTTAGTCTGTTCGGGCTGCTTTGGATACCACAGACTGGGTGGTTTATAAACAGCAGAAATTTATTGCTAACCATTCTGGAGGCTGGAAGTCTGAGGTCAGGGTGCCAGCATGATCAGCTAAGGGCCCTCTTCTAGGTCACAGACTCATTGTATCCTCACAGGGCAGAAGGGGCAAGGGATCTCTCCGGAGGAGCCTCTTTTATAAGGCACTAATCCCATTCATGATGGTTCCACCCTCATGACTTATACACCTCCCAAATGCCACATGTACTAATACCATCAACTTGGGTAGTAGGATTTCAACATATTAATGGGGGGGGGGGGTGTGCAGAGAGGCAAACATTCAGACCATAGCACCTAGTCCTTTTTCTAGGTGCAAAAAAAGGACACAAAAATGGATCAGCCAAAAAAAAAAAAAAAAAAATGGATCAGCCTTGTCCTCGGGCTATAACATTCACAGTCCAGAGGGGCTAAAGTAGAAGAGGTGGAATGCAGACCCAGAGATGGGTGCACAGAGGCAGCTTCCTGGGATGCAGGGGGAAGAGGCTCAAACAGATGAAAAGCTGGAAAGTAATAGGTGTCTCCTAGGAAGGAGGAGGGCATGTCCCCCTCTGGACTACTAGGTGGGAGGGACAAGTTCTCAGCCCTGCTTCACTGAGCATTTCAGCATTTGAGAGAAGTTTCTAGAATCTGAGAGGAATGTGGTCAGGTCAGAGGGATGAGGAAATGTCCTCTTCCCAAGTTTCTGAGTCTATACCGGTGTTTTATTTGCTGGCACTTCCTGCTTACTTTGGGTTGGGCTATCTGAGAATTCAAGAACAAAGTTCAAGTTCTCAGAGGACCCGTGTGCAAATCAAGGCAATAAATGGGCCACTCTGGAAGCTTACAGCCAGGAGAAGCAGGGGCCTATGTACTTTACCTAGATGAAAGGAATCTGAGACAAGAAAGTGAGGAGAGGTCCATACCCTCCAGCCTGCCCCTCAGCAGGGCCTCTCAAACCCTTGGATCCAAACCCCTTGTCAGTGTCAGTCAAAATTCCCGGAAAGAGAGGGAGACCTTAAATCTAGACTCACCTCCAGGTGCTCACGGCTGAGTGTCTTTTCATTCAGTAGTCATTCATTCAACTAATACCTACTGAACCCTTACTGTGTGCTAGGTATTCTGCTAAGGCGCTGGAGGTACCTTAAACAAGATCTTGCCTTCATGAGCTGACCCTCTAGTGACATAATAGTAGAGGGCAGGAGCACATTTAAGGAAAATCTGAATTCTTTCCAATCCATGAATGTCCCTAAAGGGCAGAATTATTTCTAAACCCTGGACAGCTCAGAACCAGCCTTCAGTGTGGGATCTTCTAGCAAATGGATGATACCAACTTGACGAGACCCGACTAATTTTCCCCAAGAGTGAGAATCCCTGCCTGGGGAGCTATTGGGAGAGTCCATGGGTTTGTGCATGGAGGCGTCGCTCTCTTTCTCAGCCCCTTGGATCCTGTGGTCCAATTCAAGAGCCTGCTGAGGGCCAGCAAGGCTGGCACCAGGCCCTGAGAACTATGCCATGCAGTCTGCTTCTTCATCATTCCAGATCCAAGCTCCAATCCCCTCATTTCCCCAGCATGTCATTGCATCTGTGCATGATTCCGCTGTACCATATTTCATTGTGAGCTAAGATTGTGTGCTCTATCCTGTGTTACCCATAGAACTGGGACCATCTCTTTGAGGCCAGAGACTGGTTTAGGAAACATGCGTTAGCTACTTTTTTTTTTTTTTTAATATTTATTTATTTAGGCTGCGCTGGGTCTTTAGTTCCCCCTGCAATGGGAGCCTAGAATCTTACCCACTGGACCACCAGGGAAGTCCCTTTTTTTTTTTTTAATTAAAAAATTTTTTAAAAACATTTGGCCGCACCACACGGCATGCGGGATCTTAGTTCCCTGACCAGGGAACCCGGGCCCTGGCAGTGAAAGAGCCTAGTCCTAACTACTGGACCACCAGGGTGTTCCTAGCTACCATTTTTAATAGCAAAACAATAGCTAGTATTTATTGGGCTCTTTCTATATGCATCAGGCACTGTATTGAATATTTCATAGAAATTACCTTACTTAATCTCCACAACAACCCAATAAGTAGAGACCATTATCCCCCTTTTGCAGTTGAGAAGAGGCTAAATGACTTATGCAGGGTCAGAGAGTAATGGAACTACTACAACCTACATCTGTGACTCCAAAGTCCTTGCTTTTTCCAGGACACCCCTTTGCCTTTCCTAGTGGGTTATTGATGTCTGTGACCCTGAGGCCAAGAATGACGTTTGGCTCATACTAAGGGCTCAGTGAATAAACGTCTGAAAATTGTTTTCACATATGGTCCATGCACTCAAAGGAGTAACAAACTGGTAGGGATTAGTAGTGACTAGAGTCAGGCCTTTGTAGGTCAGTGGTTCTCCAGACTACCACCTATGGGAGGTACACACCCCTAGGCGCTTCTACAGGTACCATCAGCTGGAAATAGAAGTGGGCACAGAATTTCCCAACAATTATTCTGTCTTACTTGTTGTAGGAGATTTGTGTGATGCATCAACCTGCCTGTTCTAACACTGCTGTGGAGGTCAGTAACTCACAGTATCAATCATGTACTATGATGTTTCTTTGCTTTGCTGCTCCAGGGCTTTCTCCACGCTATGAAAGGTTGCTCGGCTGTGTGCACCTGCAATCTGGAAGTGTGAGGGAGTTAAGGTTTCCAGGGGAAACCCTCAAAAAATGGAAGGACAGGGATCCTGTCCTTGTCCCTGTAAATGCTCCAGCCTCCCCAGCCTCCACTGGGACAATTCTGATGAGTGGTTTTCGTAGTTTTTCATATGATTCCCTAGGTGGATTGATTCCAGTTGCCCATAGTATTAAGCAGTTACTGTATTGGCTTTTTCCCCTTTTCTGTCTCATGTCCCCACACCCTTCTAATTCCTAGGGTCATCTCCCAAATAAATGACCAATACCTAAGCCCTAGTCTCAGGGTCTGACTTTAGAGGGACCCCAACTAAGATACTTGCCATTTAGGTATTGTGTTTCTTTAAAAAAAAATTGGTATATTTCCTTTATAAAACTAGTACGTATTTTCATTGCAACTTTTGAAAATATAAAAACAAGTAGGGCTTCCCTGGTGGCACAGTGGTTAAGAATCCGCCTGCCAATGCAGGGGACACGGGTCCGAGCCCTGGTCCGGGAAGATCCCACATTCCACGGAGCAACTAAGCCCATGCACCACAACTACTGAGCCTGCGCTCTAGAGCCTGTGAGCCACAACTACTGAGCCCACGAGCCGCAACTACTGAAGCCCGCACGCCTAGAGCCTGTGCTCCGCAACAAGAGAGGCCACCGCAATGAGAAGCCCGTGCACCGCAAAGAACAGTAGCCCCCACTCGCCGCAACTAGAGAAAGCCCGCGCGCAGCAACGACCCAACGCAGCCAAAAATAAATAAATTAATTAAATAAATTAAAAAAAAACAACAACAAAAAAACAAGTGAATAGGCCAACTACCTAAAGACAACCACTATTACCTTTTAGCGTATGAGAAATTATTTCTTTTGTGTTTATGGTTTTAACTGTGTTATTATAATCTAAACTACTAAAATAATGATTCTGTTTATTAGTTTGTGATTTAATCATAGAAATTCTGTTTATTTTCTGTGATGCCTGTGAATATGGGAAAAAATAGATTTAAAAAAAAATTCTGTAATAGTGGGATCAAGGGTGTTTGGAAAGTGAGTCATAGGACATAAATTAGAAAAGTTTGAAAGCTATTACTGTAGAGATGGCATTTTCCCATGATGTTTGTATCATTTTAACAGGCAGAAATGGAGGGAGAGAACGTTCTCAGAACATTAATTTAGCAAAGGCGTGTTGACAAGAAAAACCAAGGTATTCTTAGCCAGAGGGCCACTTCAGCTGGAGAGTAGGTTCATGTAGAACACTGATTGCTTAGCCAAGAAGTTTGGATTTTGCAGAGGCAGTAAATGTTTCTAAGCAGGAAAGAAAAAAAAAATTAGAGAAACACATTGGGAAGGTTAATTGGGTAAAACATAAAAAAATAGATGCAGGACTTCCCTAGTGGTCCAGTGGTTAAGCCTCTGCACTTCCACTGCAGGGGGCACGGGTTCGAGCCCTGGTCCGGGAAGATCCCACATGCCGTGGAGCAACTAAGCCCGTGCGCCACAATGACTGAGCCTGCACTCTAGAGCCCGCGAGCCACAACTACTGAGCCCACATGCCAAAACTACTGAAGCCCACGTGCCTATATCCTGTGCTCCGCAACTAGAGAGACCACTGCAATGAGAAGCCCATGCACTGAAATGGAGTAGCCCCCACTCACCGCAACTAGAGAAAGTCCACGCGCAGCAACGAAGACCCAATGCAGCCAAAAATAAATAAATAAATAAATAAATTAGTTTAAAAAAAAAAAAAGATGAATGATGCCTGCCTGCCTCCAAAGTCAAAGGGAAGAAGAACTCCTGAGTCCACCAGGATAACAAACTCCTGCTAAAACTCTAACAAACTATAATCTGTCATAGTATACCTAGGGAGACAACTTAATTAACATCATTCTAATGACAATGACTAAAGGAATTGAAATGCTATAAATTACTATGGAAGGGAGGGAGTCATTGGGTAAGGCACCTCTGATGGAGGAATGATGGGCTTGAGAGCCCATTAGGCTTTCCTTAACTCAGAGTGAATTAGTCCTTAGAACCATTTTATTGCCTTTTCCCTAATTCCATATACATCAAAGCAAAGTTCTTAGTAACGTTTTGCTTTCTATATTTCTTAATGCCAAGAAGAGAGTGTTCTGGAGGGCAGGCAGGAACATACCCATTCTTGAAAAGCAGTCTTTCCATGGTGAATTAATATATTGATTTTCTAATTTATATATCAGTTTTTTTTTTTTTTTGGCCATGCCATGAGCCATGGCATGAGGGATCTTCATTCCCCCGACCAGGGATCAAACCCACACCCCCTGTGGTGGAAGTGCGGAGTCTTAACCACTGGACTGCCAAGGAATTCCCTATATCAGTCCTTTTTGAGCTTGTAAATGATAGTAAGCTCCCCTGAGTTAGGATTCCCTAACAAAAGTTGAGTTGAGGCTTAGGCCCTGGGCTGCAGTGATCAAGTAAGGTCTTGCCCAGGCATCAGGCCTGCATCCTTGGCTGCTGTGTGAGGAATAGTTAGGAAGCTCTAAGAGTAAACCATACTTGAGGTGACAGTGACTTAGAAAAGGGTGAAGATAATAAGGTGGTGAAAAGCAGTCAGATTCAGGATCCATTTTGAAGCGAGAGCTGACAGGATGGATTAGATAAGGAGTATGAGGGAGAGAGGAATAAAGGATGACCCCTGGTATTTTGACCTGAGCAACTGGGCAAATGTTGGTGTCCTTTCCTAAATGGGGAAAACTGAGAAAGCCGTATGTGAGTGGTAGGGAGAAAAGAGTTCTTTTTGGACAAGTTGAATTTAAAATGTCTATAAGGCATAAAAGAGGGGAGCCAAATAGGCTTTTAAGTATATGAGTGCAGAGCCCAGCAGTCCCATTTATATGGACTGTATAAATGATGTCTGAGGTCCTGAACCTGGAGGAGCTCACCTAGGGAATGAATGAGACATAAGAGAAATGAAGACCAAAGACTTTGTTCTGGACGACCCTGCAAAACTCAGAAGTCAGAAAAAGGACCCAGGAAAAGAACAACCAATAAAACAAAAGAAAAGTCAGGAGAGTGAAAAATCCCAGAAGCCAAGTAGAGACAGCTTTTCAGGGAGAGAATGATCAACCAGGACAAATGCTGCCGAGAGCTCATGTAAGATGAGAAACAAGGCTTGCCTATTGGATTTGGCATAATGGCAGCCATTGGAGATCTTGACAATAGAGGCTTCATTTAAGTGGTATAGACAAAGCTTGTTTAGAGTGAATTGAAAGAATTGGAGGTGGGGACTTCCCTGGTGGTGCAGTGGTTAAGAATCCGCCTGCCAATGCAGGTGACATGTGTTCGAGCCCTGGTCCGGGAAGATCCCACATGCTGCAGAGCAACTAAGCCCGTGCGCCACAACTACTGAAGACTGTGCTCCTAGAGCCCATGCTCCACAACAAGAGAAGCCACCGCAATGAGAGGCCTGTGCACCGCAACGAAGAGTAGTCCCTGCTCGCCACAACTAGAGAAAGCCCGTGCACAGCAACGAAGACCCAACACAGCCAAAAATGAATTTAAAAATTAATTTTAAAAATATTAAAAAAAAAAAGAATTGGAGGTGAAAAAGTGGACAAAGTGCACATAAGCAACCTGTTTAGGAATTTTGCTATAGTGAAATGGGATGGTAGTTGGATGTGTAATGAAGTCAAAAGTGGAATTTTGGGGATTCCCTGGTGGCGCAGTGGTTGAGAATCCGCCTGCCAATGCAGGGGACACGGGTTCGAGCCCTGGTCTGGGAAGATCCCACATGCTGCGGAGCAACTGGGCCTGTGAGCCACAATTACTGAGCCTGCGTGTCTGGAGCCTGTGCTCCGCAACAAGAGAGGCCGCGACAGTGAGAGGCCCGCGCACCGCGATGAAGAGTGGCCCCCACTTGCCACAACTAGAGAAAGCCCTCGCACAGAAACGAAGACACAACACAGCCATAAATAAATAAATTAATTTTTTTTAAAAAATGGGATTTTTTTTCTGCCTGAATTGGCAGATACATTAGTATAGTAGATTATGTGCTGATCCAGCAGAGTGAGGAAAATTGACAATTCAGGAGAAAGAGAAAATAATTGCAGGGGCAACATCCTTGAGTAGGCAAGAGAGCATAGACTGTCTGCCTCAGATTGGAGGGCAGACTGATAGATACTTTTTTGTTTTGGCCACGCTGCACGGCTTGTGGGATCTTAGTTCCCCGACCGGGGATTTAACCTGGGCCCTCAGCAGTGAAAGCATGGAGTCCTAACTACCGGACTGCCAGGGAATTCCCCTGACAAATACTTTTTAAAGTGATTGATGCCTCCTGATCTCCAGTATCTCATTTAATCCTCACGGTAATCCAGCATGTTGGTATTATCATCCTTATTAAATTAAATTAATTAATTAATTTTGTCTGCGTTGGGTCTTCGCTGCGAGCAGGCTTTCTCTAGTTGCAGTGAGCAGGGGCTACTCTTTGTTGCGATGCTCAGGCTTCTCATTGTGGTGGTTTCTCTTGTTGTGGCGCACGGGCTCTAGGTGCCCGGGGTCCAGTAGTTGCAGCACGCGGGCTCAGTAGTTGTGGTGCAGTGGCTTAGTTGCTCCAGGGCGTGTGGGACGTTCCCGGACCCGGGATCGAACCAGTATCCCCTGCACTGGCAGGTGGATTCTTAACCACTGCACCACCAGGCAAGTCCTATCATTCTTATTTTAAAGTAGGGTAAATCGAGTGTCAGAGAGGCTTAGCAACTTGCTTAAAATGATAGAGTAGTGAAGACGGGATTAAGAATTTTGGCTAGGGAATTCCCTGGCAGTCCACTGGTAGGACTCCGTGCTTTCATTGCTGGGGCCCCAGGTTCGATCCCTGGTTGGGGAACTAACATCCCGCAAGCCGCCTGGTGTGACCAAAAAAAAAAAATGTGGCTAATTTCAAAGAGAGTGTCTGTTTCACCAAGATCAGCAACGGTTGTTGAATCAGTGAATGAGAATGTGCACACAAGTGTACCACTCAAGAAGCTGGATGGTAGCTGTGTACACAGCTGTGTCCTGCTGTGTCTGGAATGTCAGGCTGGGGAACTGGAAATCTCACAGACCTGAACCTCCAACCTTGAGGCTGCCCAACTAGATGGATTGTGACTCAACCAGGACAGGTGTTGTTTAGATGCAATTGTGTTTAAATCCTTGCTGTACCCCTTAGTAGCTGTGTGACCTTGGGCACATTTCCTCATGTGTGAAATAGAGATTTTAATATCTACCTTGCTGATATGTTTTGGAATTAAATGAAACAGTGGATGTAAATTGCCTCACAGTACACATAGTAGGGATTTAGTGAATAGTTGTGATTGATTATTGTTTATATTCAGAGTAGACATGTTTGCAAGCTAGGCAGGGGTGACAACAGTCCCCTCCCCACCCAGCTGCTGAAACTGCTCCCCAGACCTAAGAGAGATAGCAGGACTCCTAAATGGAAGAGGATTCTGCAGAAGGGTTGCACTCTCTTCTCTCTCTCTGTCTCTCTGACACACACCTGTGTGCACACACATTTATGTAGAGCTCTAGCTGTATTTGTATCAGGGCAGGATTCACAGTCACAAAGATCAATGCTGCAGTAAAGTGGTGGGAAGGAGGCTGCAGGCAACTGAAACCATTGGTCTGGGGCTGGAAAAGGGAGGGGAAGAGGAGGAAGTGCTGTGAGCAGGCCTGGCAAGGCAAGGGCAGAACCACGGCAGGAAGCAGACGGCCTGTCATATGGCAGTGCGGATTTCCCCTGTCAACTTCACTTCCCAATTTTACATCCTTCCACTGCACATGTGTCCCGCAGAGCCCGCCCCATGCTAAAAGTGGGTAGAAGTGATTGATTTATTTATTCAACTGACAAACGCTTAATGATACCTACCACATGCCAGGAATTTTCTGGAAGGATTAATAGTTGTTGGTCAGGGAGCTAAACGGAGCTAGGGAAGAGCAGTCAGGGCAGAGGAACTAATGTGTTAAGTTGTGGAGGAATGAAGTAGGATGTTACATTCCAGGAACTACATGTGGTTTGATAAAAAGAGAGCATAGAGTTCCAGGGAGAAAAGTGGTAGATGAAACTGGAGAGGTAGGATGAGTCCAGTTCATAAAGAGCCTTAGTTACCACATTAAAATGTCTGGGTTAACTGACTAACCATTTGGAAAAAAATAAAGGTTAGACTCCTATGTTGTACTAGACACAAAAGTAAATTTCAGGAGGTTTAAAGGTTTGAATATGGAATTCCCTGGCGTTCCAGTGGTTAGGACTCAGCACTTTCATGCTTTCACTGCAGGGGCCCTTGTTCAATCCCTGGTCAGGGAACTAAGATCCTGCAAGCCGCGCAGTGCAGCCAAATAAATAAATAAACAAACAAATAAATAAAGGTTTGAATATCAAATAAATAAATTTTTAAAATGCTAGAAGAAGAAATAGAATACTTGTACAATCTTGGGGTGAAGAAGGGCTTCCTTAACTTTAAAGCAAAAGTTAGAAAGTATAAAGGAAAATATTGACAGTTTTCACAGATAAAAGTGAAAATTGTGCAGCAAAAGACAACATAAACAAGATTAAAAGACAAATGACACAGTAGGAAAAGAGTCTGCGATATTTAATGGTTGAAGGGTTCAAATATTACTTTGTAAAGAACTGCTGGAAAATCAATTTTATAAATTTATTTATTTATTTATTTATCTGTGGTTGAGTTGGGTCTTTGTTGCTGCACGCGGGCTTTCTCTAGTTGCGCACTCAGGGGCTACTCTTCGTTACGGTGCGAGGGCTTCTCATTGTGGTGGCTCCTCCTTGTGGAGCACGGGCTCTAGGCGTGCGGGCTTCAGTAGTTGTGGCATGCAGGCTCTAGAGCGCAGGTACAGTAGTTGTGGCACACGGGCTTAGTTGCTCCACGGCATGTGGGATCTTCCCGACTAGGGCTCAAACCCATGTCCCCTGCATTGGCAGGCGGATTCTTAACCACTGCACCTCCAGGGAAGCCCCGAAAATCAATTTTAAAAAGACAAATATTTCGATAAAAATAGGCAAAAAATTCTTAACATGTGGTTCTCAATATAAGAAAGAAAAATGGGGGCTTCCTTGGTGGCGCAGTGGTTAAGAATCCGCCTGCCAATGCAGGGGACACGGGTTCGAGCCCAGATCTGGGAAGATCTCGCATGCCGCGGAGCAACTAAGCCCGTGCGCCCCAACTACTGTGCCTGCGCTCTAGAGCCCACGTGCCACAACTACTGAAGCCTGCACACCTAGAGCCCGTGCTCCACAACAAGAGAAGCCACCCTAATGAGAAGCCCGTGCACCGCAACGAAGAGTAGCCTCCGCTCGCTGCAACTAGAGAAAGCCCGTGCACAGCAACAAAGACCCAATGCAACCAAGAATAAATAATAAATAAATAATTTTTTTAAAAAAAGGTTATTCAAACACACTAACAATGAAAAAAATACAAATCACTTTCCCTGTCAGATTGATAAAATTAAAAAGATCAAGCCCCAGTGTTGGGGACAGTGTAAAAAAAGAGACCTACCCATACACTGTTGATGGGAGTGCAAAATAGTATAATCTTTCTATAGGGTAATTTGGTAATATGTATTAAAATTTTTAATGTGCATCCCTTCCAACTTTCCTTCTGAACCAGGAGTTTTAAGGAATTTAGTCAAAGGAAATAATAAAAAAAAGTGACACGGTTGTTTATTGTGTTGTTTAGAGGAAAGCAAATTTACCCGAATGTTCATAAGAAGGGAATTGGCAAAACAAATTATTGTGCATCCACACAATAAAAGTGATACAGGGCTTCCCTGATGGTGCAGTTAAGAATCCGCCTGCCAATGCAGGGGACACGGGTTCGAGACTTGGTCTGGGAAGACCCCACATGCCACGGAGCAACTAAGCCCGTGCGCCACAACTACTGAGCCTGCACTCTAGAGTTCGTGCTCCACTACAAGAGAAGCCACCTCAATGAGAAGCCCACGCACCGCAGCAAAGAGTAGCCCCCGCTCACTGCAACTAGAGAAAAACCCACACGCAGCAACAAAGACCCAACGCAGCCAAAAAAAAGCGATACAGCCACAGGAAAAAGTAGATCTGTAACTGTTGTAGTAGAAAAGTGTCCAGGATATGTTGTTAAATGGAGGAAAAAACAGAAAACAAAAAGGAGGTTATCGAAGGCAGGTTGGGCACTAGCTGTGCTCAGTTCGTTCAGATTCAAAGATCAAAGTCCTAGGGCCTCAAAAGGCCAGGGTGCCACCACCTGCTTCTGGATCAAGGTTGTGCAAGGTAAGGGAGGAGGCTGGCCATGAGCTCGGGGTGGGGATGGGCATTTCTTCTCCAGCTCTGCCACAGCCATGACAAAGCCTAGGAGCCAGATACTTGCATTGGAGCCTGCATTTCCTTCTCCAGGCAGAATATGGATGAGGGTTAAAACTCTGGGTACATTCTGGTGCCCTTCATTAGGCAAGAAGGTGACTTCTCTGAGCTCCGCTAGTGCTGGACTTTGGGAATCTGATTTCCTTTTTCTCGGGAATCTAGCAGATAAGCCTTGCTATAAGGCTGTCCTTTTAGTCATAGACCAACTATAGCCAAGCTGCTTAGTTGTGTTCTATTAGAGGAGAGGTATTCGAGTCCATTTCTGAGGATAAGAGGATCATAAGATTTCAGGGTCCTCAGAAATAAAACAGTAGGCACTCAATAAATACTAATTAAGCTTCACATAAGCCTGGATTTCCAGTAAGATACTAGGAAGCAAAATAGTTTCATTAGATGAAATATTTCAGGATCTGAACATTGGACAAACCAAGCTATTATTATGTAAATGACCAATTAGTAGCTAATTAGAACTCTGGAACTCCCTGGCCAGGCCCCATCTGGAGACCCTCTTGAAATTGATGTAAATCCAGCTTATAACACTTACTGATCAAAACATTCTCCAGTGAAAATCCCCACATTGGCCTTTCCCATCTAAGGTATTAGGGGCCCAATTCTTATACACTTAGAAAAAGAGCCTGCAGTTTTTTTTCTGGAAAGGAGGAGGACAGAAGTCACAGCGCAATTCTCAGGCCCAGGTTAATTCCATACAAGTAAATCTCCCTCCTGCCTGAAGAAAACAAAACAGGAATTCGAAAAGACACATGCACACCGATATTCATCGCAGCGTTATTTACAATAGTCAAGATATGGAAGCAACCTGAGTGTCCATTGATAGATGAATGGATAAAGAAGATGTGGTAGGGGCTTCCCTGGTGGTGCAGTGGTTGAGAGTCTGCCTGCTAATGCAGGGGACGCGGGTTCGAGCCCTGGTCTGGGAGGATCCCACGTGCCGCGGAGCAACTAGGCCCGTGAGCCACAACTACTGAGCCTCCGCATCTGGAGCCTGCGCTCCGCAACAAGAGGGGCCGCAATGGTGAGAGGCCCGTGCACCGCGATGAAGAGTGGCCCCCGCTTGCCGCAACTAGAGAAGGCCCTAGCACAGAAACGAAGACCCAACATAGTAATCAATCAATCAATAAATAAATAAATCTTTAAAAAAAAAAGATGTGGTATATATATCGTGATATATGTGGTATATATTCAATATATCATGATACATATGAGCCATAAAAATGAAATCTTGCAATTTGCAGGAACATGGATGGATCTAGAGGGTATTATGCTAAGTGAAATAAGTCAGACAGAGAAAGACAAATACTGTATGATCTTACTTATATGTGAAATCTAAAAAATAAAACAGGGACTTCTCTGGTGGTCCACTGGTTGGGACTCTGCGCTTCCACTGCAGGTTCGATCTCTGGTCGGGAAAATAAGATCCCACGTGCCTGTGCAACACGGCCAAAAAATAAAGTAAAATAAAATAAAAGTAAAATAAAATAAAGTGAAATAAAATAAAATAAACAGATAAACAAAATGAAAACAGACTCATAGATACAGAGAACAACTGGTTTCCAGAAGGGAAGTGGGGGATGAAATAGGTGAGGAGGATTAAGAGGTACAAAGCTCCAATTAGAAAATAAATAAGCCACAGGGATGTAATATGAAGCATAAGGAATATGGTCAATAATATTGTAATAATTTTGTATGGGGACAGATGGTTACTAGACATCGTGGTAGCCATTTCATAATATATGCAAATGTCAAATCACTATGTAGTACATCTGAAACTAACATAATATTTTTAATTAATTAATTAATTAGTTAATTATTTTGGCTGCATTGGGTCTTCATTGCTGCATGCGGGCTTTCTCTAGTTGTGGCGAGCAGGGGCTGCTCTTCATTGCAGTGCACAGGGTTCTCATTGCGGTGGCTTCTTTTGTTGCGGAGCACGGGCTCTAGGCACGTGGGTTTCAGTAGTTGTGGTGCACAAACTTAGTTGCTCTGCAGCATGTGGGATCTTCCCAGACCAGGGCTCAAACCCATGTCCCCTGCATTGGCAGGCGGATTCTTAACCACTGCACCACTAGGGAAGTCCACTAACATAATGCTGTATATCAATGATATTTCAATTTTTTGAAAAAATATTTATTTATTTATTTGGCTGCACCAGATCTTAGTTGCGGCATGCAGGATCTTTGTTGCTGCATGCGGGATCTTCATTGCGGCATGCAAGATCTTTAGTTACAGCATGTGGGCTGTTAGTTGCGGCATACAGGATCTAGTACCCTGACCAGGGATGGAACCTGGGCCCCCTGCATTGGGAGCGTGGAATCTTAGCCACTGGACCACCAGGGATGTCCCTCAATTAAAATAAATAAATAAATAAATAAATAAATAAATAAATAAATAAATAAATAAATAAATAAAAGTAAAGCTCTATCCTGTCAGTTTTCCAGGCCATCCTCCAGACCAGAGTGGCTATGGTTGGCTTAGTTTTAATGGAGCTGATTCATAATCCTCTCTGCCCCCAGGGAACTCAGAAAGTAATACTAAATACTTAGGAAGGCTGTTTTTTATTTTATATTTGATCTTGCTAGCCTATGGTGGAGGGGAGCAGGACCCTCAGTTCTTAACAATGGGGAAATTGAGACATTGACTAATTCAGCAAGTACCCATTCAGCAGTTTCTCTGCTCCTGACATGAATAAGGAACTTGTCATGAGTGTCCTCATGACACTCAAAGATAAGATCACCAAATGTGTGGCTAGCCACCTGAGAGCAATTCCCCTCTACCTGAGGCATTCATGCATACTCCACATTCACTGAGCACCAGCTGCTTACAGACCATGTGCTGGATGCTGGAGATGCAGAGGTGAAGATGTGGCCCTGCGCTCAAGGAATGGCAGTCCAATGCATTGCTTCTCAATCTGTTATCTCTTCAATGCTATGAAGTACTTACTACCACCATAACCTTAACTCACTAAGATCATGGTCCATTGGGGGAAGAGAAAAAAAATTAATAATTACAGAACGATGTGATAAGTGCTAGCTGTGATAGAAATAAGCACAAAGTATGGTGGAAATACAGAGGGGGGAACACTGAAAATCAGTTTGAGAATGGAGAGGTTGTCAGGAAAGGTATCCCAGAATGCTGACACTTTATCCTAATTTTGAGAGACAAGCAGGAGTCAGGCAAAGAAGAGTCAGCAAACAGGATGTGGGAGATCAGTAACATCATGATATACTTAAGGATTGCACACAGTCCTTTATGGTTCGAGCAGCTTGCAGTGTATGTGAGGGAGGAGAGACAAGGTGGAGAGCCTGTGTGTCAAGATATGGAACATTACGCTGAACGCTTGCTAAGCTAAATACTGTGGGGAGATATCAGCAAGGGGGTTGGAAATCATATCACATAAGGAGCAGTTAGGGAAGTGGGGCTACTTAAATTGAAGAACTGAGAAGACAGGAGAGAAGAGTTTTGAAGAGTTTTTGAATGTGTTACTTCAGAATTAGAAAGGGCCAATTTTATCCTGGCTTGGTAAACCATGCATGATGAGCAGGTTAGCTAGACAATTAGGTCGGTGGCCCAAACTGTTCAACCATTTGGGATGGCCCTGCCTCCTATCCAGCTCTGGTCTTAGATTAGAGTTCTCAGATTCCGGTGCGCTTGTCAGACCTGCTGTTCCTCTGGGGAAGGTGGTAGGAAAGACTGTGGAGATGCCTCTAGTTGCAGAATTATGGCTTGTAGAGGGTCAAGGGAACATGACTAATGGCTCCAGGAAAGGCGAGATCCCAGCTTGTGGTTAGAGGTGTGGTTGAGGCTAGGAATGAATCAGTGAAGACTTGCCCAGAGGTAAAGCTCTCCTTTTCCATTTGTGTGCTTTCTCAGAGACTTTTATCCTTCGTCTCCCATCTGTCAGTGGCAGAGTAGGCCTCAGAAGAACAAGCCAAAGAGTCATTACAATGGGTGTGACTCTTTCTGGTCCCAACATCATCGCTCTCCTAATTGCAGTGCTTCTGATGAGTGAGCCCCTCTTTTCTGGAAGATTTGGCCAAGATGTCTAGGAGTAAAATATGAATGCATGAAAGAAGTAAAAGATTTTTTTCCCTGCTTCCAGGCAGAGAATACCCTACCAGCCAGGACAAATGGGCCAGAAGGTTAGATAGGCTGGGAGTCCTCAGGTCATTTATCTGACTTTCTCTAGCTGAGGGGTTCTCAACCTGAGGCAATTTTGTCCCCCAGGGGACATTTGGCAATGTGTTGGAGGGGGTGCCACTGGCATCTCGAGGGGAGGATATTACTAAACATCCAATTATGCACAGGACAGCCCCTCCCTCCAACAACTAATTATCAGACTCAAAATGTTGATGGCACTGAGGTTGAGCAATAACTGATAAATGCTTATGTTTATAAAGATTTGGTTGTGGGGAGGATGAAGGTTTGAGCATTAGTACCTAAGGCATGAGGTGGCTAGAGGTAAAAACCAAGTTTAATTCTGTAAACATAAGGTGCAAGTCCACTGCTAGTCTAGCTTACAGCTATACCATTGTTGATCCAGCTTGGGCACTTCCTTCCCCTTTACTGTTCTGGTCTGGATGTATCTGTGCATTCATTCCAGCTCTCCTAAAATTGGAGGGGAAGGAAGATGGAAGAAGAGAAGGAAAATCAACACTTTAGTTAGATGTGGAGGGGTGAAAACTTGAGCCTAAAATCAAGAGTTTGATATTCTAAACACATGCCTCATTTAACTACGAACAGCAGCTTAGTATAAAACAGGACAATGGGGCTTCCCTGGTGGCACAGTGGTTAAGAATCCGCCTGCCAATGCAGGGGACACGGGTTTGAGCCCTCCTCTGGGAAGATCCCACATGTCATGGAGCAACTAAGCCCATGCGCCACAACTACTGAGCCTGCGCTCTAGAGCCTGCGAGCCACAACTGCTGAAACCCGCACGCCTAGAGCCGGTGCTCCGCAACAAGAGAAGCCACCGCAATGAGAAGCCCGTGCACTGCAAGGAAGAGAAGCCCCCGCTCGCCGCAACTAGAGAAAGCCCGCGCGTAGCAACGAAGACCCAACGCAGCTTAAAAAAAAAATATCAGGACAATGATGGAAGAATAACAAATACCAAATCATACTTGAATTTAAGGTTTGGAATCTGATTGAAAATGTAGAATTGGGCAGTTTAATAAAACAAATTGCCACCTCTAGCCAGAGTAGGAAAAAAACATAACTTAGTCTCTTTTTCTAGCATTTCAATATCCTTACACAGCCACAGTCAGAATCCTAAGTTTCTCCTTTCAAATTCATCAAGGTCAGTTATCTATCTAATACCCTTCCTTTCTTCCTTCCTTTCTTCCTTCCCCTTCGTTCCGTCCTTCCGTCCTTCCTTCCTTCCGACAGATTCTCAATTTTGTTAGGACTGGTAGTATGCCCAATTAATAGACACAATTTCCAGCCTCCCTTACAGCTAGGAGCAGCCATGTGACATACTTAGGCAAATGCTATGTAAACTGAGGGTTTCTGGGAATGCTTTGCCTCCCCATTATAGTTCCCACATACTTCTGGCTGCCTTTTTCCTTCTCCCTGCCTGGAATATAGGTATGAGGTTGGAAGTAGAGCAGACATTTTGGGACTATAAGGTAGTTGTAAGAATAAAAGCTGCATGCTAGGGATTTGGGAAGAGAAAGTTAAAACTCTGGGCTCCTGATAGCAGCCTTGGACTGCCTACTTGTTAAATGGGAAAAATTAATCCCCTATTTGGTTGAGCTTGTTATTTGAGTTTAATCTGTTAGTTACAGCTGTATTCAATTCTAACAGACATCATCCTTGATAACAGTGTTTCGGTTGGTATCTGTAGGCCTTTGTGTGCCCCAAGTATAATTTTATAAATTGAATTCTTTGTAAATTAAAGGATTCAAGTGTTCTTTGAGAACTGTTAAATGTAATGTTTTTCTTTCAGTGATGACTTAAAAAATTAATATAATCCTATTTTGAATCATCTGGATGCGCTCATAACTGAATGCTGCCCTGGGATTTTTATTTCCATGATTGCATTTGTTGTTACAATAACATTAAAGCATTCAGCTTTAATAGTTTATAGGTTTAACTTTAATGGTTTATAGGTTTAACATTAATGGTTTATAATTTTATGACAGGCTGCTATTAGGTTAGCAAGTTCTAATGTTAATATGATCATTGCTCTAGGACATCTGCTTTATACCCACGTTGAATTGTCTTACCTGTTGCATCTAGTTAGTTATGAAGAAAGTGTGTCAGTTAACTGTGTCTACCACAGCAAATCAGTGCAGTGATATAACTACCACTTTAAGCTAAGTGAGGGCCAGATGATGTCAAAAAACACTGTATGAACCAAAGTTTCATGGCTAGATTGAACAGATAAAGGTTGTGGGAGAACTGAGTCATCAACACAAGGTGTTGGCAAGTATAAGTATGCAGAACCCAGGGGGTGATGAACTGTAACAGTATTAGGACCATATTCATGAAGGGTATTGCTTGAATGAAACTCACCTTGCATATTGCAACTGGCAATAATTCATCAGCAGCAAGTGTAGTAGTGATTAACAAGAAAAACATTTTCAGGAAGCAGTATTTTATTTCCTCTTTTGAAACAGTATTTTAAATTATATTCAGTGTTGCATCCCGGGGTAACCTATCAAAATATTAAGTACCCACTGAAAGCCCTCAGCAACCAGCAACTTAGTAATGGATTTTTTTTTTTTTAATTTAAAGGATTTTAGAGAAAACTCGGTAGTAAATCTCACAGGTGGCAGCTTATATATCTACAAGTTGACTCACTTCTTAACTCATTCCTTTTTTGTTTACTTTTTTGTTACCCTTTCCCAAGTGCAATAAATTTCAGTGCTGATGCTGGAGATCAAAGGAAATTATTCTGGGTAGAAACAGTCCATCTTCATGAGTGACCCTTTGCCCACAAACTGCTGTTTTGTTTTTGGTTTTGGTTTTTTGTTTATTTGTTTTTGTTTGTTTTGTTTTTTTTGGGTTTTTTGAGTTGCCTTTAATTGTTTTTGTCCCTCCTCTTACCCTCATAGAAAATCTTTGAGGTTCTGGTCTTGGCTCACCTCTTTCCACTTTCTCAGGGATTTCATTTATTCCTACAGTTTCAATTATCCTTGATATTACAACTGATGTCAAAAAATATAATTCATTAATTTATTTGACAAATACCTAGGGACTGGACTTCCCTGGTGGCGCAGTGGTTAAGAATCCGCCTGCCGATGCAGGAGACACGGGTTCGAGTCCTGGTCTGGGAAGATCCCACATGCCGCGGAGCAACCAAGCCCGTGCACCACAACTACTGAGCCTGCACTCTAGAGCCCAACGAGCCACAACTACCGAGCCCACGTGCCACAACTACTAAAGCCCACGCGCCTAGAGCCCGTGCTCTGTAAAAAGAGAAGCCACCACAATGAGAAGCCCGCGCACCGCAATGGAGAGTAGCCCCCGCTCACCGCAACTAGAGAAAGCCCGTGCGCAGCAACGAAGACCCAATGCAGCCAAAACAAAACAAAACAAAAACCTAGGGACTTCCCTAGTGGTCCAGCAGGTGAGACTCTTTGCTCCCAATGCAGGGGGGTTGCGGAACTAGATCCCGCATGCATGCCACAGCTAAGAAGCCCGCATGCTGCAACTAAGAAGCTTGCATGCTTCAACTAAGAAGCCCACATGCCACAACTAAAAGATCCTGCATGCCGCAACTAAAGATCCCTCATGCCGCAACTAAAAGAAAAACCAAAAACCAAAAACCAAATATCTACTGTACCTATCATATGCCAGGAACCATGCTGATAAGTATTAGGGTAATAACTTGATGAACAGGATAGGCAGGGTCCCTGCCTTCCCACAGGCTTACACTCAAGTTTCCACATTTCCAACTTTCTTCCTGCCTATCTCCTGCTGGAATCTCAAATTCAGCATGTCCCAAAGTGGACTTATTATCTCCTCCAAAATCTGTTTCATTACATTTCTGTGAATTGCACCATCTTCATCCAATTCCCCTGGGATTCATCCTTGACTCCTTCCTCTCTTTCAATTCTCATAACTGATGCCCAGATCTTACAAACTCTGCCATCTGATCCCATCTCTCCACACTTGGCACTACTGCCTTCACTCAGGCTCTTGACCTCTTTCCCCCAGTCATGGCAGTAGCTTCCTTCTTGGTCTCCTTATCCTATATCTTCTTGCTCCCCTAAATCTATTTTCACTGCAGCTGCCAGAATGATAAATAATACAACCTGATGTCATTTTCCTATTCAAAACTCGTACTTTCTTTCTGTACTTCCATATTCAATTTTGCCCCCTGGGATAAAATTCAAACTCCTCAGCCAAGCTTATGGGGTACATCATAACCAATCTGTGTTCTTTGCCTCTACATTCTAGTCTTTGGCATTTACATTCTGCTAATATTCAACTTTTTGTACTTCCCCAAACATATTATATTGTTTTCCACTTCTTTTGCTGTTTTCTCTGCCTGGAGCTCTTTCCACACTTTTCTTCTCCTTAGCTAACTCTTTAGTGATCCTTCAAAACACCTCAGTAGTTGGTATTTTATTCATCTTTGCATGTCTGGTACCTAGCAGAGAATAGGCCTCCTGTAAATAGAAGAACAATAAATATATAACTAAACCTCTGTGCTGCTGATTTTCAAATCTACATCTCCAACAGTGACCTCTGGATACCTCTACCTGGATGTCTTGTGAGCATCTCAATGATGTTTTCCTCAAACCAAACTGATTATCTTCTCCTTTAAGAGAGGAGTCAGTAATAAGTTAGACTCCAGAGTCAGCCTGGCCAAACCACGATAAGGCACAACTCCATTATAGTCTATGTAAAAAAATTTTTTAATATTTATTTATTTATTTTATTTATTTATTTTGGCTGTGCCAGCTCTTAGTTGCGGCATGTGGGATCTTCGTTGTGGCATGCGGGATCTTTAGTTGCGGCATGTGGACTTCTTAGTTGCATAGTGCACGTGGGATCTAGTTCCCCGACCAGGGATCGAAACTGGGCCTCCTGCATTGGGAGCTCAGAGTCTTACCCAATGGACCACCAGGGAAGTCCCAATCTATGTAAATGTGACACCTGCATAGTGTGCAACATGATGGCTCTGCTGCCTGGGATGGCATCTGGCTCCAAAACCTACTGAAGCCGAATCCGGCCTCTGTACCCCAACACCAAATTAAAGCTCGGAGACAGAATTTTGGGTGAAATAGAAAAGAATAGCTTTATTGCTTTGCCAGGCAAAGGAGGCCACAGTGGGCTAATGCCCTCAAAACCATGTGTCCCAACTTGGAGAGGGTAGTGAGAAGTTTTATAGTAATGGTTCACCGAGGGCATGATCAGCTTGTGGACATTCTTCTGATTGGTTGGTGGTGAGGTAAGCAGGAGTCAGCATCATCAACCTTCAAGTTCCAACTGGTCTGGGGTCTATGTGCCTGTGGGCAGCATACCATTGTTAAACTTCTCCCACCTGGAGGGGGTTTCAGAATCTGCAAAACTCAAAGACATTGTTGTGTGTATCCTTTGAGGGGGAACCAGGACCTTGCCTCAAGGCTGCATTATTGTTTCTCTTGATTGTTTGTTTCTCCCTTGTCGAATCCCCTCCCTTCCCTAATTAAAAACTGCTTGAGGGCTTCTCTGGTGGCGCAGTGGTTGAGAATCTGCCTGCCAATGCAGGGGACACGGGTTCGCGCCCTGGTCTGGGAAGATCCCACATGCCGCGGAGCAACTGGGCCCGTGAGCCACAATTGCTGAGCCTGCGCGTCTGGAGCCTGTGCTCCGCAACAAGAGAGGCCGCGATAGTGAGAGGCCCGCGCACCGCGATGAGGAGTGGCCCCCGCTTGCCGCAACTAGAGAAAGTCCTCGCACAGAAACGAAGACCCAACACAGCCATAAATAAATAAATAAATAAAATTAAAAAAAAAAAAAAAAAAAAAAAAAAAAAAACTGCTTGAATCTGCCCATTGGAACTCAGGGAAGGTCATGGAGGCTGAATGAAGGCTATTTCCTGTAATCAAAGGAATGGGGGACACAGAAAGGCTTTGTGTCCAGAAGCCCCACAGGGCCCTGCTTGGTATCACTATTAGTTGTTACTTTAGATAATTAAATTCTTTGGGCATCAGGCATCTCATCTATAAAATAGGTAGTATTTTAGCAGTATTATAGCAGTATTTATCTGCTCGATAAATGTTCATTTTTTTTAAAAATTTTATTTATTTATTTATTTTTGGCTGCGTTGGGTCTTCATTGCTGCGCGTGGGGCTTTCTCTAGTTGCAGTGAGCAGGGGCTACTCTTCGTTGTGGAGCGCGGGCCTCTCATTGCGGTGGCTTCTCTTGTTGCAGAGCACAGGCTCTAGGCGAGCGGGCTCTAGAGCACAGGCTCAGTAGTTGTGGCTCACGGACTTAGTTGCTCTGTGGCATGTGGGATCTTCCTGGACCAGGGCTCGAACCCGTGTCCCCTGCATTGGCAGGTGGATTCTTAACCACTGCGCCACCAGGGAAGCCCTCATCACTATTTTTAACCTCAAAACTTCTCCTCCTCCAGTGTTTCCTACATCACTGGTTAATGACATTACTCACATGGCACCAAGATATGAAACCAAGGAATCAGATTGAACTTCCTCTTTCATCTCACCCTAAATGCAATCAATCCAAAAGCCTGTAAAAATATTCTTTCTCTCCTTCTTCCCTTTCTGCTGCCAATGTCATTTTACAGTTCTGAGACTTCTCTAATCTGGACCATTGCAGTAGCCTCCCAGTTGGTCTCTTTGCCTGTTGTCTCCTAGTCATTACATTGATCACACAGCTGCTAGAATCATCTTCCTAAAATGTGGTTCAAGTAGGTTAACTCCACATCTCAAAAATCTGCAATACACTCCAAAATTAATGAAGCACGTCTCCTAGGCCAGTTAGTGTGCCAAGTTCTGGTACTACAAATATAAATAAAACAGATAAAATCCTTTCCTTGGTGAACAAGGGAGGACAAAAGTCCTGTAGAAGGATAAAGTTCCCCTGCCCCCATTTCCAAAATCTTTACTGTTCTCTGAGGAAACAGATTCTACGATCACTTAATCAGACAAGTGTTCAACAGATTTCTTCTCTTGTCATAATTGTTCTGCTATTTTGTTTTTTTATATTCCCACGAGGATTGGATGTTAATATTTCCCTGGGCCAGGATAACTCTTTTGGTTCTTAAATGAGACAAATAAGCTCAAGTGCCCAGCCCAGGGCCTGGCACATGGTAGATACAATAAATGGTAATTTTCTTCTGGCTGAAGTAGGACTGTGTGTTGTTGGTTTAACCTGCTCACAGCAATAACCATCCACTATTAAGCTCTGAATGTCTGTCTCCCCTGAGTCCTCAAGAAGAAGATGAGTAATGGCCAAATAATTGTTCAGTCTCAGGCAGAGAAGGAAAAAAAAAATCACTACTGTTGCATGGTAGGATGATAAATGCCAAAAAATTTTGAGATGCTCAGCCAGCATGACACAGCACTTCCCTATTTCTTTTCCTGCTATAATGTCCAAGGGAGTTAGGAGGATAGTGGGGGTTGGGGGCAGAATGGGGACACAATACTATTTATTAAACACTCCTATTTTATATCAGGTGCTACGTTGTGACGTGGGGACACAGAGATGGTTGTGACCCAAACCCTACCCTCCAGAAAGTCAGTCTAACAAGGAGAGATAGACATATAAACAAGTAAAATAGCTTAAAAGTTTTCTTTTTGCTATACAGTCTATTGTTTGGGCAGAAAGGAGGGAACGGTCAATTCTGAGGATGAGTGAAAGAATTTCACTCAGCTGAAAGACTGAGACTGAGACTCAGCTGAAGCAGAGTCTTCAAACACGTTTTCTGTAGGTCAAATAAGAGAGAATGGGTTCCTCATGCTTGAACAAAAGCCTTAAGTCTTAAAACAGCTACACTCTGCTCTGGGTGTTACAATATAGGAGCAAGGAAGAGTTACAGTAGTAACAATGGCTAACATTTCTAGTGTATAATAAGAACTAGGTACTGTGCTAAATAAACTACAGAGATGATTTCAACAAAGAATAGTATTCCCATTTTACAGACGAGAAAAGTAAGGTTAATGGATTAAGACTCTTTTATGAAGGCCACACATAAAATAACAATGAAGAGTTTTAACTCAGGAATACAGAGCCCCAGTTTTTATGACCCACAAATCAAGAGGGGTGAGTGAGTGAGTGACAAAATCAGATTTCAGAAAGATTCCCTCCAGCCGCCGTGGAATGGATGGAATGGGAACTCATGGATAGCAGATAGAGAGCAGCAACCCTGTTAATCAGAACAATAAAAGGGAGGCTCTCTAAGCAATGAGGGTTACTGAGGATCAGCACTAGAGCAGAGGCTGCGGGAATCGGTGTAGGGGGTTAATATTTGAGAAATATTTGAAGAGATAGTTCTTAGGGCTTGGTTAGACGTGGTCTTCCGTGGGCAGCAGCTAGAACCCTTACTCTAGTTCAGGCCTTAAGAGCAAGGCGGAGGCGTTCGGGTTTGGAAGTGATCAAAAGAACGCCTCAAGCCTCGGCGGCGCGGGGGGGGATTGGTAGTCCGCGAAGCCGCCCCCAGCGAGGGAAAGCGCTGAGTCATACTGGCTGGGCGCGTTGGGTCGGGGCGGTGCTCGGGCCAGATTCCCGCCCCCCCACCCCGTTCCCTCTCCCCCACCCCGTTCCCTCTCCCCCGCTCGCACCCCTGGCTCGCCCTGACTCTCGCGAGAGCCTTACAGGATATAAAGGCTAGCGCCCCGCGCACGCTTTGTGTCTGTGCTTCCTGACTGTCTTTTGTGGCTTGTTAGGAGTGGTGAGTATATGGGCAGCGCGGCCTCCGCGGACCGCAGCGCCCCACGCTCCGCTCGTCGTC